>NW_027457631.1:1693750-2030000 GCF_050624435.1 Tenrec ecaudatus | reverse complement strand
ATGCTTTATTCTAAAGTTCTTCCACTTCCCTAAAGGCGGCTATAGAGAAAGGCAAAGTTAACTGGAGTCTCTCCAGCACACACTAGAACCCCAAGGGGCTGCATAGGTCTCATCCAAAAGTGGAGATCTGCTGCCTCACCCCTAGACTGGAAACCCATCATGGGTAGGGGCCAAGTGCTGTTTCTATCTGGACCTTCAGGGTCTTCTCAGTGCCTGGCTCATAGAGGAAATGAAAAATGCTTGTTTCTTCTTAACAAGTAAGAGATTTACTATTGTTGTTAGGGTCGGTCCTGTTGGTTCCCACTCATAACAACCCTATGTCAAACAGAACACAACGCCACCCGGTACCATCATCACAATTGTTCTTATGTTTGAGCCCATTACTGCAGCCCCCATGTCCATCCATCTCATGAGAGCCTTCCTCTTTTCCATTGTCCTTCCACTTTACCATTCCTGGGCCTGGTCTCTCCTGACAACATGTTGAAAGTACACGTCCAAAGGGTGACACAATCTGGCCATGCTTACTTCTAGGAGCATTTGGCCTGTGCTTCTTCCAAGACAAGTTTATTGGTGCTTCTGGTAGTCCATAGTACTTTCTATGGTTCTTTTTTCCTAGCACCATAATTCAAATGCATCGATTCTTCTTTGGCCTGCCATATTTAATCTCCAAATTTTACATGCATAGGAAGTGTTTGAACATATTATGGCTTGTGTCAGATGCACCTTAGTTCTCAAAATAACATCCCTGCTTTTCAATACTCTAAAGAGGTCTTGTGAATATTAACCAATACAAGGCAATGCATTTTTAAGCTCTTGACTGCTGTTTGCATGAGCATTGATCATGGATCCAAGGAAGAGGAAATCCTTGACCACCTCACAATTCTAGATCTAAGCATATACCTCAAAGAATAACAAGCAGAGACTCAAAGAGATAGTGGTATACAAGTTCACTGCAGCACTACTCACAATAGCTGAAAGGTGACTATTACCAAAGTGCCCGGGGCCCGAAGAATGGATAAACCAAACAATATCTAAGTCATACAATGGAATATTATTCAGCCTTTAAAAAGGAACGATGTTTTGGAACATGCCACACCATGCAGGGACATTGAACACCTTCTGCTGAGTGAAACAAGTTAGACCATAATGAGATTGATATAAAATATGCAGAATCCATAGGGAAATCCATAGACAGCAAGCAGAGTCACGGTTGATAAGGATTGGGTGACGAAAGCAATGGGGAGTGACTGGTTAGTGAGCATTGACTGTGTCTCCATTGAGAGTGATCCAAATGTTGGCCTGATCCTATATTCGATTTTCATGGAGCTCCTGCCGTCTCTTGAGGGGTAGCCTCAGCAAAGGCACTGACAGGCTCAGAATCTTGGTTTCCTGACCTGTGAGTGTGCTGGAAAGAATAGATGGAGTAATAAATAATGACACTGATCACAACCAATAATTATAAGGCACTTACTATGGGCCAGACATTGTTCCCCAGCCATGTTTCTAGCAGGCACACAATTACAATGCCCTTGGGGCCTAACAGAAACTCAGATTCCACTTCAGCAGATCTGAAGCAAGCTGCGAGAAATGGAGTTTCTAATGGGGACAACAGTGAGGACAGGATTCTCAGAAGGATTGAGGCATTTGAATGGCAGTCATGGCAACGACCGTGTGTGGAGTATACTGTGTGTGGCCAGGAGAACAAGCAAATCAGTCCTGGAGGAAATTGAGCCAGGACACTCTTCACAGAATGTTCCTAGAAGAGAGAATGGCAAAATTTTGCCATGCTGATTTTGGTCATGTCGTTAGGAAAGACCAGTTGCGAGAAGAGGACATCATGTGGATCTGGGGAAACTCTTCATGACACTGACTGGCACCATAACCGCAACAATGACCTCAAACCTTCCGATGGGCAAGAAGATGGCATAGGATCTGGCAGTGATTTGTCCTATCAGACCTACGGTCAAAAGGAGTCAAATTTGACTTACTGGAGACTAACAACAACAACAAGGTCTTTCTATCTATTGATGCATTCAATCTCAACCTCGAACACACAACCTAAACACTATTTTTCACTTCCCTCCTACACACAGCAGCACAAAGGGGGTTCAATGATTTGTCCCAGGTCATGGAGCTCGAAGGACATAGAGCCAGGACTGGACAATGGAGCGATCTGACAACAGAGACATTAAACATAAGCAGGGCTTTGTCTCCCACAAAGATCATAGGCATAACCATAATGGACTTGGCACAAGTCATGCCGCATGGCAACCTTTCAGCAGATAGGTGCTATCTTAGTGCCATCCAGTTGACAGCAAGTCAGCGACTGTATAGGACAGGGTAGAACTGTCTGTGGGTTTTTGACACGAAATATTTACAGCAGTAGAACTCCTCATCTTTCTCCCACAAAAGTCCCTATGATTGCTAGTAATTTGGTCAGAAGTCACTTTAATGGTGAACAAATCCTTCATTTTTTGGGATTCAACATTATACCCCACTGCTTCTAATAGCTCCTCGTCCCAAACCAAAACAGGCATGAGAGAGTTGATTCTGACTCATGGTGCTCCCATGGGTGCATTGCATAGGAATTTCAAGACTATAGTCTTTAAGCAGGTTGCCAGGCCTTTCCTCCATGGTGTCCCTGGGTGGGTTCCAACGGCAAATGATTTGTTAAATAGTTGTGTGTGGAACTGATTGCCCCCCTTCAGGAACTCCAATATCCTTGCAGCTCTCTATTCACAAAGGACTGTCCTTCCAACCAAGAGCTCAGAGTGCTTGTTTTCTCTCTCTTATTTTCTTTACATCAAGTTGTTTGGGACTCCCCAGGAGCTGGGTCCCAGGGACATATTTATATGTAATTATGACCCTGTCATCTACAACATGATCATGGTAAATGGAGAAAAGACTGAAGTGATCAGGGCTATCTTCTTTCTGGAGTCCACCATAAATGATCATGCGAGCCCCGGTCAAGAATTCAAGGGATGTATTGTATTGGGTAAATCTGCTGTTTGAGATCTCTTTCTTTTTTTCCTTTTTTTGCAGCTGGGAAAGAGAAAGGGGAGATGGGCTGTTCTCCCAAGTTGGGGTCCCTGCCAGGGCACCCCCCACTCAAACCTGGCAAACTCCACTCGGGAATAGAGTTCCCTGCCACTTCTGTAGAACTGCCCTGTGGAAGGACCAATGTCCTAAAGGTTCAGAATGGAGAAGACAAGTTTCAAGAGCTACAGCCTAGCCCCTTACAGCCAGAGTGTGACTCAACAAGGGCCCCCACAGGCACTTCCTAGGGATCTTAAGTAGTTGGGGCTTAAGGAGAGTGGCATGGGGCTCTAGCAAGCTAGGAGCCCATCCCAGGCTGGGGTTACATATCCCAAGCCCTTGATGGGGAGGCCTCCGGTAAGCAGTGGACCCAATGGAGTTCTGGGTATGTGGCCTGGGGGAGGGGAGCCACCTTTGGGGCTGGACCAACCCAGGGCATCCCAAGTGGGGTGGGGTGCAGGGGCCTGGGCAGGGTCCCTCTTCCTCTCCATCCTCCATGGCCAATCAGGCTAACACAAAATCTTGGGCAGGCAGGGGGCCTGGGGCAGTGCCCAGATGAGCCAGGGGCTAGCTGGGCAGGAGGTGTTTCCTGGGTAGGCAGAGGGCCTCCGGCAGGGTCTTTGTGGCAGGCCCAGACCCAGGTGGGCAGGGACCTGGAACAGGGATCCCAGGTGTGTGCCCGGCCTGGACTGGACCCAGGGATGGCAAGGGCCCTGATGCAGGTTCCTGGGTGGGCAGCGGACCCAGGGCAGTGTCTTGGTGGTGAGCAGGCCCAAGGTGGGGGCAGGGGGTCTGGAGTGTGGTCCTGGGTGGGTCAGCTGGGCAGGGCAGGGATCCTGGTGGCTGGCCAGGTGCCTGGTTGGCTGCAGACCCACATCAGGGGTCATGGTGGCAAGTCCCTCCCTGGTGGGCAGGAGTCTGAGAAGGGGCGGGAAGGCTGCACAGGCCACACCTGGAATTTGAAGTCCTAGGCCTTGCGCATCAGGTCATTAAGGAACATGGAGGCAGTGTGGCTCCGAGTCTGGCTCACAGCCTCCAGAGCTTGGCTCGCTGAACTCCTGAGCCCTTGACCTCTATAGGAATTGCTGGCTGGCCTCCTGTCATGTTCTCAATAGGCTCCAGCTGCTGCCAAGTAGGCCAAGCCTTAAAGGGGCCATGGGCTTCCACCTGTGTGCCCCACCTCCTCACCCTTAAAGGGGCCGCGTGCTGCCGCCAGAGACCTCTTTCAAAAGTGTTCTTCAAAGTGTTTAAGAGCAAGAATGTTACATTAAGGTGCACCTGACTAAAGCCATCTTAGTCATATTTTCGATGGCCTTCTATGCACGTGAAAGTTGGACATTGAAAAGGAAGATCAGAGAAGAATCAATGCATTTGAATTGGGAGGCTGGTGAAGAATATTGAAAGTACTCTGAACTGCCAAAGAACAAACAAATGTGGGTTAGAAGTACAGCCAGAATACTCCTTAGAAGCCAGGATGGTGAGGCTTCCCCTCACGTACCTTGGACATACTGTTAGGGAGAGACCAGTCCCTGGAGGAGGAAGGACGTCCTGCTTGGTGAAGCAGAGAGGCAGTGAAAATGAGGAAGAACTCCTGCCAATGGATTGACACAGTGGCTGCAACAAGGGGCTAAAACATAACAACAATTGAGAGGATGGGGCAGGACTGGGTTGTGTTTCATTCTATTATCCATAGGGTGGCTAGGGGTTGGAACTGACTCAATGGCATCTAACAGCAGAAACAATGTCTACACCCACTACTAACAGGACAGGAAGTTTCCCAAACCCTCTCATCTCTCAACCCCAGGAACAGAGATGCCACCTTCCTTCTAGCTGTATTCCCAGTATCTAGAGCAGAGCTCAGCAATGAAGTACCTAACAAACCTGAAGTAGCTGTTACTTAGCTCTATGCCTCAGAGGTCTCAGTTCCCAAGTCCCGAAACAATGAAATCAGTGATGTTGTTTGTTGCCATCAAGTCGACTTCCAGTTTCACCTGCGTCACACCTGCCTGCCTAGAATCCCACCTTATGAAAATAAGCCAGAACAATGCTTCTTGCCCACGGTGTCTGCAGACTATGATTCACCACTCTGAAGGGATGTCATGTAAATGTTGAACTGCTAGCTCAAAGGTTGACAGTTCAAACCACCAGCTGCTTCAAGGAAAACGATGAGGCTGTCTGTTCCAGTAATGTTGAAAACTTACATAGGGTCTCCATGAGTTGGAATTGACTGGACAGTAATGGGTTTGCTGTACCTGGAATGACGATGCAACCAGAGAAAGAATGAGAGGGAAGTCTGAAAAAGAAGCACCGACCTGCCCCTCCATCGGGCTGTTTTGTGATTTTTTTGCAGCAGATGGTTCAAAGGGAACAGGGAATGAAGAGGCGGAGTGCATGGCACAGTTGAGGGCTATTTGCCATTCTGACCAAGTGCCTCTGTGAGAAAAGCGGGAGGGGAGGCTTGACCTGGATCTTGATGAAAGCCCAAGAAAATATATGAATTTCCAGAATGAGAGAGGTTTTCAAAGTCAGGGTAGTAACAGGAGCTGACAGCTCTAACTTCTGTCCCTGTGGGCCCTGTTCAAAGAATCTCCTGGACTGGGTGGGAGGTGGGTGGTTAGGCAGAGAGACAAAGAGAGAGTCGAACTAGGAACTCTGGCTCTTTCCCAGCCTGAGCCTGAGCCCCTGAGCCTCCTCAACCCACTCTCCCCCTTCCCCGGCCCCCCACAGGGACACCTTCCAGAGGTCTTCCTGTACCCATATGTAGGTTTTGGCTCTTCCTGCTTATGGCTCTGCTCAGTGGAAGGGCAATTGAAGGGTGGTTGTGGGATTTGTACAGTTGACATTAGGGTAAATGCGTGATCATTTCTTAAATTTATCCTACTGCAGCTTTAGGCTGTGTTTCCAAACTCCCTGTCCTCTCAGAGCCTCTGCAGAGGGGACAGTGGCTCTGATTCCACCTGGAAGTTCCTGGTTGAGCACATGGATTTCCCATCCCAGTCTAGCCATGGCACCAGAGATCAGGGTGCTAGGAGAGGGGCAAATGGGTCCCCAAAGGAGATGTGTGGTGACCACAAAAGTGACACACTGGTGGTCACCTACTAATTGTACATGGTGGTGCTTGCCCGTATCAAGGTGGAAACATACAATTTCGCCTATGCCTCTTCTCTAAAAGCCAGTGGACCTGCTTGTGACATGAGGTTTTGGAAAGTTCTTTCATGGGCCACAAAGAAGTGTGGCTGATCCAGTGTCTCAAGCTGATTTCGAGTAGTGTCCAGAGAGTTTGTGGTGAAAGGGGGTAGGGAACTGTGGGGGGCAGGCCAGGGAGTGAACACGGAGTAATTTGAGCCAGACAGAGTAATGAATGGGAGGCAGAATGGATATGGCAGTAATCTGGGGGACGAGTTTGGATCTGCCTCTGTGGGTTTCTGGCACTATAAATTTGTCCATTGTCAGACGGCCTCATCTTTTTCCCGCTCAGAGCAGCTAGTGGGTTTGAACTCCTGGCTTTGAGATTAGTAGCGGGATGCTTAACCCACAGCATCACCAAAACTCCTTAGCAAGAAGGATATTACCACAACCACAGCCACCACCCCTTTTTCCTAATTTTCTGAGAGATAGAGAGGAAAGAGTGCTGTCCAGCGTTCGACTCCCTTTAAAGAAAATGGGAGGGCCAGGGTGATGACAGCAGGTAGCTGGAACATCCCAGCCTGGCATCCAGGGCCACCCGGAAAGATCCTCCCTTGTGGGCTCTGTGAAGTAGGAACACTCAAAGACCACAGGACCTCGGTCTGAGCTGTCGGCCTCGGGGTTGGGTTTCTTAGTTCCTGCTGCTTGGGGAGGGGCTGCTCGATGGAGAGCCTCATCACTTAGCATCATGGCTGCTCAGACGTGATACCCCTGAGTCGTTTACATTTCATGCACAATTGAAGCAGCTAATGGTGTCATCCTCCAAGGGGGGAACAAGTTGTCATAATGTTAATTACATTGCAGGCGTGCTCCCTCTCCTTTGTCCCCAAGTGCTCCGTGGGAAGTTCCCAGGTAGCAGTCGAGTGGGTGTCCAAGAGAGTGGCTTTGGCTCTCTCCAAGGTGTGAGGGCTGAGGAGTGGTTACAAGGCCAAGAATTCTTTCTCTGACTTCGTTGTGGGTGTTATGGCGCAGTGCGAGTAGAGGTGGCAGCTAAAACAGCCCAGTGATCTCCCCATCCTTTTCTCCCCTTCGCGTGTGCAATCGGGCAGGGCTGGAGGGTGCTTGTTCAATGCTCAAGCTAATTTTGCTTGATAGGGGACAGTGGAGATGATGTGTAGGGAAAAGGAGGCAAAATCCAACCACTCTTAATCCAGATATCAGCAGACGGTAGAGCTAAGCCTGTAGTCTCTGAGGCTGGTCTGCTGGGATTTAAATTCCAGCTCCCCCTTGGATAACCTGGTTACCCCTGGGCCAGATGGCTGCACCTCTCTGTGCATTCGTGTTCTCACCTATAGACGGAAGCTGATGCACTACCAATGGGTCAGTCGATTCCAACTCATAGTGAGCCTGGAGGACAGAGTGGAACCATTCTATAGGCGTTCCCATAGGCTGTGACTGATACTGGAGCAAATTGACGCATTATTCTCATGGGAAGCTGCTGAGGGTTTCGCTGAGCTAGTGGTAAATAGTCAAGGGCTTCTCTATTGCCCCGCCAGCGCTCCTCTTAAAGGGGTTGCAAAAGTCACCAAAACCTCACTTCTCTAGAGTTCATTCAGACTCAGAGCAACTCAGCAGGATAAAGTAATAACTGTCCCTGCAGTCGTCCAACCCTGAAAATCTTTATGAGCTCAGACAGCCCCATCTTGATTCCGAAGGAAAGCTGGTGGGTTTGAACCACCGAACTTCTGGTTAGCAGTTCTAATGCTTCACCCACACCACCACCCGTGGGATGAAATGAGTGAATGTACATGCAATGCTTAGGACACTAGTACATAACATGCAGTTAGTAATTGTGAGCTATTGTGGTAGGAGGGGAGTCCAAAAACCAAACCAAACTCACTGCCATCGAATCCACTCTGACTCCCCATGACCTGAGTTCTACCCTATAGGACAGGGTCCACCTGCTCCTGTGGGTATTTGAGATTGTAACTTTATAGGATTGGAAAGTTTCATGTTTTTCCCTGAGAGTGGCTTGTGGTTTTGAACTGTTGACTTTGGAATTAGCAGCCCAATATGTAATCACCCACGCCATTATTAAATGAGAGCTACGAGTTTCGGACATTTTCTGTGAGGGGGTAGAAGTATATGTCATTCCTATATTTAAAGAAGGTAAATCTACTGAAACAGAGCAATTGCCATGGCTTTCAAAAGAGAGGAGAGATGTCAGTTTTAAGGATATATAGAGCTGTGTGTCATCCCTGGAGAGTACAAATGGTTAAAACACTTGGTCATTAACAGAAACTGTGGAGGTTCAAGCGCACCCAGAAATACCTTGGAAGAAAAGCCTGGCCATCTGTTTCAGAAAGGTTATGCCCATTGAAAGTCCTATGACTCACCATGAATCGCAATCAACTCAGTGCCAAATGGTCATTTTAAATTTCAGGATGGTTCCTGGGCAGAAAGAAAACATTCTAAGTTGTCTATTGAAGAGGAGGTTTGTGAGAGCACCTGGCCCATTCAAACACAACTGATGAGGAACCTCGGTGGGGCCACTGTACACAGACCAGGCCATGCTTTCTCCACATCTGGTTTTGTTGGATGCTGTCAAGTTGGTTTCAACTCGTGGCGACTCTACATACAATCAAAAGAAACACTGCCTGCTCCTGTGCCAGCCTCACAATTGTTATGTTTTAGTGTGTTGTTGTAGAAACTGTGTCCATCCATCTTGGTGAGGGTCCTCCCCTTTTGGGCGCCCCTTTACCAAGCATGATGGCCTTTTCCATGATGTTCCTCATAGCTCCTGATGTTCAAGGATGTGAGATGAAGTCTAGCCATCCTTGCCTCTAAGGAGCAATCTGGATACCCTTCTATCAAGACAGATCTTGCTCCTCAACTGAAATTCTTGCACAGAGAGTGAAAACACACCTGATTTTCCTAGAGTCTCGTTTCCCAAAGTGGGCAACACCACACACCTACTGGGCACAGAAAAATCCAGACATCTACAAAGCAGATATCTACATTTTATCCTGGATGGTGCGCTATAGTACAAAATTCTTTCATTGCTGGGGGGTCCGGAATAATTTCTTTTTCTGAATAGAGGGCAGTAGGCAGAAAAAGTTTGGGAACCTTTGGTCTGGAGCAGGAGCTGGAAACCTGTTTTTCTGCCAAGGACCATGTGGGTGATTTATAACATCATTCATGGGGTCATACAGGTCAAATATTTAATGAAATCACCCTTAAGGTGATGGCTACAAATGCTTCTCTTTGGTGAGATGTGTGATGCTGGCAGCTATTGATTATTTGGGGGGCCCTATACAGCCCTCGGGCCATACGTTGGTCTACGGTAGTGGATCTCAACCAGTGGGTCACAACACCTTTGGGGGTCCAATGACACTTTCACAGGGGTTGCCTGGTTCATCGCAGTAGGAAAATTACAGTGATGAATTAGCAATGAAATAATTTTTATGATCGGGGTAAACACAACCTGAGGAACTGTATGAAAGAATCATGGCATTCGGAAGGTTGAGAAACACTTGTCTAGGGAATGGTTGGGATCTCCATGTAGGCTACACATGAACTTCATAGGCAGTCAGGCAGCGTATCACTTGGGTTTCATTGGAGAGGAAAGAACTATTGATCATGTTTCAAGGACAAACAAATCTGGAAGGAAATGCTATTGTGGATGAAAACAAAACATAAAACAAACCCTTGAAAGATTTCTGTATGCTTGAGATGAATTGCAATCAAGAAAATTAAATGATATCTCTGAGGGTTCCAGCAGAAAACAAACCATGCAGAAGGTTTAAATAAAGAGAGTTTAATGAAGACTATTCACAGTGGTGGGGATGGGCTTAAGAAAGCCAACAAAAATAAGGAGGCCCCGAGGGTCTAACAAGAGCATATATCTGTTGCCACGTGTCCTATGGAATTTTCTCTTCAGCTCTTTGATTTGGTCATTTCTTCTCATTGTCTTAGCTACTCTATGATATAGAGCAATTCTGACTCAAAGGAATTTGATACTCCCGTCCTCTCCCAAGTTCCTTTATTTTCCAACTTCATGTGTGTTAAAATATGCAGTATTGCATCAGATTTCCTATGCTCTAAACCATTGGTTCTCAACCTTCCTAATTCCTTGGCACTATAATGAAGCTCCTGATATTGTGGTGAACATCCATTCGTAAAATTATTTTCGTTGCTACTTCATAACTGTAATTTTGCTACTATGAAGAAGAGACCGACCACTGTGAATGGGTAGCTCAACCCCCAAACAGGTCCCAATCCACAGGTTGAGAACCGCTGCTCTAAACTAAGAGGTGTTTCTTTAAGATGTAGTTCAGTATATTGTTAGACGCCCAAGACCTGTTCTTGTTGTTGTTAAGTGCCGTCGTGTGGATTTTGGCTCACAGCAACTCTATGTACAATGTACTGAAACGCTGCCCCGTCCTGTGCATTCCTCACAGTGGTTCTTTGCTTGCGCTCATTGTTGCAGCCACTGAGTTATTCCAAATTGTAGGGGCTGCCTCTCCTTTGCTGCCCTTCTACTCTACCAATATCTGTGTCTTCCTCTAGGACAGTGCTTCTCAACCTTCCTGAATCCACGACACTTTCATACAGTTTCCTTTGTAGTGGTAGACCCCCAATCATAAAATTATATTCTTTGCTACTTCGTAACTCTCGTTTTGTTACAAGTTATGAATAATGCAACCCTGTAAAGGGTTCGTCTAAGCCCAAAAGGGGTCACGACCCACATGGTGAGAACTGCTGCTCTGAATTGAGAGGAGTTTCTCTTAAGGTCTATTTCACCATACTGTTAGAAGTTCAAGTCCATTTGTTGTTGTTGTTAGGTGCCGTCGAGTGGGTATGTCTCATAGCAACTCTACGCACAATATAATGAAACACCGCCCTGTACTGTGACATCCTCACAGTGGTTCTCTGCTTGCGCTCATTGTTGCAGCTACTGTGCTAATGCATCTTGTTGGGGAACGCCTCTCTTTTCCTGCCCTTTCATACCAAGATTTGGGACTTCCTTTAGAGCAGTGGTTCTCAACTTTCCTAATGCCATGATATTTTCATACCGATTCTCATTTAGTGGTGACCCCCCCCAACCATAAAATGATTTCATTGCAGCTTCATAACTGTAATTTTGTTACTGTTATGAGTCACGAAACCCCTGTGAAATTTTCATTCCATATCCACAAAGGGGTCGCCATACACGGGTGAAGATCCCCTGCTCTAAACTAAGAGGAGATTCTCTTAAGATAGAATTCAGCATACTGGTAGATGCACAAGTTCTTTGTTATTAGTGTTAGGTACCATCGAGTGGGTTTTGGCTCATAGTGACTCTATGCACAATATAAGGGAATGCTTTCCCATCCTATGCCATCCTCACAGTGGTTCTTTTGCTTGTGCTCATTGTTGCAGCCACTGTGCTAATCCAACTTTTGGGTAGCTGCCTCTTTTTTGTGGCCTTTCTACGGTATCAAGACTTGTGTCTTCCTCTAGGGCAGTGGTTGTCAAATTTCCTAATGCCATGACTCTTTCATACAGTTCCTCATGTAGTGGTGAACCATATCATAACATTATTGTTACTTCTTAACTGTAGTTTTCCTACAGTTAAGAATCATTTCACACCTGTGAAAGGGTCATTCGATCGCCAAAAGTGGTCGCGAACCACAGGTTAAAAACCGCTGGTCTAAACTAAGAGGAGTTTCTCTTAATATCTACTTCACCCTATTGTCAGAAGCACAAATCCTATAGTTATTGTTAGATTCTGTTGTGTAGCTTTCGACGCCTAGCAACTCTAAGCACAATATGATGGAAAGGTGTCCTGTCCTGCACCATCCTCCCAGTGGTTCTTTTGCTTGCGCAGATTGTTGCAGCCACTGTTGTATTCCATCGTGCTGTGGGCTGCCTCTTTTTGCTGCCCTTCTACTGTACCCAGATCTATGTCTCCCTCTAGGGCAGTGGTTCTCAAACTTCCTAATGTCATGACCCTTTCACACCATTCCTCATGTACTAGTGACCCCTCCAATCATAAAATTATTTTCCTTGTTACTCCATAACTATAAATTTGCTATTGTTATGAATCAGGTCACCCATGTGAAATGTTCATTGTTCCCTCCTAAGACGTCGTGACCCACAGTTAGAGAACTGTTACTCTACACTAAGAGTTACTTTTAAAGTCTTCTTCAGCATATTGTTAGAGGCACAAATCCTGTTGTTTGGTGCCTTCGAATGGGTTTAGGCTCATGCCAACTCTATGCACCATGTAATGAAATGCTTTCCCGTCCTTTGCCTTCCATACAGTGGTTCTTTTGCTCACACTCATTTTTGCAGCCACTGTGCTAATCCATCTTGTTGGGCACTGCCTCTCTTTTCCTGCCCTTCTGTACCAAGATATGTGTCTTCCTCTAGAGCAGTGGTTCTCAAATTTCCCAAAGCCACAACCACTTCACACCATTCCTCGTGTAGTGGTGACATCCAACCATAAAATGTTTGCATTGCTACATCATACTTGTAATTTTGCTTCTGTTATGGATCAGGCCACCCATGTGAAAGGATCGTTAGTCTCCTCAAAGTGTCTCAACACACAGTTTGAGAACCAATGGTCTAAACGAATAGGAGTTTCTCTTAAGGTCTATTTCAGAATATTCTTAGAAGCCCAAGTTCTTTTTATTATTGTATGGTGCCTTTCAGTGTGTGTTGGCTCATAGAAACTGTATGCACAATATAATGAACTCGGCCCCATCTCGTGCCATCCTCACAATGGTCCTTTGCTTGCGCTCACTGCTGCATCTATTCCATCTTGTAGGGGCTGCCTGACTTTTGCAGCCCTTCTGCTGTACCAACATTTGTGTCTTCTTCTAAGACAATCTTTCTCATACATCCTAATTCTGTGGCCCTTTTGTACAGTTCCCAATGTAGTGGTGGACCCCAATCATAAAATTATATTCATTGATATTTCATAACTGTACTTTTGCTACTGTTATGAATCAGGCCATCACTGTGAATGGGGTGTTTCGAAACACCCCCCACCTGAAAGTGTTCACGACCCAATGTTGAGAACCCTGCTGTAAACTAAGAAGAGTTGCTCTTAAGATTTACTTCAGCATATTGTGAAACACACAAGCACTGTTGTTATTGTTGTTAAGTTGCGCGGAGAGGGTTTTGGCTCATCACATCTCTATGCACAATATCATGAAATGCTTCCCAGACCTGTGCCATCCTCTCAGTGGTTGTTTGCTAGTGCTCATTGTTGGAGCCATATTTGGGGGGGCTGGCTATTTTTTGTTGCCCTTCTACTCTACCAGATCTTTAGGGCAGTAGTTCTCAACCTTCCTAATGCCACAACATTTTCATACCGTTCCTCATATAGTGCTGACTGCCAAATCATAAAATTATTTTCATCGCAACTTTGTAACTCTAATTTTTCTACTGTTATGACTGGGCGACCACTATGAAAGGTTCATTCATCCCCCAACAGGGCTCGTGACCCAAAAGTTGAGAACCGCTGCACTCAACTAATAGGAGTTTCTCTTAAGGTCTACTTCAGCACATGATAAGAAACCCAAGTCCTGTTGTTTTGTTGTCAGGTGCAGTCGAGTGGGTTTTGACTCATAACAACTCTATGCTCCATATAATGTAACGCTGCCCCATCTTGTGCCATCCTCACCGTGTTCCCTTAGCTTGAGCTCATTGCTGCAGCCACTATGCTATTCCATCTATTTGGGGGCTGATTCTATATTGCGGCCCTTCAACTGTATCAAGACTTGTGTCTTCCTGTAGGACTGTGGTTTTCAGCAATCCTAATGCCACGACCCTTTCATACAGTGCCTCGTGTAGTAATGACCCCCCAACCAAAAAATTATACTGTTGCTACTTCATAACTGTAATTTTGCTACTGTTACATATCTGGCCACGCCTATCGGAGGGTCATTCGAACATCCCCAAAGGATTTACCACTCACAAGTTGAGAACGGCTGCTCTAAACTAAGAGCAGTTTCTCTCAAGGTTTATTTGAGCATACTGTTAGATGTATGATTCCTCCTGTTATTGTTGTTTGGAACGTGGAGAGGGTTTGGGCTCATAGCAACCCTGTGCACAATATAATAAGGGCCTACCCAGTCTTGCATCATCCTCACGGTGGTTCTTTGCTTGCGCTCATTTTTGCAGCCACCGTGCAAATCCGTCTTGTAGGGACTTCCTCTCTTCTGCTGCCCTTCTACTGTACTTGCGTCTTCCTCTAGGACAGTGTTTCTCATCCTTCCTATTTCTACGACCTTTCCATACACTTCCCAATGTGTAGTGGCGGTCCCCAAAGCATAAAGGTTTTGTTCTACTGTTATTCCATAACTGTAATTTTGCAAGTCTTATGAATCTAGTCACCCTGTGAAAGGGTTGTTCAACCAACCAAAGTGGTCACAAATCACAGGTTGAGAACCGCTGTTATAAATTAAGAGGAGTTTCTCCTGTGGTATAGCTCAGTATTTTATTACACGCACGAGTCCTGTTCTTATTGTTGTTAGGGGGCTGTCGAGGGGTTTGGCTCATAGTTGGCTCATAACAACTCTATGCACAGTATCAGGAAACACTGTTCCATCCTCTAACACCCTCACACTTTTCTTTTGTTTTCACTCATTGTTGCAGTCTCTGTGCTAATCCATCTTTTGGGGGACTGCCTCTCATTTGCTGACCTTCTACTGTACCCAGATTTGTGTCTTCCTCTAGGGCAGTGGTTCTCAAACTTCCTAATGCACGACTCTTTCACACCATTCCTCATGTATTGGTAACCTCCCCCCCCCCCAATCATAAAATTACTTTCCTTGTTACTTTATAACTAAAATTATGCTACTGTTATGAATCAGGCTGCCATGTGATATTGTCATTCTCCCCTCTCCCCCCAAAGGGCATCACGACCCACAGTTTGACAACTGTTATTCTACACTAAGAGGAGTTTCTTTTTTAGTTATGTTTCAGCATATTGTTAGAAGCACAAATCCTGTTCTTGTTTTTGGCTGCCTTCGAGTGGGTTTTGGCTCATACAACCCTATGCACAATGTAATGAAACGTTGTCCTGCCCTGTGCATCCTCACGGTGGTTCTTCTGTTTGCGCTCATTGTTGCGGCCACTGTGGTAATCCATCTTGTTAGGGACTACCTCTCTTTTCCTGCCCTTCCGTATCAAGATTTGTTTCTTCCTCAAGAATAGTGGTTCTCAACTTTCGGAATGCCACTACTATTTCATACCAGTCCTCATGTAGTGGTGACACCCCAACCATAAAATATTTTCATTGCTACATCATAACTGTAATTTCGCTTCTGTTATGGATTAGGCCACCCATGTGAAAGGTTCATTAGTCTTCTAAAGGCACTGTGACACAGTTTGAGAACCACTGGTCTAAACTAAGGGGAGTTTCTCTTAAGGTCTACTTCAGCATATTCATAGACGCACAGTCCTGTTGTTATTGTATGGTGTCTTTGAGTGTGTGCTGGCTCATAGCAACTCTATACACAATATAATGAAACGTGACCCTGTCTCGTGCCACCCTCACAGTGGTTATTTTGCTTGTTGTCATTGTTGCAGCCATGGGCTAATTCAACTTTTGGGGGGCTGCCTCTCTTTGCTGCCCCTCTATTGCCCTTTCATTCATTTCCTCATGTAGTGATGAACCCCCAATCATAAAATTATTTTCATTGCTACTTCGTAACTTTAATTTTGCTACAGTTATGAATCAGGCCTCCACTGTGAAAGGGTCATTTGACACCCCCAAAGGGCTCGCGACCCACAGGTTGAGAACCACTGCTCTAAACTAAGAGGAGTTTCTCTTAGGATCTACAGTACCATATTGTGAAAAGCATGAGTCCTACAGTGATTGTTGTTAGGTGTTGCCCAGGGTGTTTCGATTCTCAGCAACTCTACGCACAAGATAATGAAACGCTGCCCCGTCCTGTGCCATCCTCACAGTGGTTTCTTGTCTGCATTAATTGTTGCAGCTACTGCGCTAATCTATCATCTGGGGGTCTGACTCTCATTTGCTGCCTTTCTGCTCTGCCAAGATTTCTGTCTTGCTCGAGGACAGTGGCTCTCAACCTTCCTATAATGCCACAGGCCTTTTATACCACTCCTCATGTAGTGGGTACAATCCCAGTCATAAATTTATCTTCATTGCTACTACATAACTGTAATGTAGCTACTGCTATGAATTGGGTCACCCCTGTGCAAGGGTAGTTCATCACCCTAATGGAGTCATGACCCACAGGTTGAGAATTTCTGCTCCAAACTATGAAGAATGTCTCTTAAGATATATTTCAGCACATTGTTAGAAGCAAAAGTCCTGTTGTTATTGTATTTAGGTGCCTTCAAGTGGGTTTTGGCTCATAGCAACTCTATGCAAAATATTACGAAACACTCCCCCATCCTGTGCATTCCTCACAGTGGTCCTTTGCTTGCGCTGGGTGTTGCAGCCACTGAGCTATTCCAACTTGGAGGGGCTGCCTCTCCTTTGCTGCCCTTCTACTCTACCAACATTTGTGTCTTCCTCTCGTTCAGTGGTCCTCAATCTTCCTAAATCCACGACCCTTGCATGCAGTCCCCAAAATAGTGGTGGACACCCAGTCATACAAAATTTTCGCTGATATTTCATAACTGTAATTTTGCTAATCTTATGAATCAGGCAACCCTTGTGAAAGGGTCATTCAACCCACTGACTCCCCAAAAGGGTTCGTGATTCATAGGCTGAGAACCCTGCACTAAACTAAGAGGAGTTTCTCTTAAGATCTACGTCAGCATATTGTTAGAAGTACACGTCCTGTAGTTATTGTCGTTAAGTTCCGTCGAGTGGGTTTTGACTCTTAGCTGCCCTGCCTTGTGCCACCCTCACCGTGCTTGTGTGCTTGGCCTCAGTGTTGCAGCCACTGTGGTAATCCAACTTGTTGTAGACTGCCGCTCTCTTCCTTCCCTTCTGTACCAAATTTGTGTCTTGCCCTAGAGAAGTGATTCTTAACCTTCCTAATGCCACTACCCTTTCATATCGATTCTCATTTAGTGGGGACCAGCAACCATAAAATTATTTTCATTGGTACTTTGTCACTGTAATTGTACTACCGTCATTAATCGGGCCACCCCCGTGAAAGGGTCATTCTACCCTCCCAAGGGGCGCGACCCACAGGTTGAGGACTGCTGCTCTAAAGTTAAAGGACTTTCTCTTAAGTCCTACTTCACCATATTGTTAGAAGCACAAGTCCTGTAGTTATTTTGGTTGAGTGCTGTCGAGTGGGTTTCTGGTCACAGCAACACTATGCACAATATAATGAAATGCTGCCCAGTCCAAAGCCATGCTCAGAGTTGTTCATTTGCCTGTGCTCATTGTTGCAGCCACTGGGCTAATCAATCTTGTAGGGGCTGCCTCTCCTTTGCTGCCCTTCTACTCTACCAAGAATTCTGTCTTCCTCTAGGGAAGTGGTTCTCAACCTTCCTAATGCCACGACTCTTTCATACCATTCCTCATGTAGTGGATTTCTGCCAAATCGTGAAATTATTTTCATTGCTACATCAAAACTCTAATTTTTCCACTTTAATGAACGGTCCACTGCCGTGAAAGGGTCATTCATCCCCCAAAAGGGGTCACGACCCTCAGTTTGAGGCCCGCTGCGCTAAACTAATAGGAGATTCTCTTAAGGTATACTTAGGTACATTGTTAGAAAAACAAGTCCCGTTTTTTTTCTTGTGGGTTTTGACTCATAGCAACTCTATGTCAATATAATGAAACACTGTCCCATCTTGTGCCATCCTTGCAGTGTTTCTTTGGCTTGTGTTTATTGTTGCAGCCACTGTGTTATCCCATCTATATTGGGGCTGAGTCTATTTTGTTGCCCTTCAACTGTATCAAGAATTGAGTCTTCCTTTTGGACAGTGGTTTACAACATTCTTACTCACGACCCTTTCATCCAGTTCCTCATGTAGTCGTGACCAACCAACCGTAAAATTATTTTTGTTGCTACATCATAGCTGTAATTTTGCTACTGCTATAATTCAGGTCACCCCATGAAAGGGCTGTTTGACCCCCTAAGTAGGCACGCCCACAGGTTGAGAGCCGCTGCTCTAAACGAAGGGGAAATTCTCTTAAGGCCTTCTTCAGCATATAATTGTTGTTGGGTGCAGTCGATTGGGTTTGGCTCACAGCCACTCTCTGCACAATATAATGAAACTCTGGGGGTCTTAAAGGCTTGAGGCAAACAGGCTGAAATCTAGCTAGGAAGCAACAAAGCCCACAGAGAAGAAGCACACAAGCCTAAGTGAGCACGAGGTGTTGAAGAGATCAGGTAGCAGACACCAAAGAACAAAAACCATCATTGTGTGATCACCTTCCCCACATAAACGCTGAACATGAATGTGTGCATAAGTAAGTGTGGTGAAGAAGGCTGATGGTGGCCGGCTATCAAGCGATATAGCGTCCCGGGTCTTAAAGTCTTGAAAGTAAACAAGCAGGCCCAGAAGCAACAAAGCCCACATGGAAGCATCACAGCAACATGTGTGATCATGAAGGGCTGAGGGGACCAGTTTTCAAGCAACAAAGGCGGGAGGGGGGGTTATATCATCGTGAATGCGGGGATTGCATGACGGGGGACCAATGCCCACCTGTAGACAACTGGACATCCCTTGCAGAGGGGTAGTGGGAAGGAGATGAGTCACTCAGGGTTCAGTGTAGCAATAATGAAACTCACAACCTTCCTCTAGTTATTAAACGCTTCCGCCCCCCACCTCTCAGGATCCCAATTCTACCTTGCAAACCTGGTTAGACCAGAAGATACACAGCGGTACAGACGGGAACTGGAAACACAGGGAATCCAGGACAGATGAACCCCCCAGGACCAGCGGTGAGAGTGGCGATACTGGGAGGGAAGTGGGTGTAGAAATGGGAAACCGATCACAAGGATCTACATATAACTTCCCCCCTGGGAGATGGGCAACAGAAAATTGGTTGAAGGGAGACGCCGCGCAGTGTAAGATAAGAGAAAATAATAATGTATAAATTATTAAGGGTTCATGAGGGAAGAGGTGCAGGGTGAGAGGGGGAGAGGGGAAAGGGGAAATGAGCTGATTCCAGGAACCCAAGCGGAAAGCAAATTTTGAGGATGATGAAGGCAACGAATGTATAAGTGTGCTTTACACAATTGGTGTATGTATGGATTGTGATGAGTTGTATGAGCCCCAATAAAATGATTTCAAAAAAGAAAAAGAAAGAAATGTCTATAAATGAATGAAGGCAACATATGTACAAAATGCCTGATGCAATCAATATGGATTGCAACAAAAGTTGTAAGAGTCTCCAAGAAAAGATTTTTAATAAAAATGTATATATAATAAATATTTTCCTAACTTATATAAATGATTAATAAGAATAAAATTAAGCACCCTGGGTGTTTTATAGGAAAAAATGATAAAAGAACAAATGAGAGATTCAGCAGGAAGCAATGGATAGGAAAATATTATAAGGAAAGTTTTCTCTTATATGGAATGTACAGTCTCTTACATGACAACAATCACAATATGCCGTAAGAACCTCAGACCAAATACTAGAATAAAATAGAGGGAAAAATTCCCAACCCTTCAATAAAATGCTATATGCTTTCTATGATTTTCACAAAAGTTCAAATTCTTTAACAAAATATTTTGTTCATTCAAATTTTTAATTATGCATAAATTTATGTCTACTTGCATTTCATCCCATAAAAAGGCATAAGAATTGTTTTTGCTCTATCTAAAACTAAATAGAAGATAGTTAAGGTGAAAAAGTAGCTTTCGTGAATGTTGCTTTGAAATACAAATGGCATTGTCCTAAGAAATTTAAATGAATTAATTTTTTAAAATCATTTTATTAGGGGCACATACAACTCTTATCACAATCCATACATACATCAGTTGTGTAAAGCACATCCGTACATTCATTGCCCTCATCATTCTCAAAACATTTGCTCTCCACTTTAGGCCCTGGCGTCATGTCCTCATTTTTCTCCGCCAGCCCTCCCTGTTCCCCCCTCACTCATGAACCCTTGATAATTTGTCAGTTCTTACATATTTTGTCTCCCTTCACCCACTTTTCTATTGTCCATCCCCCAGGGAGGAAGTTATATGTAGATCCTTGTAACTGAGGTCTCAGAGCAGCTGGGTGTGATGCAGGGGAGGCTCTGGAAGCAGCTGCAGACACTGCGGGAGTTGGCAGCCCAACAGTGAGGGTCACTGCATCCGTGGGTACCAGAAAACTGGCTGGGGTTGCTTATTCCCCTAGATGCTACCCCTGCCTTGAAGAGAACCGTGACAGAGGCCTGTAGACATGTGTCAGGAAAAGATGAGGCCTTCACTGTTTCCTCTTCCCACTAACCATTGAGGAGAGCCTGCAGGGCAGGGGCTCGGCTGCCTGGCTCCAGTCACCTGCCCTTCCCCACAGCCACACCCTCGCCAGCCCCAATTCCCCCTGCCGTGGGTTTGCTTCTTGAAACCAGAGGAGCAGCCTGGGCAAAGACCATGAAGAAGCTTGTCCTTCAGGCAGCCCCTTTGATTGGGTCCCTTGTCCTCCAGAGTGTGGACACATGCACACTAACTGTTGGGGGACTCAGGCTGTCACCACAGGTGCCAGGATCTGAAGAGGATGCTGGCACTGCAGGGCTTCCTGAGGGAAGCTGAGGACTTGCAGAGCTGGCTGAACAGCCAGCAGCAGGTGCCCAGAGGAGAGAGGACTATGAGCACACCCTAGTGAGGAAGGGGCTAGGGGCAAGGAAGGTGCCCTGGAGCCGAATGAAGACGGGTGGTGGAGGGCGGGCTGCATGCACAAGGGGCTGATGGGGAACATCAGTCTGTACTAAGGACAGCTGTGGCTTCCTATTCACCTCCCTGCGTAGAGGGGCAAGTTCGGTGGCTGTCCAGTGCTGCCCTGCCCAGTCACTCACTGAGGTGTCTCAGCCCACCAGCCAGGGCCCCCTGTGACCCCTCTCCTCTCTTCTCAGCTCCTCTTAACCAAGTTTGCAATGTTTCGGCACCAAGTGAAGATGGGTGGCCACCAGGGGGCAGCCTGCCCCACTAGCGGAGAGCCTGCTGGAGTGGCGGCCCAGCACTGCCCCCAGGGCCCAGCAGTGGTGACAGGACCTACAGTGAGTACCAGCAGCCTGGAGCAGGGGTGAGTTTGGGGGAGGTGCTGGGCATGGGGTGGAGGGGCTTCCAGGGAGACCCTTGCTGTGCTGCGGCTCTGCCAAACCCCTGAGAGGTGAACTGGCTTTCTGTGTGCCCACATTGGGGGCCAGGGCCACGTGTTCCAGGGAGCAACTTGTGCAGCCTGGAGCTTGGGACCCCTTACTTAAGCTGAGAGGCCATGTCGGACGATCTTCAGCAAAGCTCAGCCTTTGAGTTCTGGGCTTCTGGCTTCAGGGCACGGTGAGGGCAGCTGCTGGTTCTGGCCCAGCTGCAAGCAGCCTGGCTGTACCTGGCCCTTCTGGGTACTCCAGATAGCACTGGGGAAACTGGGTGCACCGAGAGGCTGGGTTGCTTGCGAGAGACCACAGTTAATTAGCAGTGGAGTTGAGACCCGATATGGCCCTCACCATAAAAAGGAAGTGTTTTCTGCCTGGTGACCCCTGGCCTTCCCTGAGGTCAAGGGTGACCATAGCAGCCACATGAAGAGTGTCAGAAGCAGGGCACAATGACTGTCTCAACCTCCCCACTCTCCCCCCGCCAGGGCTCTTCCAGTCTTGGCCTAGTGCCTCTATTGCTGGGGAGCAGGCTGGAGAGTCCCACACCCCTGAAGGGCCCACAACCTTCCCAGCAGTGCCAGCGTATCTGAGAAGGCACAGCTTGGCAGTGTGTGGCCAGGCTCCCTGGAAATGGTCCCATTGAAGATCTGGGGAGCAGACCGATTGTTTTCCTTTGATTGTGTTACAGACATCTTACAGGAGAGAAGGACGTTTATTGATCACTGTCTACAGTTTCTGACCTTCAAAGCACTCAAATCATTGCCATCGAGTCGATTTGTATCATCGAGGCCCTGTAGGACAGCACACGACGGCCCCTGCGGCTCTCTGAGGCTGTCACTACGGGAGCAGACAGCCGAGCCGCGTCTTTCTGATGGGTTTCAGACCACTGACCTTGCCACGAGCAGCAGCCCGGGGCATGCCTTTTTCTGACCTTGGGTTTGACTAATATATATATACACACATATAATGCACATATATATATATGTATTTTAATATAGAGGGTTTTTGTTTTAAGTGGAAACATGCAGAGCAGTTTAACAATTTCTACACATTTTGTTTGCAGCCCTCATATTATAACACAGCACTCTTCTTGCCTCCTCCTTGGCCCCTCTCTCCCTCCTGAACTTTGAGGGCAAATGCTCCCCTTTGCTCTGGGAAGCACTTGCCTCACAGGTGCCATGCGTTCAATTTATCAGCTCGACTGTTGCTTGGGCAGGGGTGATTCCCGGAGCTGGGCTCTGTTTTGGATTTGAAGGGCCCTGGTCTCAGGGTTCCAGCAGTCCCTGTCAAACTTGTAATGCCCTCTTTTCATGAAGTCAACTTCCATTGGCTTTCAAGCTGTGCACAAGTTGCCAGTTTGAGCTGAACCAAAGCAGTTTGAGGCAGTGGCTGGGCACCATCTAACTCTTCTGGTCTCCAGGACAAGGATGGAGGGCTGTGGTGTTGTTGGTCCGTTAGTCCTGTGGACTGCTTTGCTTCAGTTTTTGATTTTCTTCACTCGTCAACTCCAGATGGGGAGAGAGGGGATCCTAGTTGCTAGAGGTGGCTTTGCAATGGAGACAAACATTTTATACTAAAGTGAGATTCTTACGTGACATTTGCGTGACTGCAGTAGCCCCTGCTCATCTTCCTCCGTGCTCACCCTAGCTGACCACCTTCCTGCCTCAGAGGATGGGGCACTCCCTCTGCCGGTCCACCCTCAGGTCCTCACTTTCAGTCCCACAGGATCCTGTGGTATCAATCCCCCTCCGTATCAGCCCCACCCCCAGCCTCCACAAGGATTACAAACCCTCGCTCCACTCAGATTCTCTGTAGCTAGTTGTCACCTACCCTGTGTTCCTCAGAGTGTGCTCTGCACCCATGAAATTATTGATTGGTTTCCACCCATAGTGATCCTCTGTGTCCCACAGGGTTTGCTCTGGGGGCAGCTCTCAGAGGGGGAAACCAGGAGGAGGAGGGGAGGGAGCAGTTGGGCAGAAGAAGCTGTAATGGACCCCACAGAGCCAGACAGCCCATGGAGGTAGGACCCTGCGGCTGTTTCCCCGTAGGGGTGCCCCTCAGGGCAGATCAATGCTCTGGAGACCCCACCGCAGGTGGAGGCCACTCGACCCCTCCTCAGTCCCGCCCTCCACACCCTCACCTACATTTGGACTGGGTGAGCTTCTCCTCCTGGGCCGCCAGCTGCCTTTCCAAGTCCTGGTGCCAGGCATGTGGCCCTCTAAGGGGCGGATCCCTGCTCACCCCACAGTCAGGGTCTAGCAGGAGGTCCTCTCAGGAGGCCCGCCAGACCTCGGCCTGACCCAGCATTCCCCCAGCTCCTCCTGGTCCTGGCTCACCTGGCAGTGCTCCTGGTGAAGGGCCCAGGCCGTCCGGAGCTCCTGCAGCTGCCTGTCCAGCTTCCGGAGACACTGTGACCTGGAGGGCAGAGGGCTGTTGCCAGGCGTGCAAGGTGTGGCCTGGGTGGGGCAGGGCTGGGTTACAGTGGAGCAGGGAGAAGCAGGAAAGGGAGCTCTGGCCACGCACCACCCTGGCCCTAGCTCTCAGCGCGCACATTTCTGGGGCAGTGACATGGCTGGTGTCCAGCAGCTGCTACCCCGCCGGCCGCACTGCCTGGGCTCTCAGGCAGAGCTCCTGCCCCAGTGTCTCCTTGGCCCCAGCTGGCCCTTCTGAGGATATAGACTAGCGCCTTCTTCTCTTGAGCCCGAGTGCTGGGTGGGGGACAGGGTATGGGAACATGTCTCAGGGCCAGAGGGCAGAACAGGGAGGAGTCAGGGAAGAGCTGGGTGCCCCCACCCGCATGGAACAGAGCGAGCCCCCATCCAGGTGGGGTGGCACATACAACAGTTCCTCGCAGAGCCTGAGGAAGGCGTTGCCATGGGCTACCCACTCCAGTTGCTGGCCCTGCTCCCAGGCCTTCATGTCCATGTGGCCCACGCCACTTGCACCTCAGCCAGCTGCCCGGCCAGGCCCTCCTGGACTGCAGGGTGTACCTGGATGGCCTCCATCCCCATCTGAACCATCACCTCGTCCACAGCCACCAGCTCCCTCTGCAGCTGGCAGAGAGCAGGCTGAATGCTCCTCTACCCAGGACTCTGCAGGCCATCCTGGCTGTACCCCAGCCTAGGTCAAGCCCAGGCCCGTCACCCCCCATCCCAGAGGGGGCAGCGGCAGGCTGCAGTCCTGCCTGGGGTCAGCTGGGGGTGAGGGCTCATCATCCATCCACTGCCTACAAAGAGGGGTTCTTGCGGGGGGGAGGGACTGGGGCCCTCCCCTGCAGGAGGCGGTGCTGGCGCTGCAGGACCTCCACAGACGCCAGGTCGTGGCCAAGAACAGCACCCTCCACCAGGACCACCTTCTGCATGTGGCCCCACAGCTCGATCGCCGCCTTGTGGAAGTCGAGGGCACAGCGGGAAGGAGGGCCAGCAACTTTCTCCCTGAGAACAGGGTCACCTCCTTTTGAGCAAAGACTGTGGCTTGGGGATTTGTAGGGCATTAACACGGAGGAAAATAGGACGAAGACTCTATTCCCTAACTTATAACGGAGAATCTGGAAAGCTGGTATTCCACGGTAGGAAAGCTTCTACTTTGGTAAGTTAGAGGTAAAGTCCAAGTACATTATCCTGCTTTAAAAATCATTCCCACGGATTCTCCGTTAACAGCTAGGCTGCCTTAATGTGAGCACATGGCTGATTGTATCTCTGTGTAGAAGCAGTTATGATCCTTTTGCCCTCTCTTCCCACCGTGAAACTCAGCCCCCTTGTAGCTTCCCCCAATGCAGGTATTAGCTTTCCTCACCTTGGTGAGCTCAAGTACAGGTGCCTTACGATAGATACCGCCCACCTTGTGACCCATGTCACTACTGAAGAGGTGTGTCTCCAGGCTCCCTATACACGTCCCAAGATAGCAAAGTTTCCACTTCTCCCAGTTCCACGTGGTCCATCAAGAGGAGCTGAAGTGAGCATGCCTAACAAAACATGTCTGACTCTGTATTGTATTCTCTTGCCCCTGCCTTTCCTGTCCTCTGTGACTTTACCGTGACCTTTACCTATTATCATCGCTGTACATTCGCGCCTTCTGGCCCTTCGGTGGTTAAAAGATGGATGGTTTCCTCTGATCACAGAAGGTTCCTGATGAGGCCCGGGGGCCACAGGCAGGGCCCGAGGAAGGAAAGGGTCTTGACACGCATGTTGGGAAGAAGGCAAAAAGATGGGGAGCCCTGAGCACATGAGGACGGCGGCTCAGGGAGCGAGTGGGCTGCCTGTCAGGGGGTCTGCCTGTAGCACCTCCAACAGTCAGTGAGCAGAGGGCTGGCCCCGGGGCCACCCAGCCCCAGGATTTCGGTTGCAGGACCTCTCAGGTGCTCAGTGCACTGAGACACCAGATCCGGAGAAAGGAGGGTGTGGGGAGGGGAGGCAGGGAGCTCTAAGAGTGGCGGTCAGCAAGAAGACCAGCAGGGCCTGTGCCCCCAACGAAACTGCGGCCCGTGCTCAGGGAGCATTGGGAGAGCCCACTTCGTGCTCCTCCCACAAGGAGTGACCTGCGCTGAAGGACTCCAAACTGGGGGCAGGGAGGAGCGTGGTTGGACGGGGAAGTCTGATTGATGCTGGGAGCTGGAGTCAGCCATGCCCCTTCATACACACATGCGCACACGAGAATACACACAGAAGTACGCATGCACACACCCACATGCCCACCCCTACACATGAGCACACACACACACACACACGCACACACATCTGGGGTAGGCCCCTGTGTCCCGAGCCCCTTGGCTGTCGCTGACCTGTCCCTCTGGGCACCCACCTCTGTGCAGGCTTTCATTGCCTTGTCCAGCCTCACCCATGTGGCCTCAACGCAGCTCCTGTGGACTTGACTCTGGGCCATGGAGCAGGGGAAGGCGAGTTCCAGGGCACCTGCCAGCTCCCTCAGGACCTGCACCCTGGCAGCCCCACACTCTGCCCTTTTTCCTGGAAGACCTTGAACTTCTCTTCCAGCATCTGCCAAAGGTGGGGCTGGAGAGGGTCAATATGGATGGGGTTCAGGCAGCTTCTAAAACTCACGAAAGGGCCAGCTGGCCCCAACAGCTCCCACATCCCTCAGCCCTGGTTCTAGAACTCTGCAGGGCATCTCCTGCCCCCTCAGCCCGCCCAGCATCTACCCTACCCTCCATTCCTCCATTAACTTTCCTGGCACGACTCACTTCCACACCCTCCAGGTCCTGCCCACACTGTCTCTGGAGGGGGCCCGAGTTCAGGGAACCCAGGGCAGCCCATGCTGTCTGCGGCCTGTGGAGGAGGCAAAGCAGGGTCGGTGGATCAGGGAGCCTGGTCAAAAAGCCCACCTAGCAGGGTCACTTTCCCAAGCCAGGGGCTCCCTGCACCTGCAGGGGCGTTCTGTGAAGAGTTGAGCTGGGCTGAGGATGCCCTGCACAGCCCGTCTGACCCAGGTCACAGTTCAAGCTACTGCGTTTCCAGCCCAGATGGAGCTTAGGCGAGATAACGATTTGCCCATGATCCTAGCCCAGAGGCTGGCCCAGAGTCTCAGGGGCCCTGCATTTGCTGCATGCAAGAACCATGGAGGGGTGCAGCTTCTACCTTTGAAGGGTGTGCAGTCTCCTCCAAACACACAGGATGCCAGGGTGGCACACAACGTGGCTACCTGCAGAGTGCCGGGCTTTACAATGACCCCACCTGCTGACTCATGGGGATGCTCCAGAGGGTTTGCAAGCCAGTAAATCTTTCCAGGAACAGGGAACCTCTTCTTTCTCCTGAGGAACAGTTAGTGGGACTGAATCAGGCAACAGCCCAACACTTCCCAAGCAGGCCTCCTGGAGCATCGTTAGAGCAAGGGGTAAACTGCTAGTGATAATGGGCTTCTGGGAGGAGAGTTTGCAGAAAGGCCTGAAGCGCTGAGCAAGATCTCAGGACGGTGGCCCTCTGGGAGATTAGGACAAGTTCTAAACCCAGCCAGGAAGCTGAAGGGCTGACCAGACAGAAGCTGAGGGGGAGGAATGAGCATGCTGGGATAACTGCTGACCCCCGCCTGGGGGCAGGGCTTCCTGGTTGGAGCTGTGGGAGCTGACTCAGGCCAGACCCCACCTGCTCTGAGATGTTGAGGCCACCCTCAAAGTTCACAGTCAACTGTATCACGTGCTCGTCCGTATCCAGGTGGGTGCGTGGGGGAAGGGGTGGCTTCTGCAAGTGCTGCCACCCCAGGCCCAGAGTCCCACACTCAATGCCCGGTCCCTTGGCCACCATGCTGTCTCAGGAGAAAGTCACAATCCTCCCAGATTCTGTGTCCCACTTGGTGGAGGCCCCCCTGAGGAGACATGGATCGCACCAATGAATCACACAATCTGCCTCTGACACCTTGAGGCCTCCTCACCCCCCACTATCATCACCCCAGTGTCACAACCCACTCTGGACTAGAGTGCATAGGTATTAGCAAGAGATAAAACTCACAACACATGGAACCCAGGAACAGGAATGGGAATAGAGATACCAAAAGGGTAGGGGGAAGGGGGGTAGAGGATGGGAGGAAGGGGAACCGACAGCAATGGATCACATATAACCACACACCCCTCGCAGGGAGAGGAGCAACATAAAGCTGAGGATAAAAGAGACAATGGTCGATGTGAGATATGAAAATAATAACAATCTATAATCTATCAAGGAACCACGGGTGGGGGAGGAGGAAAAAGAGGGGAACTGATCCCAAGGGCTCAATAGAAAGTAAATGTCTAGAAAAGAATGATGGCAATATACATATGACTATATCAGATACAATTGATGTATGGATTGTAACAACAGTTGTAAGAGCCCCCAATAAGGACACACTGAGGATGACGAAATACGCCACTGGAAACCTTATGCTAATCATGGATACACTGTCAGGTAGTGGAGGACTAGTAAAACTAGGTAGAACCTTGTCAGAGAGAGGACCAGATGACGAACACTTCTGGTCAGATTAAAGGGGAGGGCCAGTGACAAAGAGCCAGGTCCTTTGCACGATGCATGGCCACGGGGGCTTCAAAGATGGGTTCAAACATCAAAAAGATATGAGGGTGGCCCAGGATTGGCAAGCCTTTCCTTGTCCTGTACATTGCGGTTGCTTTGAAGCAGACCAACTGGATAGCACCTACCAACAAGACCAACCAAGGAAGGGGAAGCCTCTATGAGCCCAGAAACAGACATCACTAGGACGTGTCAGGAGACTTTTATAAAGGTAACCAATGTCTTGGTTCCTCATCACAGAAAGCTGCGGAAGCACCATTGTCCTGGTTTACCAGATGAATTACTCTCCAGCTGCACGTAGGAAGGAGAAATACCTATAGACATGACGGAAGGGAGGTTCACTCTGCTATGGGAATGTGTTAATCTGTGCAATTTAGATGTGGAAATCCACAGACACACGTGTATAAAAGAGAGTTGTAATTACATATTAAATGCACATCAAGAACTTCCCTAAAAGATCTTTTTAATCTCATAAGCCCACCATTGTGCCATAGGCCCCCCAGAATCCACAACCATCTACAAAAGAGATGGAATGAGGCTGACTGCTAGTAAAAGCCAAGTCAGAGAAAGCAATAATCTCATATTTGGTGGGCATATGCATATAGCTGTGGAGTACCCAAAGCTGTTTCTCGTAGATAATGTGGCTTCTGCTCAGATATATCTGAGTGTACGTGAGGTTTGGTAGCAGTAGCATTTGACTGGCTAAGGCATCATCTCCCTTTACTGAATTTCAAAATCAAGATTCTCAAGAACTTGCAATGCTAAAGTGACCAATGCATGAATCATTCTGCCCTTCAATTAACACCAACTGTGCAACTTGGACATTTGGCGTGATAAGCTAACAATATCAGTGAGCATAACCTGTTGTGAAAAACAGGAAGATACAGAAAGCTTCATTGTTTAATGTAATTGTTGTATACGGGAACCTGCAGGATGTAAAATTTCCCATCAACAACTGATGATGGAAAATGATAATGCTCCTTAACCCCCCCTCCAAAAAAAAAAAACTCATGTGGATTCACTCTAGAAATGAAAAACGTATATCTGGGTGAGGCAACACTGAAGTCAGCCTATGAAACGCGGCATGTTAAGATTTCCTTCACATTCAAAAAGTTGAAAATCTAAGGCATGACCTTAGAATAGTTAAAACTGATTGCGGCTACAATAATCGGTGCAGGGGAAACACCAGAATAATTGCCTCTTCCTTAATATACTTGAATCTGCTGGAGTTACATTTGGAGGTGAGATATTGGAAAATGTTTGAATTACAATAATATGGAAGTAAAAGCAATTTTACACTGTGAGAAGCTCAAGTGTTTTCATTGGAATCGGTTGTCTGAATGACACCCACCTGGAGTTTTTTTTTTTTCAGTTGTAGCTTTTGATTTTGTGTCTTCTCTTCTGCAGGCTAGGTTTTCAGGGTATTGACTGCTCTTTCTAGACTTTTGACAAACCTTTAATCTGCAGGTTTAAGGTCTGGTGCTGGCTGCAGTTTTGTCTATGGGAAGGAGAGGGACACAGAATCAAATTGTTTATTCAGATGGTATATGTGTCCTAACGTAGAAGCCAGATAGAACAGACTGGTTACTGTAGTTGCCATCCGCCTGGGACTGAGTTTTGGCTGCAGGAGAAGAATGATAGGGATAAAAGTGATGCAAATAGAAGCAAGTATCTTTAATATATTGATGCCTTCAGACTCCAGCCTGGACACTGATCCTTTCTGGGGACATTATATGCAGTCTCCCCTGACTCCAAAACAGTTCTGAGGAGTCGGTGATTGTGACTGAGTAGGAGGGCTCACTGCCTAGATATCACACGTCGTAGGTCCACATGAGGGCTATTCCACGTCAAGCGGTGTCTTAGTGTGCCTCAGTCAGTGTTCCACCCAAATCCCTAGGCTTCTGAAGTTCCTAGTACCCTGTGTCCTGCAGTCCCTTTTACCCAATAGCCCTGGGGTTTATACTTTATTACCACCTTTTCAATTTTGGAGATTAAAAAAATTTTTGTTTTTAAATAATGTGGTTTATGGAAATTGAAAAAATAAGCCATTAGAAACTTATTTGTCTGAAAAAAATAATGCCAGTTTGCAAGGAAATGTCTGGATAATCTGAGTAGGCAATAATAGAGCCGGCTCAAAGTTGGCAGCCAAGCACTTGCTTCATTGAATGTGTGTCACTATCCACAGTGTTGGAAGTAAATTGGCGTCATGAAACAGGTTCCGGAAAGGTCCCCAAATCACTATTCCAAAGATTGAAACCATACTTTTCCCCATTCCATTTAGCCTTCAAGATCATTCAAACTTTTAAAAAACAGGTCAATTTCACATTCAGTTCATCATCCCACATCTCAATTGGCTCATATCAGTTCAAAGACCCAGAAAACACAATCTCTGAGTTGTTCTGTATTATAGTTATGATGAGCTGCATTATGACCATCTGATTCTCTTTCTTTTTTTAGATAGTTTACCATAAGTAGCATGCACTCATGCTATACCACACACCGCTGATGCCATTGTAGCTGTAAGTTTATATCCAAAGTATTTAAGCCCCACAGACTGATGACGGTGGGGCTTAAAGAAAGATATGAGGGTGGCCCAGGACTGGCAGACTCATAGTGACCCTATAGGACAGGGTAGAACTGCCCCTGTGGGTTTCCCAGACTGTCACTCTTGACAGGAGTTGACAGCCTCATATTTCTCCCAATGAGTGGCTGGTGGTTTAAGACTACTGTCCTTGTGGTTATCAGCCCAAAAGTACCAGGGCCTCTAGAACTGCAGGATCCCAGGCCCCACCCTGAACCCACAAAATCAGAATCTGCCTTCCTCCCTGATTTCCAGGAACCTGGGTAAGTGCATGCATGTGAAAGTTTAAGAAATACTGCCTTAGAAACCATTACTTTCCTGATCAACCTCCTCCGGCCAGAGGTGCAGAAATGGAATCCCATTGGGCCATACTCCCCTAGAAGCATATTGAGGTCTCAGTGCTCCTATATCCTGCCTGTCATCCAGATTTCCTGATTCTCACCTGGACTGTTGTCCCTGCAGCAGGGTATTGGTGAGTCCTCAGTATGAACAGCCCCAAATTAGGTCTAGACACACAGCTCCCATTTCAGAGTAGTAGAATCCACAGTTTACTGTAGAATTAATGGCTTTTACTGGCTTGGGGTAGGGTCTAGTGGGAAACGTGTTTCAGCAAGAGATATTATGTATTCCAGATGTACACAATGAGTTTGTCTTGAGACATATTTATGCCTGAAGTTGTTATGGAGTCTCTTTATATCCCATGCAACGTTAATCTTTTTGAAAATTTATATTTGCTTTTTATTACCCAGATATATAAGTGATTTATAGCTAGTCTGATGGATTGGAATCAGATGGCCAAGCCTGGATTAACGATGGGTCCTGGTGACCATTAGTCAGTTCTTTCTGTTAATGATATTTTCACCTGAGTGAATGCATTCAAGACTTTTCTTCTCTTAAGATAAATAAGCAGGTGGGTATCATTTTGCTATGCTGGCACTTCCTTGTGCTGTTTTAAGTTCACCCAGCAATTTTTAAAAAGACAGACATATTGAAACTGTCATACACTGAATAATTCATGTGGAAAAATGGGGGAGTACTAAATAGGGGTGACTCGTGTTACAGTCTTATTTACTGCTTGTTAGAAGGTACTGTGATCTTGTACACATAAACACTAGAAACCAGAAGAGAGGAAATGGTGGCTCCATGGCACAATTCTCACTAGTCAAGAAGGAAATTTGGGTTTGATTCTTGGCCAGTGTGTCTCCTGTTACAGCTACCACCTATCTGCTAGTGGAAGCTGGCATATTACTATGATGCTGAACAGATTTCAGCAATGGTTTCAGCCTACAGTCAGACTAGGAGGAAAGGCCTGGTGACCTCCTTCCAGACATCAGCCACTGAAAACCCCCCAGCTGACAAGGGGTCAAATCTACCACCCACTGAAGGAATGGGGCAGGACCAGTGGGCATGTTGTTCTGTAGCGCATGGAGTCCGCATGAGTCAGGAGCTGACAGACTTGAAGGCAATGGGCCGCAGCACTCTCTCGGAAGGCAGTGGTTGGAGCACATAGGTGTCCTTCATGTGGCCCCATGATCATCAAGCCTAAGTCACACAACCAAATCCGGGAAATGAAAGCTACCCAGGGTACCAGGAATATTTGAAGGACCTGGTGTATATTGGTTCAGTCCAGGGGAGTTCTGGAAGCCACCGAGGTAAGCTTTCTGCTGAAACCACTAACTTAGCCCAGTGCAAGTGGATGGGTGTCTGCGCATGCACCCAGCCACCATTAGTGTTTTGTTGTTGTTGCTGCTGCTGTTCACGTCCATAGAGTCAATGCCAATTCACAGTGACCCTATATGACAGGGTAGAATTCCCCCTGTGAGTTTCTGACACTGTGACTCGTTATGGGAGTAAAAAAAGCCTCATTTTTCTCTTGAGGAGTGGCTCGTGATTTTGAATGGTTGATCTTGCTGTTAGTCCATTGCGTAACCAGGTGCTGTCAATTTGGTTCCAACTCATCACCACACTATGTGCAGCAGAGCAAAACAGCACGCTTCCCTGCGCCATTCTCACCGCCATTCCTACATTTGAGCCACTGTGTCAACCCATCTTGTGGAGGTTTGTCCTCCTTTTGGCTTGGCCAAGATGCTGTCCTTCTCCAGGGACTGGTCCCTCCTGATAACACCCAAAGTACATGAAGCCAAGTGTCACCATCCTCGCTTCTAAGAATCAATCTGGCTGTAGTTCTTCCAACATAGATTTGTTTGTTCTCCTAGAAGTTCTTTGGTGTATTCAATATTCCTCACAAGGACCGTATTTCAAATCCATCAATTCTTCTCTTGGGACTTCCTTATGCATTTTCCAGCTTCCACATGAAAATAGTCATGCCTTGGGTCAAGATGCTCCTGGGTTCTTAAGGTGACAAATTTTCCCAATGCAATTTATCCAGTGATTTCTTGACAGATGTTTCCATGAGCTCTGGTTGTGGATTGGTCCAAGTAAGATGAAATGCTTCACCATTTCTATCTTTTCTCTGTTTCTCATGTTGCTTATTGGTCTAGTGATGAGGATTCTTGTTCTCTTAACCTCGAGTTGTAATCCATACTGAAGACTATCATCTTTGAACTTCATCAGTAAGTGCTTCGACTCCTCTTCCCTTGCAGCAAGCAAGGTGAGCCGCCTGCATATCTCAGGTTGTTCTCAAGTCTTCCTCCAATCCTGGAGTCTCCAATTCAACCATTCAAAACTCAAAACAGCTCAATGCCATGGAAGTCAGGTCAATTCTGACTTGGACAACCCTGTAGGCAAGGGAAGAACCTCCTGGAAGGTTTCTAAGACTGTAATCTTTCTCACTTGGGATAGCTGGTGAATTCCAAGTGCTGTCCTATTGATTAGCAGTCATGCTTAACCAAGACCCTACCTGGATTCCAAGTGTGACCTAGCAGCCACAGTTTTCTTCCGAGACCAAAGGGGTTGTTAGGGGTGAATTCTCGACCCACGGTGGTCCAGCAGACCTGCTCAGTATTCACCCAGGTGCAAAATCCATCAAGAGGATGCATTGTCATTACTTTTTTAATCATGCAACACACCCAGGTGTAGCAGCAACCCAGCTTTCTAATATCACCCTGGTTTTGATAAATATGTCGCATTCCTTGATAACTCTTCCAAATCCTTTAATATCCCGCAGCTCAGTCCCTGATGTCTGGCTGTAACAAAATGTGTGAAGGGAGACCAAATGCCAATACATTCTCTCTGTCTGCCTCAACTCAGCGCATAATCAGCTCCAAGGTAAATGCATGGTAAGTCAGCTATGCGCTGGCGGGGAGGGGAAGGGGGTGGGATGAACCCCCTTTCAGTTTTGTCTTCTGATGGAACTGACCAAAAGGACTTCTAATTTCAGTCTATTAGGAGAGTGAGAGTTAGGGTTTCCCCCCACCCCCATTTTTTTTCCTTTCCCTTTTTGCCCCTTTCCCCTTGGAAAGACAGCCTGCTCTGCTGTTCTGAAAGGGTTGTCTGCTTTATGCTTCACTCTCCACTCCATTAAATCACCTTTCCTCACATTAAATACAGGTCTTCAGGGTGGTCAGAGAACTTCGCTCTGAGGGATGATGTTATAATGAGGACGACATGTATGAAATATCATTTTTCAGCTCAATCACAGGCAGACCACCGGGAAGCATGAATAGGGAGGGGGAGAGGTGTACCTCACTTTAGACAAGAGTCAGGCTTCTGAGAGGGCAGTCTCAACCTGGATGGCTGCAGAAGGCTTCTTTACCTCAATCACTCATTCATTCAACCAGCTTGCTACTTACTTATTAAGTGTCAGGCCTTGGGACTCTTTCAGTGAACAAAAGAGACAAAAATCCCTCTTCTGTCAAGAAGCTACCATACACAGAGGCATTCAAACCCTTTCTGTGGAATGTGTTTAAAGTCCAATTTACATGAAAGCAGAGGAAGAGCTTGATGTGAGGGACTTCAGACACCCACACACACAAATCTTCCAGGAGACACTATTCACTGGAGTTAAATAATTTTTGATTTTTTTTCCCCATGAGCTCTCTTTTTTTTTTCTTTCTGAGAGCAATTGTCCTTGGAAGCGATTAGCTGTTATCACTGTCTAACACCTTAGTGTGTATTTATTAATTGGCTCCTTTTCCTGCCTAGATAGGAGGGGCCTCCAGGGCTGGTAAAAGACAGAAAAATCCCCAAAAGGCAGCAACAAGAGAGGCAGAAGACAATTGTGGCCCGTGTTTCTCATCTGAGTCTCTGGGGGGCCATTTGGTAAAGATGCAGATTACACACACACACACTGCCCCGCCGCCCCCACCCAATATGGCCCTACTAAATAAGGATGCTACCCCACCATCTGTCCGGGAGCCCCTGAACTGGCCCTTCCCATGAAACAAGCCACGGCCATTGAAAGTGAATCTTTAGGCAAAAGACCAGTGACGTAGGCTTTCCAAACCAGGATAAAGCCCATTTGCTAAGCACTTGCATATTAAAACCAAAAGGTTGATGCTTCAAACCCACCCACAGGTTCCTAAGAAAGCAGGCCTGACAATCTGATTCTGAAAGGTCACAGTCTTGAAAAGGATCCCTGGTGACATATTGTCCTGCAAGCCATAAGGTCAGCAGTTCAAAACTACCAGCTTCTCTGAGAGAGAAAGCTGAGGCTTTCTACTGTAAAGATGTATAGTCTCAGAAACCTACCAGGGCAATTATACTATGTTGCCATGAGTCAGAATTGACTCAATGGCAGTAAGTGAGTGGATGGGCTGGAAGTGATTTACACCAACTAACACCAAGAACAGCTATTTTGGGCGGCAGTGCCATTCTTCTGCTTTATCTAGAATCTGAACTCTCAGCGTCATTAACAATTTAGACAACAGACAAATAATAATAAACTACAGAAGGATAAAGAAAAGCTAACGATGTTACTTCTGTATGAGGTTTAGTTGTGTTTTTTAGCAAGAAAATATGAAATATGAAGGGACTTGCTGAAATTAAATATAATCCTATTTTGCAACCCCAAGTCTTTCTTGCCAAAAAATAATGTCTCACAATAGGAATGGCCTCTGCACTGCCAAGAAAGCATGGCTTCTGCGTTGGATCAGATCAAGATAGCTATAATACCCTGTATTGAGATCACAAAAGAATGTAATGCAGTGCCTTGTAGACAGTCTCATGTACATACACAAAAGATTTTCTAAGAGTCTTCAGGTGGCTGTGCTACAGCCTAAGTAGGCTGAATTGCAGCCTAAAACAGAGAGAGATCCATCTCAAAGAGATGTGGGGATAGGCTTTCATAAAATGGAGTGCATCATGTAATCCAATGCAAGGGAAACCCAGTAAGTTTGGGAAGGAACTGCATTGGCTTGGACTAAACAGCCAGAGATTGTGCCACATAAAAAGAAGGAAGACAATTGATAAAGCAACCCAGGCATTATTGTGGAAAAGGAAAAGAGACTTAGAAGACAATCAAAAGCTACAAGGAACCTTTCTCAGGGAGAATGTCCTGTGGCTTCAACTTGTGTGCTCTGGGGGATATTCGGCAGTCACATATAAAATTGTGTATTCAATTTAATCCTTTTAAGGGATTTTGTCATGGGCCGTCACCCCAACTATCCTGACAAAAAAATCTATCTTGAAAATCACCCTGCAGTGAAGAAGTTAAAGGTAAGAACATGGTACGATCACATGGAGGAAAATTGGGGAGCCAATGCAACAGCAAGAACCAAGGCCCTAGACCTATGAACCAAAACAAACCCGTCTTGCCGGGTCTTGCTGCCTTAGCAGCTTTGGCCAATGCCATGTGGAGCGGAGTTGAGCTGCCGTGGTCAATCCTTCCTCAAATTACAGAATTGGGAGCAAATAACACACTGAGTGGAATTGAAAGTCACTAGGCAGCAGTAGGTAAGTAAAACATATGGGTCTACTATTACCTATCTGTAAAAAGTCTTTGGCAACTGGTTTGTGGAAGACCCAGGCCCTGATTACCTCCCATAAACGTGTATTCTTTATCATAGCCACGGACGCTCAGGAAAACATGACAGTTGTGCTTAGGAGAGGAAAAGGCGGGTTAAGAACTGAGAAAGACGGTCATATGACCTGGATATTGCTTGAACACTCCATTCTCCTCGGTCTCTTGGAAGAAGTAGAGGGATGAGAACCTAAAGCTGTAAACATTGTGTGGATTAGAAACATAAGTTTGGGGTGAGGGCAGAAGGCGCAGTTTTAGTCCTATAAAGAGTTCCAGTCTCTAAAACCCACATGGGAGTGTTACCCTGTCCTATAGGGTCACTGTGAGTCTAAAGGGATTCAACAGCAGTGAGGTTATTTGTTTTTAGATTCGTTGGCTGATTTGTTTCATGGCTGAGGAAAGTGGAACCCAGAGAGGTGAGATGCCTTGCCAAGGATATACAGTGAACGACTGGCAAAGCCAGGGTGGGAACCCAGGCCACCCACTCTGGAGTCTGGCCCTCCCGGATTTTTGACACAGACTCTCAGGAGCTCTGATTTATCACAAGTAATTTTCCCCGAAGTATTTCATCATCCTCAGTGTGTCCTTAGTCTAGACACCCTGCTGCGCGCTTTGCCCTTTACATGACATTGCTGGAATTGGAATTAGCAGTGACCTGCACTCTGACCTTCTTTTCTGTACCTAGCTACAAATGGACAGATTTTAAACAGTACACAGTTTATCACAGGCCCATGTACCACCCTGGGAGCAGCATTGGGGTGGATAATAAATCACGAGTACTCCTGCACAAGGAGATGGAGCCTTCGTGTCTGAGTGGTTACAAACACCAACCGCTCCAAGTGCACAAAAGGCGCTTTTAATTCCAGTAGAGAGGTAACAACCTCAGAAACCCAGATGGGCAGTTCTTTCCACCTGCAGCCACCCTCACTGCATGTGTTTGTTAAGATGGAGGAGGACACAGTGAATTGAGGTGTGACATATGCGCTAATGTTGGACTTGTAGACTTGGGCTGCACTGGTTTGGGATTTTTTCTCCATGTGCATTTACCCTTTATCTAAAGCTCTCTTTTATACATTTCAGTTTCTGTGGATTTATTTCTCTAATGTACTCAGATTAACACAACTAATATAAGAAAAGGCAGGACACAGGTAAGCACCCGTTTCCATTTGGGAAAGACACTAAACAGTGAAAAGCTATTTTCCTCCATGCCATCTCTGGGTGGCACAAACAGTTAAGTGCTCAATTCGTAACTAAAACGATCACCTGAGCCCATATGGTGGTACCTCAGAAGGCAGACCTGGTGGTCTGCTTTTGAACCCTCACACAGCCTTGCAGCCCCTATCTCTCAAGGTTCAGTTTACCTCTGCACACCTGGTAGTTTCATGTCTTGGAATCTACCCAAAAGTAACTGTTTGGATGAAAGGTACTCAGTCCTGAGTTATGGCCGGCCCCATCCTGACGATTCTGTCAAGAGGCAGTCCTGACCAAAGTCAAATACCTCATGATTCTAGGTTTTATTTTCTTATTTTTTTCCACAGGTCGTTAAAAGACTTTATTTAAAAGGCTTTCAAGTCAAAGATAACACTCTTGATAGAATTTTCTTTGATCCTGTAAATTGGCTCTTCAAATTTATAATCAGTGATTTAGCTGTAAAATCAAAGATCCATTAATTTATTTAAAATAAAATATATTTTAGTTCTTAAAATGTATTCGTTAAAGTACATATTTCCCTATTAATTCCCTACTTATACAAAAGAGGTAAAAAATAAAAACAAACACAAAATATAAAAAACCCCAACAAAACAGTAACTGAGCATCTTTTTAAAAATTGTAAAAAACTAACAAGAGAAACCAATGTTGTGTGTGCTTGTTAATATTAAAAAAAGTGAAAAATCTCTGGATGGGGGACTCCCACCCCCTCGCTTTACATATCTCACCGTCATCACTCTCTCTGTTGGGCTTGAATACATTGGATATAAACTTAAAGCTACATTGGCATGAGAGATGTGTGGTATAGCATGAGTGCATGCTATTTATGGTAAACTTTCTAAAAAAAGAAAGAGGAGCAGATGGTCTTAATGCAGCTCATCATAACTATAATAGAGCACAACACAGATATTGTGTTTTCTGGGTCTTTGAACTGATATGAGCCTATTGAGTTGTGGGATGATGAACTGAATGTGAAATTGACCTGTTTTTTAAAAGCTTGAATGATCTGGAGGTTAAATGGAAAGGGTGAAAGTAAGCTTTAAATCCTTGGAATAGTGATTTGGGGACCTTTGCGGAACCTGTTTCATGACACTAATTCACTTCCAACACTGGATAGTAACACACATTCAATGAAGCAAGTGCTTGGCTGCCAACTTTGAGCCGGCTCTATTACTGCCTACTCAGATTATCCAGACATTTCCTTGCAAACTGGCATTATTTTTTTAGACAACTAAGTTTCTATTGGCTTATTTTTTCAATTTCCATAAACCACATTATTTAATAACAAAAATTTTTTTTCATCTCCAAAAATGAAAACGTGGTTATAAAGTATAAACACCAGGGTTATTGGGTAAAAGGGACTGCAGGACACAGGGTACTGGGAAATTCCAAAGCCTAGGGATTTGGGTGGAAACACTGATTGAGGCACACTAAGACACCTCTTGAGGTGGAATAGCCCTCATGTAGACCTACGACGTGTGATATCTAGGCAGTGAGCCCTCCTACTCAGTCACAATCACGGACTCCTCAGAACTGTTTTGGAGTCAGGGGAGACTGCATATAAAGTCCCCAGAAAGGATCAGTGTCCAGGCTGGAGTCTGAAGGCATCAATATATTAAAGATACTTGCTTCTGTTTGCATCACTTTCATCCCTATCATTCTTCTCATGCAGCCAAAACTCAGTCCGTGGCGGATGGCAACTACAGTAACCAGACTGTTCTGTCTGACTTCTACGTTAGGACACATAGACCATCTGAATAAACCCTTTGATTCTGTGTCCCTCTCCTTCCTATAGACAAAACTGCAGCCAGCACCAGACCTTAAACCTGCAGACTAAAGGTTTGTCAAAAGTCTAGAAAGAGCAGTCAATACCCTGAAAACCTAGCCTGCAGAAGAGAAGACACAGAATCAAAAGCTACAACTGAAAAAAAAAAAAAAAAAGCTCCAGGTGGGTGTCATTCAGACAACCAATTCCAATGAAAACACTTGAGGTTCTCACAGTGTAAAATTGCTTTTACTTCCATATTATTGTAATTCAAACAGTTTCCCATATCTCACCTCCAAATGTAACTCCAGCAGATTCAAGTTTATTAAGGAAGAGGCAATTATTCTGGTGTTTTCTCTGCACCGATTATGGAGCCTCAAACAGTTTTACTATTCTCAGCCCATGCCTTAGATTTTCAACTATTTGAATGTGAAGGAAATCTTAACATGCTGTGTTTCACAGGCTGCATTCTGTGTTGCCTCACCCAGATTTACGTTTTTCATTTTGAGAGTACCTCAATATGGTTTTTTTTTTTTTTGGTCAAGGGGCATTGTCATTTTCCATCATCAGATGTTTATGGGAAATTTTACATCCTGCAGGTTCCCGTATACAATAATTACATTAAACAATGGAACTTTCTGTTTCTTCCTGTTTTTCACAACAGGTTATGCTCACTCATCTTGTTAGCTTATCACGCCAAATGTCCAAAATGCACAGGTGGTGTTAATTGAAGGGCGGAATGATTCAGGCATTGGTCACTTTAGCATTGCAAGTTGTTGAGCATCTTGATTTTGAAATTCAGTAAAGGGAGATGATGCCTTAGACAGTTAAATGCTATTCCTTCCAAGCCTCACGTACACTCAGACATATCTGAGCAGAAGCCACATTATCTACGTGAAACAGATTTGGATGCTCCACATCTATATGCAGATGCCCACCAAATATGAGATTATTTTGCTTTCTCTGACTTGGCTTTTACTAGCAGTCAGCCTCATTCCATCTCTTTTGTAGATGGTTGTGGATTCTGGGGGGCCTGTGGCATAATGGTGGGCTTTTGACATTAAAAAGATCTTTTAGGGAAGTTTCTTGATGTGCATTTAATATTTAATTACAACTCTCTTTTATACACGTGTGTCTGTGGATTTCCACATTTAAAGTGCACAGATTAACACATTCCCATAGCAGAGTGAACCTCCCTTCCGTCAGGTCTATAGGTATTTCTCCTTCCTATGGGCAGCTGGACAGTAATTCATCTGGGAAACATCTGGTAAACCAGGACAATGGTGCTTCCCCAGCTTTATGTGATGATGAACCAGGACATTGGTTACCTTTATAAAAGTCTCCTGACACGTTCAAGTGTTGTCTGTTTCTGGGATCATAGAGGCTTCCTCTTCCTTGGTTGGTCTTGTTGGTAGGTGCTATCCAGTTGGTCTGCTTCCAAGCTACCGCAATGTACAGGACAAGGAAAGGCTTGCCAGTCCTGGGCCACCCTCATATCTTTTTGATGTTTGAACCCATCTTTGAAGCCCCCGTGGCCATGCATCGTGCAAACGACCTGGCTCTTTGTCACTGACCCTCCCTTTAATCTGACCAGAAGTGTTTGTCATCTGGCCCTCTCTCTGTCAAGGTTCTGCCTTGGTTTACTAGTCCTCCACTACCTGACAGAGTTTTCATGATTAGCATAAGATTTTCAGTGGTGTATTTCGTCATCCTCAGTGTGTCCTTATTGGGGGCTTTTACAACTCTTGTTACAATCCATACAGCAATTGTATCTGACATAATCATACGTATATTGCCATCATTCTTTTCTAGACATTTACTTTTTATTGAGCCCTTGGGATCAGCTCCCCTTTTTTTCCTCCTCCCCCACTCGTGGTTCCTTGATAGATTATAGATTGTTATTATTTTCATATCTCACATCGACCATTGTCTCTTTTATCCTCAGCTTTCTGTTGCTCCTCTCCCTGCGAGGGGTGTGTAGTTATATGTCATTCATTGCTATCGGTTCCCCTTCCTCCCATCCTCTACCCCCCTTCCCCCTACCCTTTTGGTACCTCTATTCCCATTCCTTTTCCTGGGTTCCATGTGTTGTGAGTTTTATCTCTTGCTAATACCTATGCACTCTAGTCCAGAGTGGGAAGCGGCACTGGGGTGATGATAGTGGGGGGTGAAGAGGCCTCAAGGTGTCAGAGGCAGATTGTTTGATTTATTGGTGCGATCCATGTCTCCTCAGGGGGGGCCTCCACCCAGTGGGACACAGCATCTGGGAGGCTTGTGGCTTTCTCCTGAGACAGCATGGTGGCCAAGGTCCCGGGCATTGAGGGTGGGAATCTGGGCCTGGGGTGGCAGCACTTGCAGAAGCCACCCCCTCCCCAAGGCACCCACCTGGATACGGACTAGCACGTGAGACAGTTGGCTGTGAACTTTGAGGGTGGCCTCAGAATCTCAGAGCAGGTGGGGTCTGTCCTGAGTCAGCTCCCACAGCTCCAACCAGGAACCCTACCCCCAGGTGGGGGCCAGCAGTTATCCCAGCAAGCTCATTCCTCCCCCTCAGCTTCTGTCTGGTCAGCCCTTCAGCTTCCTGGCTGGGTTTAGAACTTGTCCTAAGCTCCCAGAGGGCCACTGTCCTGAGATCTTGCTCAGCGCTTCAGGCCTTTCTGCAAACTCTCCTCCCAGAAGCCCATTATCACTAGCAGTTTACCCCTTGCTCTAACTATGCTCCAGGAGGCCTGCTTGGGAAGTGTTGGGCTGTTGCCTGGTTCAGTCCCACTAACTTCTTCTCAGGAGAAAGAAGAGGTTCTCTGTTCCTGGAAAGATTAACTGGCTTGCAAACTCTCTTGAGGATCCCCATGAGTCAACAGGTGGGTTCATTCTAAAGCACGGCACTCCACAGGTAGCCACGTTGTGTGCAACCCAGGCATGCTGTGTGTTTGGAGGAGACTGCACACCCTTCAAAGGTAGAAGCTGCACCCCTCCATGGTTCTTGCATGCAGCAAATGCAGGGCCCCTGAGACACCGGGCCAGCCTCTGGGCTAGGATCATGGGCAAATCGATATCTCGCCTAAGCTCCATCTGGGCTGGAAACGCAGTACCTTGTACTGTGACCTGGGTCAGCCTGGGGCTGTGCAGGGCATCCTCAGCCCAGCTCAACTCTTCCCAGAATGCCCCTGCAGGTGCAGGGAGCCCCTGGCTTGGGAAAGTGACCCTGCTAAGTGGGCTTTGTGACCAGGCTCCCTGACCCACCGACCCAGCTTTGCCTCCTCCACATGCCGCAGACAGCAAGGGCTACCCTGGGTTCCCTGAACTGGGGCCCTCTCCAGAGACAATGTAGGCAGGACCTGGAGGGTGTGGAAGTGAGTCGTGCCAGGAAAGTTAATGGAGGAATGGAGGGTAGGGTAGATGCTGGGTGGGCTGAGGGGGCAGGAGATGCCTGCATTGTTCTAGAACCAGGGCTGAGGGATGTGGGAGCTGTTGGGGCCAGCTGGCCCTTTCGTGAGTTTTAGGAGCTGCCTGAACCCCATCCATATTGACCCTCTCCAGCCCCACCTTTGGCAGATGCTGGAAGAGAAGTTCAAGGTCTTCCAGGAAAAAGGGCAGAGTGTGGGGCTGCCAGGGTGCAGGCTCTGAGGGATCTGGCAGGTGCCCTGGAACTCGCCTCCCCCAGCTCCATGGCCCAGAGTCAAGTCCACATGAGCTGCGTTGAGGCCACATGGGTGATGCTGGACAAGGCAATGAAAGCCCGCACAGAGGTGAGTGCCCAGAGGGACAGGCCAGCGACAGCCAAGGGGCTCGGGACACAGGGGCCTACCCCAGATGTGTGTGCGTGTGTGTGTGTGCGTGTGTGTGTGCTCATGTGTAGGGCTGGGCATGTGGGTGTGTGCATGCGTACTTCTGTGTGTATTCTCGTGTGCGCATGTGTGTATGAAGGGGCATGGCTGACTCCAGCTCCCAGCATCAATCAGCCTTCCCCGTCCAACCACCCTCCTTCCTGCCCCCAGTTTGGAGTCCTGCAGTGCAGGTCACTGCTTGTGGGAGGAGCACGAAGTGGGCTCTCCCAATGTTCCCTGAGCACGGGCCGCAGATTCGTTGGGGGCACAGGCCCTGCTGGTCTTCTTGCTGACCGCCACTCTTAGAGCTCCCTGCCTCCCCTCCCCACACCCTCCTTTCTCGGGATCTGGTGTCTCAGTGCACTGACCACCTGACAGGTCCTGAAACCGAAATCCTGGGGATGGGTGGCCCCGGGGCCAGCACTCTCCTGACTGTTGGAGGTGCTACAGGCAGACCCCCTGACAGGCAGCCCACTCGCTCCCTGAGCCGCCGGCCTCCTGTGCCTAGGGCTCCCCATCTTTTTGCCTTCCTCCCAACATTCGTGTCAAGACCCTTTCCCCCCTCGGGCCCTGCATGTGGCCCCCGGGCCTCATCAGGGACCTGCTGTGATCAGAGGAAACCATCCATCTTCTAACCACCGAAGGGCCAGAAGGCGCGAATGTACAGCAATGATAATAAGTAAAGGTCACGGTAAAGTCACAGAGGACAGGAAAGACAGGGGCGAGAGAACACAATACAGAGTCAGACATGTTTTATTAGGCATGCTCACTTCAGCTCCTCTTGATGGACCACGTGGAACTGGGAGAAGTGGAACCTTTGCTATCTTGGGACATGTATAGGGAGCCTGGATACACACCTCTTCAGTAGAGACATGGGTCACAAGGTGGGCGGTATCTATCGTAAGGCACCTGTACTTGAGCTCACCAAGGTGAGGAAAGCTAATACCTGCATTGGGGGAAGCTACAAGGGGAGCTGGGTGTCACGGTGGGAAGAGAGGGCAAAAGGATCATATCTGCTTCTACACAGAGATACAATCAGCCATGTGCTCACATTAAGGCAGCCTAGATGTTAACGGAGAATCCGTGGGAATGATTTTTAAAGCAGGATAATGTACTTGGACTTTACCTCTAACTTACCAAAGTAGAGGCTTTCCTACCGTGGAATACCAGCTTTCCAGATTCTCCCTGTTATAAGTTAGGGAATAGAGTCTTCGTCCTATTTCCCTCCGTGTTAACGCCCCACAAATCCCCAAGTGACAGTCTTTGCTCAAAAGGAGTTGGCCCTGTTCTCAGGGAGAAAGTTGCTGGCCCTCCTTCCCACTGTGCCCTCGACTTCCACAAGGCGGCGCTCAAGCTGTGGGGCCACATGCAGAAGGTGGTCCTGGTGGAGGGTGCTGTCCTTGGCCACGACCTGGCGTCTGTGGAGGTCCTGCAGCGCCAGCACCTCCTCCTGCAGGGGAGGGCCCCAGTCCCTCCTCCCTGCAAGTACCCTTCTTTGTAGGCAATGGATGGATGAGGAGCCCTCACCCCCAGCTGACCCCAGGCAGGACTGCAGCCTGCCCCTTCCCCCTCTGGAATGGGGGGTGACGGGCCTGAGCTTGACCTATGCTGGGGTACAGCCAGGATGGCCTGCATAGTCCTGGGTGGAGGAGCATTCAGCCTGCTCTCTGCCAGCTGCAGAGGGAGCTGGTGGCTGTGGACGAGGTGATGGTTCAGATGGGGATGGAGGCCATCCAGGTACACCCTGCGGTCAAGGAGGGCCTGGCCTGGCAACTGGCTGAGGTGCAGGAGGCGTGGGCCACCTGGACATGAAGGCCTGGGAGCAGGGCCAGCAGCTGGAGTGGGTAGCCCATGGCCACGCCTTCCTCAGGCACTGCCAGGAACTGTTGTATGTGCCACCCCACCTGGATGGGGGCTCGCTCTGTTCCATGCGGGTGGGGGCACCCAGCTCTTCCCTGCCTCCTCCCTGTTCTGCCCTCTGGCCCTGAGACATGTTCCCATACCCTGTCCCCCACCCAGCACTCGGGCTCAAGAGAAGCATGCGCTAGTCTATATCCTCAGAAGGGCCAGCTGGGGCCAAGGAGACACTGGGGCAGGAGCTCTGCCTGAGAGCCCAGGCAGTGCGGCCGGCGAGGTAGCAGCTGCTGGACACCAGCCACGTCATGGCCCCAGAGATGTGCGCGCTGAGGGCTAGGGCCAGGGTAGTGCGTGGCCAGAGCTCCCTTTCCTGCTCTCCCTGCTCCACTGTAACCCAGCCTTGCCCAACCCAGGTGATACCCTGTGCCCCTCCCAACAGCCCTCTGCCCCCCAGGTCACAGTGTCTCTAGGAGCTGGACAGGCAGCTACAGGAGCTCCGGATGGCCTGGGCCCTTCACCAGGAGCACTGCCAGGTGAGCCAGGACCAGGATGAGCTGCTGGGAATGCTGGGTCACGCCGAGGTCTGGCTGGCCTCCTGAGAGGACCTCCTGCTAGACCCTGACTGTGGGGTGAGCAGGGATCCGCCCCTTAGAGGGCAACATGCCTGACACCAGGACTTGGAAAGGCAGCTGGCGGCCCAGGAGGAGAAGCTCACCCAGCTCCAAATGTAGGTGAGGGTGTGGAGGGCGGGACTGAGGAGGGGTTGAGGGGCCCCCATCTGCGGTGGGGTCTCCAGAGCATTGACCTGCCCTGAGGGACACCCCTTCAGGGAAACAGCCGCAGGGTCCTGTCCTCCATGGGCAGTCTGGCTCTGTGGGGTTCATCACAGCTTCTTCTGCCCAACTGCTCCCTCCCCTCCTCCTCCTGGTTTCCCCCTCTGAGAGCTTCCCCCAGAGCAAGCCCTGTGGGACACAGAGGGTCACTATCGGTGGAAACCAATCAATAATCTCTTGGGTGCAGAGCACACTCTGAGGAACACAGGGGAGGTGACACTAGCTACAGAGAATCTGAGTGGAGCGAGGGTGTGTAATCCTTGTGTAGGCTGTGGGTGGGGCTGATACGGGGGGGGGATTGATACCACAGGATCCTGTGGGACTGAAAGTGAGGACCTGAGGGTGGACGGGCAGAGGGAGTGCCCCATCCTCTGAGGCAGAAAGGTGGTCAGCTAGGGTGAGCACGGAGGAAGATGAGCAGGGGCTGCTGCAGTCACGCAAATGTCACGTAAGAATCTCACTTTAGTATAAAATGTTTGTCTCCATTGCAAAGCCACCTCTAGCAACTAGGATCCCCTCTCTCCCCATCTGGAGTTGACGAGTGAAGCAAATCAAAAACTGAAGCAAAGCAGTCCACTGGACTAATGGACCACCAACACCACAGCCCTCCATCCTTGTCCTGGAGACCAGGAGAGTTAGATGGTGCCCAGCCACCGCCTCAAACTGCTCTGGTTCAGCTCAAACTGGCAACTTGTGCACAGCTTGAAAGCCAATGGAAGTTGACTTCATGAAGAGAGGGCATTACAAGTTTGACAGGGACTGCTGGAACTCCGAGACCAGGGCCCTTCAAATCCAAAACAGAGCCCAGCTCCTGGAATCACCCCTGCCAAGCAACAGTCGAGCTGATAAATTGAACGCATGGCACCTGTGAGGCAAGTGCTTTCCAGAGCAAAGGGGAGCATTTGCCCTCAAAGTTCAGGAGGGAGGGAGGGACCAGGGAGGAGGCAAGAAGAGTGCTGTGTTATATTATGAGGGCTGCAAACAAAATGTGTAGAAATTGTTAAACTGCTCTGCATGTTTCCACTTAAAACAAAACCCCTCTATATTAAAATTCATATATATATGTGCATTATATGTGTGTGTATATATATATTAGTCAAACCCAAGGTCAGAAAAAGGCATGCCCCGGGCTGCTGCTCGTGGCAAGGTCAGTGGTCTGAAACCCATCAGAAAGACGCGGCTCGGCTGTCTGCTCCCGTAGTGACAGCCTCAGAGAGCCGCAGGGGCCGTCGTGTGCTGTCCTACAGGGCCTCGATGATAGAAATCGACTCGATGGCAATGATTTGAGTGTTTTGAAGATCAGAAACTGTAGACAGTGATCTATAAACGTCCTTCTCTCCTGTAAGATGTCTGTAACACAATCAAAGGAAAACAATCGGTCTGCTCTCCAGATCTTCAATGGGACCATTTCCAGGGAGCCTGGCCACACACTGCCAGGCTGTGCCTTTCAGATCCGCTGGCACTACTAGGAAGGTTGTGGGCCCTGCAGGGGTGGGGGACTCTCCAGCCTGCTCCCCAGCAATAGAGCTACTAGGCCAAGACTGGAAGAGCCCCGGCGGGGGGAGAGTGGGGAGGTTGAGGCAGTCATTGTGCCCTGCTTCTGACACTCTTCATGTGGCTGCTATGGTCACCCTTGACCTCAGGGAAGGCCAAGGGTCACCAGGGCAGAAAACACTTCCTTTTTATGGTGAGGGCCATATCGGGTCTCAACTCCACTGCTAATTAGCTGTGGTCTCTAGCAAGTAAGCCAGCCTCTCGGTGCACCCAGTTTCCCCAGTGCTATCTGGAGTCCCCAAAGGGCCAGGTACAGCCAGGCTGCTTGCAGCTGGGCCAGAACCAGCAGCTGCCCTCACCGTGCCCTGAAGCCAGACGCCCAGACCTCAAAGGCTGAGCTTTGCTGAAGATCGTCCGACATGGCCTCTCAGCTTAAGAAAGGTGTCCCAAGCTCCAGGCTGCACAAGTTGCTCCCTGGAACACGTGGCCTGGGCCCCCAAGGTGGGCACACAGAAAACCAGTTCACCTCTCAGGGGTTTGGCAGAGCCGCAGCACAGCAAGGGTCTCCCTGGAAGCCCCTCCAACCCATGCCAAGCACCTCCCCCAAACTCACCCCTGCTCCAGGCTGCTGGTACTCACTGTAGGTCTTGTCACCACTGCTGGGCCCTGGGGGCAGTGCTGGGCCGCCACTCCAGCAGGCTCTCCGCTAGTGGGGCAGGCTGCCCCCTGGTGGCCACCCATCTTCACTTGGTGCCGAAACATTGCAAACTTGGTTAAGAGGAGCTGAGAAGAGAGGAGAGGGGTCACAGGGGGCCCTGGCTGGTGGGCTGTGAGACACCTCAGTGAGTGACTGGGCAGGGAAGCACTGGACAGCCACAGAACTTGCCCCTCTACGCAGAGAGGGGAATAGGAAGCCACAGATGTCCTCAGTCCAGACTGATGTTCCCCATCAGCCCCTTGCGCATGCAGCCCCCCCTCCACCACCAGTCTTCATTCGGCTCCAGGGCCCCTTGCTTGCCCCTAGCCCCTTCCTCACTAGGGTGTGCTCATAGTCCTCTCTCCTCTGGCCACCTGCTGCTGGCTGCTCAGCCAGCTCTGCAAGTCCTCAGCTTCCCTCAGGAAGCCCTGCAGTGCCAGCATCCTCTTCAGATCCTGGCCCCTGTGGTGACAGCCTGAGTCCCCCAACAGTTAGTGTGCATGTGTCCACACTCTGGAGGACAAGGGACCCAATCAAAGGGGCTGCCTGAAGGACAAGCTTCTTCATGGTCTTTGCCCAGGCTGCTCCTCTGGATTCAAGAAGCAAACCCAGGGCAGGGGGAGTTGGGCTTGCGAGGGTGTGGCTGTGGGGAAGTGCAGGTGACTGGAGCCAGGGAGCCGAGCCCCTGCCCTGCAGGCTCTCCTCAAAGGTTTGTGGGAAGAGGAAACAGTGAAGGCCTCATCTTTTCCTGACACATGTCTACAGGCCTCTGTCACGGTTCTCTTCAAGGCAGGGGTAGCATCTAGGGGAATAAGCAACCCCAGCCAGTTTTCTGGTACCCACGGATGCAGTGACCCTCACTGTTGGGCTGCCAACATCCGCAGTGTCTGCAGCTGCTTCCAGAGCCTCCCCTACATCACACCCAGCTGCTCTGAGACCTCAGTTACAAGGATCTACATATAACTTCCTCCCTGGGGGATGGACAACAGAAAACTGGGTGAAGGGAGACAAAATATGTAAGATCTGACAAATTATCAATGGTTCATGAGTGAGGGGGGAACAGGGAGGGCTGGCGGAGAAAAATGACGACATGATGCCAGGGCCTAAAGTGGAGAGCAAATGTTTTGAGAATGATGAGGGCAATGAATGTATGGATGTGCTTTACACAACTGATGTATGTATGGATTGTGATAAGAGTTGTATGTGCCCCTAATAAAATGATTTTAAAAAATTAAATCATTTAAATTTCTTAGGACAATGCCATTTGTATTTCAAAGCAACATTCACGAAAGCTATTTTTTCGCCTTTACTATCTTCTATTTAGTTTTAGATAGAGTGAAAACAATTCTTATGCCTTTTTATGAGATGTAATGCAAGTAGACATAAATTTATGCATAATTAAAAATTTGAATGAACAAAATATTTTGTTAAAGAATTTGAACTTTTGTGGAATCATAGAAAGCATATAGCACTTTATTGAAGGGTTGGGAATTTTTTCCTCTGTTTTATTCTAGAATTTGGTCTGAGGTTCTTACGGCATATTCTGATTGTTGTCATGTAAGAGAATGTACATTCCATATAAGAGAAAACTTTCCTTATAATATTTTCCTATCCATTGCTTCCTGCTGAATCTCTCATTTGTTCTTTTATCATTTTTTCCTATAAAAAACCCAGGCTGCTTAATTTTATTCTTATTAATCAGTTATATAAGTTAGGAAAATATTTATTATATATACATTTTTATTAAAAATCTTTTCTTGGAGACTCTTACAACTTTTGTTGCAATCCATATTGATTGCATCAGGCATTTTGTACATATGTTGCCTTCATTCATTTATAGACATTTCTTTCTTTTTCTTTTTTAAAATCATTTTATTGGGGCTCATACAACTCATCACAATCCATACATACACCAATTGTGTAAAGCACACTTATACATTCGTTGCCTTCATCATTCTCAAAATTTGCATTCCGCTTGGGTTCCTGGAATCAGCTCATTTCCCCTTTCCCCTCTCCCCCTCTCACCCTGCACCTCTTCCCTCATGAACCCTTAGTAATTTATACATTATTATTTTCTCTTATCTTACACTGCGCAGCATCTCCCTTCACCCAATTTTCTGTTGCCCATCTCCCAGGGGGGAAGTTATATGTAGATCCTTGTGATCGGTTTCCCATTTCTACACCCACTTCCCTCCCAGTATCGCCACTCTCACCGCTGGTCCTGGGGGGTTCATCTGTCCTGGATTCCCTGTGTTTCCAGTTCCCGTCTGTACCGCTGTATCTTCTGGTCTAACCAGGTTTGAAAGGTAGAACTGGGATCCTGAGAGGTGGGGAGAGAAAGCGTTTAATAACTAGAGGAAGGTTGTGAGTTTCATTATAGCTACACTGAACCCTGAGTGACTCATCTCCTTCCCACTACCCCTCCGCAAGGGAGGGATATCCAGTTGTCTACAGGTTGGCATTGGTACCCTGTCATGCACTCCCCTCATTCACGATGATATAATCCCCCCTCCCGCGGGACGCTATATCGCTTGATAGCCGGGCACCATCAGCCTTCTTCACCACACTTAATTATGCACACATTCATCTTCAGCGTTTATATGGGGAAGGTGATCACACAATGATGGTTTTTGTTCTTTGGTGTCTGCTACCTGATCCCTTCAACACCTCGTGCTCACTTAGGCTTGTGTGCTTCTTCTCTGTGGGCTTTGTTGCTTCTGAGCTAGATTTCAGCCTGTTTGCCTTCAAGCCTTTAAGACCCCCAGAGTTTCATTATATTGTGCAGAGAGTGGCTATGAGCCAAACCCACTCGACTGCACCCAACAACAATAACAACAGGACTTGTGCTTCTAACAATATGCTGAAGAAGACCTTAAGAGAATCTCCCCTTCGTTTAGAGCAGCGGCTATCGACCTGTGAGTCATGCCTACTTTGGGGGTCAAACAGCCCTTTCATGGGGTGGCCTGATTTATAGCAGTAGCAAAATTACACCTATGATGTAACAACAAAAATAATTTTATGGTTTGTTGGTCACGACTACATGAGGAACTGGATGAAATGGTCGTGAGTAAGAATGTTGAAAACCACTGTCCAAGAGGAAGACTCAATTCTTGATACAGTTGAAGGGCAACAAAATAGACTCAGCCCCAATATAGATGGGATAACACAGTGGCTGCAACAATAAACACAAGCCAAAGAAACACTGCAAGGATGGCACAAGATGGGACAGTGTTTCAGTATATTGACATAGAGTTGCTATGAGTCAAAACCCACAAGAAAAATAAACAGGACTTGTTTTCTAACAATGTACCTAAGTAGACCTTAAGAGAATCTCCTATTAGTTTAGCGCAGCGGGCCTCAAAATGAGGGTCGTGACCCCTTTTGGGGGATGAATGACCCTTTCACGGCAGTGGACCATTCATTAAAGTGGAAAAATTAGAGTTATGATGTAGCAATGAAAACAATTTCACGATTTGGCAGTAACCACTACATGAGGAATGGTATGAAAGATTCGTGGCATTAGGAAGGTTGAGAACCACTTCCCAAGAGGAAGACAGAATTCTTGGTAGAGTAGAAGGGCAGCAAAGGAGAAGCAGCCCCTACAAGATGGATTAGCCCAGTGGCTGCAACAATGAGCACAGGCAAATGAACAACTCTGAGCATGGCATTGGACTGGGCAGCATTTCATTATATTGTTCATAGAGTTGCTGTGACCAGAAACCCATTCGACAGCACTCAATAAAAATAACTACAGGACTTGTGCTTCTAACAATATGATGAAGTAGGACTTAAGAGAAAGTCCTTTAACTTTAGAGCAGCAGTTCTCAACCTGGGGGTTGCGCCCCTTGGAAGAGTAGAATGACCCTTTCACGGGGGTGGCCCGATTCATAACGGTAGTACAATTACAGTGACAAAGTACCAATGAAAATAATTTTATGGTTGCTGGTCCCCACTAAATGGGAATCGATATGAAAGGGTAGTGGCATTAGGAAGGCTAAGAACCACTTCTCTAGGGCAAGACACAATTTTGGTATAGAAGGGAAGGAAGAGAGCGGCAGTCTCCAACAAGTTGAATTAGCACAGTTGCTGCAACACTGAGGCCAAGCACACAAGCACGGTGAAGGTGGCACAGGGCAGGGCAGCGTTTCATTATATTGTGCATAGAGTTGCTAAGAGTGAAAACCCACTCGACGGAACTTAACGACAATAACTACAGGACGTGTACTTCTAACAATATGCTAAACTAGATATTAAGAGAAAATCTTCTAAATTTAGAGCAGTGGTTCATAACTTGTGGGTCGTGACCCCTATGGGGCTTCAGACGAGCCTCTCACAGGTGTTGCCCAATTCATAACAGTAGTGGAATCACAGTAATGGAGTAACAATGAAAAAAATTTACTGTTGGAGGATCATCACAACATTAAGAATTGTATAAAGGAGCCATGCCATTAAGAAGGTTCAGAAACATTGCCCGAGAGGATTACACAAAATGTGGTACTGCAGAAGGGCAGCAAGTGAGAGGCAGACCCTACAAGATGGAATAGCTCAGTGGCTGCAACAATGAGTGCCATCAACGAACCACTGTGAGGATGGCACAGGACGGGGCAGTGTTTCATTATATTGTGCATAGAGTTGCTGAGAGTCAAAACCCACTCGACGGCAACTAACAGCAACACAAAAAGAACTTGAGCTACTAACAATATGCTGACGTAGATCTTAAGAGAAACTCCTCTTAGTTTAGTGCAGGGTTCTCAGCCTAAGAATCACGAACCCTTTTGGGGAGTGAGTGGGTTGAATGACCCTTTCACAAGGTTTGCCTGATTCATAAGATTAGCAAAATTACAGTTATGAAATATCGAAAATTTTGTATGACTGGGAGTCCACCACTATTTTGGCAACTGCATTCAAGGGTCGTGGATTTAGGAAGATTGAGAACCACTGTCCGAGAGGAAGACACAAATGTTGGTAGAGTAGAAGGGCAGCAAAGAAGAGGCAGCCCCTCCTAGTTGGAATAGCTCAGTGGCTGCAACAACCAGCACATGCAAAGAACCACTGTGAGGAATGCACAGGATGGAGGAGCGTTTCGTTATATTTTGCATGGAGTTGCTATGAGCCAAAACCCACTTGAAGGCACCTAAATACAATAACAACAGGACTTTTGCTTCTAACAATGTGCTGAAATATAACTTAAGAGACATTCTTCATAGTTTGGAGCAGAGATTCTCAACCTATGGGTCATGACTGCATTAGGGTGATGAACTACCCTTGCACAGGGTGGCCCAATTCATAGCAGTAGCTACATTACAGTTATGAAGTAGCAATGACGATAAATTTATGACTGGGATTGTACCCACTACATGAGGAGTGGTATAAAAGGCCTGTGGCATTATAGGAAGGTTGAGAGCCACTGTCCTCGAGCTAGACAGAAATCTTAGCAGAGCAGAAAGTCAGCAACTGAGAGGCAGACCCCCAGATGATAGATTAGCGCAGTGGCTGCAACAGTGAGTGCAGACAAGAAACCACTGTGAGGATGGCACAGGATGGGGCAGCGTTTCATTACCTTGTGCGTAGAGTTGCTGAGAATCGAAACCCACTGGGCAACACCTAACAACAATCACTGTAGGACTCATGCTTTTCACAATATGGTGCTGTAGATTCTAAGAGAAACTCCTCTTAGTTTAGAGTAGTGGTTCTCAACCTGTGGGTCACGAGCCCTTTGGGGGGGGTGTCAACTGACCCTTTCACAGCGGAGGCCTGATTCATAACTGTAGCAAAATTAAAGTTACGAAGTAGCAATGAAAATAATTTTATGATTGGGGGTTCATCACTACATGAGGAAATGAATGAAAGGGCAGTAGAGGGGCAAGAAAAGAGAGGCAGCCCCCCAATTAGACCATGGCTAAAACAATGACAACAAGCAAAATAACCACTGTGAGGGTGGCACGAGACAGGGTCACGTTTCATTATATTGTGTATAGAGTTGCTATGAGCCAGCACACACTCAAAGGCACCAAACAATAACAACAGGACTGTGCGTCTATGAATATGCTGAAGTAGACCTTAAGAGAAACTCCCCTTAGTTTAGACCAGTGGTTCTCAAACTGTGTCACAGTGCCTTTAGAAGACTAATGAACCTTTCACATGGGTGGCCTGATCCATAACAGAAGCGAAATTACAGTTATGATGTAGCAATGAAAATATTTTATGGTTGGGGAGTCACCACTACATGAGGACTGGTATGAAATAGTAATGGCATTCAGAAAGTTGAGAACCACTATTCTTGAGGAAGACACAAATCTTGGTACGGAAGGGCAGGAAAAGTGAGGTAGTCCCTAACAAGATGGATTACCACAGTGGCCGCAACAATGAGCGCAAACAGAAGAACCACCGTGAGGATGCACAGGGCAGGATAACGTTTCATTACATTGTGCATAGAGTTGGTATGAGCCAAAACCCACTCGAAGGCAGCCAAAAACAAGAACAGGATTTGTGCTTCTAACAATATGCTGAAACATACCTTAAAAAGAAACTCCTCTTAGTGTAGAATATCAGTTGTCAAACTGTGGGTCATGATGCCTTTTGGGGGGTGGGGGAGAGAATGACTATATCACATGGCGGCCTGATTCATAACAGTAGCATAATTTTAGATATAAAGTAACAAGGAAAGTAATTTTATGATGGGGGGGGGTTACCAATACATGAGGAATGGTGTGAAAGAGTCGTGCATTAGGAAGTTTGAGAACCACTGCCCTAGAGGAAGACACAAATCTGGGTACAGTAGAAGGTCAGCAAATGAGAGGCAGTCCCCCAAAATATGGATTAGCACAGAGACTGCAACAATGAGTGAAAACAAAAGAAAAGTGTGAGGGTGTTAGAGGATGGAACAGTGTTTCCTGAAACTGTGCATAGAGTTGTTATGAGCCAACTATGAGCCAAACCCACTCGACAGCCCCCTAACAACAATAAGAACAGGTTCGTGCGTGTAATAATATACTGAGCTATACCACAGGAGAAACTCCTCTTAATTTAGAACAGCGGTTCTCAACCTGTGATTTGTGACCACTTTGGTTGGTTGAACAACCCTTTCACAGGGTGACTAGATTCATAAGACTTGCAAAATTACAGTTATGGAATAACAGTAGAAAAAAACCTTTATGCTTTGGGGACCGCCACTAGACATTGGGAAGTGTATGGAAAGGTCGTAGAAATAGGAAGGATGAGAAACACTGTCCTAGAGGAAGACGCAAGTACAGTAGAAGGGCAGCAGAAGAGAGGAAGTCCCTACGAGACGGATTTGCACGGTGGCTGCAACAATGAGCACAAGCAAAGAAACACCGTGAGGATGATGCAAGACTGGGCAGGCCTTTATTATATTGTGCACAGGGTTGCTATGAGCCCAAACCCTCTCCACTGCCCAAAAACAATAACAGGAGGAATCATACATCTAACAGTATGCTCAAATAAACCTTGAGAGAAACTGCTCTTAGTTTAGAGCAGCCATTCTCAACTTGTGAGTGGTAAATCCTTTGGGGGTTTTCGAATGGCCCTCCGATAGGCGTGGCCAGATATGTAACAGTAGCAAAATTACAGTTATGAAGTAGCAACAGTATAATTTTTTTGGTTGGGGGGTCATAACTACACGAGGCACTGTATGAAAGGGTCGTGGCATTAGGATTACTGAAAACCACAGTCCTACAGGAAGACACAAGTCTTGATACAGTTGAAGGGCTGCAATATAGAGTCAGCCCCCAAATAGATGGAATAGCATACTGGCTGCAGCAATGAGCTCAAGCTAAGGGAACACGGTGAGGATGGCACAAGATGGGGCAGCATTACATTATATGGAGCATAGAGTTGCTATGAGTCAAAACCCACTCGACTGCACCTGACAACAAAACATCAGGACTTGTGTTTCTTATCATGTGCTGAAGTAGACCTTAAGAGAAACTCCTATATAGTTTAGTGCAGCGGTTCTCAACTTTTGGGTCATGAGCCCTGTTGGGAGATGAATGAACCTTTCATAGTGGTCGCCCAGTCATAAGTAGAAAAATTAGAGTTACAAAGTTGCAATGAAAATAATTTTATGATTTGGCAGTCAGCACTATATGAGGAACGGTATGAAAATGTTGAGGCATTAGGAAGGTTGAGAACTACTGCCCTAAAGATCTTGGTAGAGTAGAAGGGCAACAAAAAATAGCCAGCCCCCACAAATATGGCTCCAACAATGAGCACTAGCAAACAACCACTGACAGGATGGCACAGGTCTGGGAAGCATTTCATGATATTGTGCATAGAGATGCGATGAGCCAAAACCCCCTCAAGGAACCTAACAACAATAACAACAGGGCTCGTGTGTTTCACAATATGCTGAAGTAAATCTTAAGAGCATCTCTTCTTAGTTTAGAGCAGGGATCTCAACATTGGGTCGTGAACACTTTCAGGTGGGGGGTGTTTCGAAACACCCCATTCACAGTGATGGCCTGATTCATAACAGTAGCAAAAGTAGAGTTATGAAATATCAATGAATATAATTTTATGATTGGGGTCCACCACTACATTGGGAACTGTACGAAAGGGCCGCAGAATTAGAATGTATGAGAAACATTGTCCTAGAGGAAGACACAAATGGTGGTCCAGCAAAAGGGCTGCAAAAGTCAGGCAGCCCCTACAAGATGGAATAGATGCAGCAGTGAGCGCAAGCAAAGGACCACAGTGAGGATGGCCCGAGATGGGGCCGAGTTTCATTATATTGTGCATACAGTTGCTATGAGCCAACACACACTCAAAGGCACCAAACAATAATAAAAAGAACTTGGGCTTCTAAGAATATTCTGAAGTAGACCTTAAGAGAAACTCCTATTCGTTTAGACCATTGGTTCCCCAACTGTGTGTCGAGACGCCTTTGAGGAGACTAACGATACTTTCACATGGGTGGCCTGATCCATAACAGAAGCAAAATTACAATTATGATGTAGCAATGGAAATATTTTATGGTTGGATGTCACCACTACACAAGGAATGGTGTGAAGTGGTTGTGGCATTTGGAAAGTTGAGAACCACTGCTCTAGAGGAAGACACATATCTTGGTACAGAAGGGCAGGAAAAGAGAGGCAGTGCCCAACAAGATGGATTAGCACAGTGGCTGCAAAAATGAGTGTGAGCAAAAGAACCACTGTATGGAAGGCACAGGATGGGAAAGCATTTCATTACATGGTGCATAGAGTTGGTATGAGCCTAAACCCATTCGAAGGCACCAAACAACAGGATTTGTGCCTCTAACAATATGCTGAAGAAGACTTTAAAAGAAACTCTTAGTGTAGAGTAACAGTTGTCTAACTGTGGGTCACGACGTCTTAGGAGGGAACAATGAGCATTTCACATGGGTGACCTTTTTCATAACAATAGCAAATTTATAGTTATGGAGTAACAAGGAAAATAATTTTATGATTGGAGGGGTCACTAGTATATGAGGAATGGTGTGAAAGAGTCATGACATTAGGAAGGTTGAGAACCACTGCCCTAGAGGGAGACATAGATCTGGGTACAGTAGAAGGGCAGCAAAGAGGCAGCCCACAGCACGATGGAATACAACAGTGGCTGCAACAATCCGCGCAAGCAAAAGAACCACTGGGAGGATGGCGCAGGACAGGGCACCTTCTAATCTTATTGTGCTTAGAGTTGCTAGGCGTCGAAAGCTACACAACAGAATCTAACAATAACTATAGGATTTGTGCTTCTGACAATAGGGTGAAGTAGATATTAAGAGAAACTCCTCTTGGTTTAGACCAGCGGTTGTTAACCTGTGGTTCACGACCACTTTTGGCGATCGAATGAACCTTTCACAGGTGTGAAATGATTCATAACTGTAGGAAAATTACAGTTACGAAGTAACAATAATGTTATGATGGGGGTCACCACTACATGAGGAACTGTATGAAAGGGTCATGGCATTAGGAAATTGTGACAACCACTGCCCTAGAGGAAGACACAAGTCTTGGTACTGTAGAAAGGCCACAAAAAAGAGGCAGCTACCCAAAAGTTGGATTAGCACAGTGGCTGCAACAATGAGCACAAGCAAAAGAACCACTGTGAGGATGGCATAGGATGGGAAAGCGTTTCATTATATTGTGCATAGAGTCACTATGAGCCAAAACCCACTCAGTGGTACCTAACACCAATAACAACAGAACTTTTGCATCTACCAGTATGCTGAATTCTATCTTAAGAGAATCTCCTCTTAGTTTAGAGCAGGGGATCTTCACCTGTGTGTCGCAACCCCTTTGTGGATATGGAATGAAAATTTCACAGGAGTGTCGTGACTCATAACAGTAACAAAATTACAGTTATGTAGCTGCAATGAAATCATTTTATGTTTGAGGGGTCACCACTAAATGAGAATCGGTATGAAAATATCATGGCATTAGGAAAGTTGAGAACCACTGCTCTAGAGGAAGTCCCAAATCTTGGTATGAAAGGGCAGGAAAAGAGAGGTGGTCCCCAACAAGATGCATTAGCACAGTGGCTGCAACAATGAGCGCAAGCAGAAAACCACTGTGAGGATGTCACAGGACAGGGCGGCGTTTCATTATATTGTGCGTAGAGTTGCTATGAGACATACCCACTCGACGGCACCTAACAAAAACAACAAATGAACTTGAGCTTCTAACAGTATGGTGAAATAGACCTTAAGAGAAACTCCTCTCAATTTAGAGCAGCAGTTCTCACCATGTGGGTCGTGACCCCTTTGGGGCTTAGACGAACCCTTTATAGGGTGGCACTATTCATAACTTGTAACAAAACGAGAGTTACGAAGTAGCAAAGAATATAATTTTATGATTGGGGGTCTACCACTACAAAGGAAACTATGAAAGTGTCGTGGAGTTAGGAAAGTTGAGAAGCACTGTCCTAGAGGAAGACACAGATATTGGTAGAGTAGAAGGGCAGCAAAGGAGAGGCAGCCCCTACAATTTGGAATAGCTCAGTGGCTGCAACAATGAGCGCAAGCAAAGAACCACTGTGAGGAATGCAAAGACAGGGCAGCGTTTCAGTACATTGTACATAGAGTTGCTGTGAGCCAAAATCCACTCGACGGCACTTAACAACAACAAGAACAGGTCTTGGGCGTCTAACAATATACTGAATTACATCTTAAAGAAACACCTCTTAGTTTAGAGCAGCGGTTCTCAACCTGTGGATCGGGACCTGTTTGGGGGTTGAGCTACCCATTCACAGGGGTCGGTCTCTTCTTCATAGTAGCAAAATTGCAGTTATGAAGTAGCAACGAAAATAATTTTACGAATGGATGTTCATCAAAACATCAGGAACTTCATTATAGTGCCAAGGAATTAGGAAGGTTGAGAACCACTGGTTTAGAGCATAGGAAATCTGATGCAATACTGCATATTTTAACACACATGAAGTTGGAAAATAAAGGAAATTGGGAGAGGACAGTAGTATCAAATTCCTTTGAGTCAGAATTGCTCTATATCATAGAGTAGCTAAGACAATGAGAAGAAATGACCAAATCAAATAGCTGAAGAGAAAATTCCATAGGACACGTGGCAACAGGTTTATGCTCTTGTTAGACCCTCGGGGCCTCCTTATCTTTTGTTGGCTTTCTTAAGCCCATCCCCACCACTGTGAATAGTCTTCATTAAACTCTCTTTAATTAAACCTTCTGCATGGTTTGTTTTCTGCTGGAACCCTCAGAGATATCATTTAATTTTCTTGATTGCAATTCATCTCTAGCATACAGAAATCTTTCAAGAGTTTGTTTTATGTATTGTTTTCATCCACAATAGCATTTCCTTCCAGATTTGTTTGTCCTTGAAACATGATCAATAGTTCTTTCCTCTCCAATGAAACCCAAGTGATACGCTACCTGACTGTCTATGAAGTTCATGTGTAGCCTACATGGAGATCCCAACCATTCCCTAGACAAGTGTTTCTCAACCTTCCGAATGCCATGATTCTTTCATACAGTTCCTCAGGTTGTGTTTACCCCGATCATAAAAATTATTTCATTGCTGATTCATCACTGTAATTTTGCTACTGCGATGAACCAGGCAATCCCTGTGAAAGTGTCATTGGACCCCCAAAGGTGTCGTGACCCACTGGTTGAGATTCACTACCTTAGCCAAACGTATGGCCCGAGGGCTATATAGGGCCCCCCAAATAATCAATAGCTGCAAGCTTCACACATCTCACCGAGAAGCATTTGTAGCCATCACCTTAGGGGTGAGTTCATTAAATATTTGACCTGTATGGCCCCATGAATGATGTTATAAATCACCACATTGGCCTTGGCAGAAAAACAGGTTTCCAGCTCCTGCTCCAGACCAAAGGTTCCCAAACGTATTCTGCCTACTCCCCTCTTTTCAGAAAAAGAAATTACTCAGGACCCCCCAGCAATGAAAGAATTTTGTACTATAGCCCACCATCCAGGATAAAATGTAGATATCTGCTTTGTAGATCTCTGGATTTTTCTGTGCCCAGTAGGTGGGTGGTGTTGCCCACTTTGGGAAACGAGACTCTAGGAAAATCAGGTGTGTTTTCACTCTCTCTGGAAGAATTTCAGTTGAGGAGCATGATCAGTCTTGAAAGAAGTGTATCCAGATTGCTCCTTAGAGGCAAGGATGGCTAGACTTCATCTCACATCCTTGGGCATCAGGAACTATGAGGAGCAACATCATGGAAAAGGCCATCATGCTTGGTAAAGGGGCGCCCAAAAGGGGAGGACCCTCAACAAGATGAATGGACACAGTTTCTACAACAACACACTAAAACATAACAATTGTGAGGCTGGCACAGGAGCAGGCAGTGTTTCTTTTGGTTGTATGTAGAGTCGCCACGAGTTGAAACCAACTTGACAGCATCCAACAAAACCAGATGTGGAGAAAGCATGGCCTGGTCTGTGTATAGTGGCCCCACCGAGGTTCATCATCAGTTGTGTTTGAATGGGCCAGGTGCTCTCACAAACCTCCTCTTCAATAGACAACTTAGAATGTTTTCTTTCTGCCCAGGAACTATCCTGAAATTTAAAATGACCATTTGGCACTGAGTTGATTGCGATTCATGGTGAGTCATAGGACTTTCAATGGGCATAACCTTTCAGAAACAGATGGCCAGGCTTTTCTTCCAAGGTATTTCTGGGTGCGCTTGAACCTCCTCAGTTTCTGTTACTGGCCAAGTGTTTTAACCATTTGTACTCTCCAGGGATGACACACAGCTCTATATATCCTTAAAACTGACATCTCTCCTCTCTTTGGAAAGCCATGGCAATTGTTCTGTTTCAGTAGATTTACCTTCTTTAAATATAGGAATGACATATACTTCTACCACCTCACAGAAAATTTCAGAAACTCGTAGCTCTCATTTAATAATGGCGTGGGTGATTACATATTGGGCTGCTAATCCCAAAGCCAACAGTTCAAAACCACCAGCCACTCTCAGGGAAAAACATGAAACTTTCCAATCTTATAAAGTTACAATCTCTAATACCCACAGGAGCAGTTGGACCCTGACCTATAGGGTAGAACTCAGGTCATGGGGAGTCAGAGTGGATTCAATGGCAGTGAGTTTGGTTTGGTTTTTGGACTCCCCTCCTACCACAATAGCTCACAATTACTAAGTGCATGTTATGTACTAGTGTTCTAAGCATTGCATGTACATTCACTCATTTCATCCCACGGGTGTTGGTGTGGGTGAAGCATTAGAACTGCTAACCAGAAGTTCGATGGTTCAAACCCACCAGCTTTTCTTCGGAATCAAGATGGTGCTGTCTGAGCTCATAAAGATTTTCAGGGTCGGACGTCTGCAGGGACAGTTATTACTTCATCCGGTTGAGTTGCTATGAGTCTGAATGAACTCTAGAGAAGTGGGGTTTTGGTGACTTTTGCAACCCCTTTAAGAGGAGCGCTGGCGGGGCAATAGAGAAGCCCTTGACTATTTACCACTAGCTCAGTGAAACCCTCAGCAGCTTCCCATGAGAATGACGCGTCAATTTGCTCCAGTATCAGTCACAGCCTAAGGGAACGCCTATGGAATGGTTCCACTCTGTCCTCCAGGCTCACTATGAGTTGGAATCGACTGACCCATTGGTAGTGCATCAGCTTCCGTCTATAGGTGAGAACACGAATGCACAGAGAGGTGCAGCCATCTGGCCCAGGGGTAACCAGGTTATCCAAGGGGGAGCTGGAATTTAAATCCCAGCAGACCAGCCTCAGAGACTACAGGCTTAGCTCTACCGTCTGCTGATATCTGGATTAAGAGTGGTTGGATTTTGCCTCCTTTTCCCTACACATCATCTCCACTGTCCCCTATCAAGCAAAATTAGCTTGAGCATTGAACAAGCACCCTCCAGCCCTGCCCGATTGCACACGCGAAGGGGAGAAAAGGATGGGGAGATCACTGGGCTGTTTTAGCTGCCACCTCTACTCGCACTGTGCCAACACACCCACAACGAAGTCAGAGAAAGAATTCTTGGCCTTGTAACCACTCCTCAGCCCTGACACCTTGGAGAGAGCCAAAGCCACACTCTTGGACACTCACTCGACTGCTACCTGGGAACTTCCCAAGGAGCACTTGGGGACAAAGGAGAGGGAGCACGCCTGCAATGTAATTAACATTATGACAACTTGTTCCCCCCTTGGAGAATGACACCATTAGCTGCTTCAATTGTGCATGAAATGTAAATTACATGACTCAGTGGTATCACGTCTGAGCAGCCATGATGCTAAGTGATGAGGCTATCCATCGAGCAGCCCTTCCCCAAGCAGCAGGAACTAAGAAACCCAAGCCCCGAGGCCGACAGCTGAGACCGGGGTCCTGTGGTCTTTGAGTGTGCCTACTTCACAGAGCCCGTAAGGGAGGATCTTTCCGGGTGGCCCTGGATGCCAGGCTGGGATGTTCCAGCCACCTGCTATCATCACCCTGGCCCTCCCATTTTCTTTAAAGGGAGTCGAATGCTGGAGAGCACTCTTTCCTCTCTATCTCTCAGAAAATTAGGAAAAAGGGGTGGTGGCTGTGGTTGTGGTAATATCCTTCTTGCTAAGGAGTTTTGGTGATGCTGTGGGTTAAGCATCCCGCTACTAATCTCAAAGCCAGCAGTTCAAACCCACTAGCTGCTCTGAGAGGGAGAAAGATGAGGCCGTCTGACAATGGACAAATTTATAGTGTCAGAAGCCCACAGAGGCAGATCCAAACTCGTCCCCCAGATTACTGCCATATCCATTCCGCCTCCCATTCATTACTCTGTCTGGTTCAAATTACTCCGTGTTCACTACCTGGCCTGCCCCCCACAGTTCCCTACCACCTTTCACCACGAACTCTCTGGACACTACTCGAAATCAGCTTGAGACACTGGACCTGCCACACCTCTTTGTGGCCCATGAAATAACTTTCCAAAACCTCATGTCACAAGCAGGTCCACTTGCTTTTAGAGAAGAGGCATAGGCGAAATTGTATGTTTCCACCTTGAGACGGGCAAGCACCACCATGTACAATTAGTAGGTGACCACCAGTGTGTCACTTTTGTGGTCACCACACATCTCCTTTGGGGACCCATTTGCCCCTCTCCTAGCACCCTGATCCCTGGTGCCATGGCTAGACTGGGATGGGAAATCCATGTGCTCAACCAGGAACTTCCAGGTGGAATCAGAGCCACTGTCCCCTCTGCAGAGCCTCTGAGAGGACAGGGAGTTTGGAAACACAGCCTAAAGCTGCAGTAGGATAAATTTAAGAAATGATCACGCATTTACCCTAATGTCAACTGTACAAATCCCACAACCACCCTTCAAATGCCCTGCCACTGAGCAGAGCCAAAAGCAGGAAGAGCCAAAACCTACATATGGGTACAGGAAGATCTCTGAAAGGTGTCTCTGTGGGGGGCCGGGGAAGGGGGAGAGTGGAGTTGAGGAGGCTCAGGGGCTCAGGCTCAGGCTGGGAAAGAGCCAGAGTTCCTAGTTCGACTCTCTCTTTGTCTCTCTGCCTAACCACCCACCTCCCAACCAGTCCAGGAGATTCTTTGAACAGGGCCCACAGGGACAGAGGTAAGAGCTGTCAGCTCCTGTTACTACCCTGAGTTGGGAAACCTCTCTCATTCTGGAAATTCATATATTTTCTTGGGCAATGATCAAGATCCAGGTCAAGACTCCCCTCCCCCTTTTCTCACAGAGGCACTTGGTCAGAATGGCAAATAGCCCTCAACTGTGCTATGCACTCTGCCTCTTCATTCCATGTTCCCTTCGAACCATCTGCTGCAAAAATATCACAAAACAGCCCGATGGAGGGGCAGGTCGGTGTTTCTTTTTCAGACTTCCCTCTCATTCTTTCTCTGGTCGCATCGTCATTCCAGGTACAGCAAACCCATTACTGTCCAGTCAATTCCAACTCATGGAGACCCTATGTAAGTTTTCCAACGTTGTCCAACATTACTGGAACAGACAGCCTCATCGTTTTCCTTGAAGCAGCTGGTGGTTTGAACTGTCAACCTTTGAACTAGCAGTTCCACATTTACATGACATCCCTTCAGAGTGGTGAGTCATAGTCTGCAGGCACCATGGGCAAGAATCATTGTTCTGACTTATTTTCATAAGGTGGGATTCTAGGTAGGCAGGTGTGACGCAGGTGTAAATGGAAGTCGAATTGATGGCAACAAACAACAACACTGATGTCATTGTTTCAGGACTTGGGAACTGAGACCTATGAGGCATGGAGCTAAGCAACAGCTATTTCAGGTTTGTTAGGTACTTCATTGCTGAGCTCTGCTCTAGATACTGGGAATACAGCTAGAATGAGGTGGCATCTCTGTTCCTGGGGTTGAGAGATGAGAGGGGTTGGAAAACTTCCTGTCCTGTTACTAGTGGGTGTAGACATTGTTTCTGCTGTTAGATGCCATTGAGTCAGTTCCAACCCCTAACCACCCTATGGATAATAGAACGAAACACAACCCAGTCCTGCCCCATCCTCTCAATTGTTGTTATGTTTGAGCCCCTTGTTGCAGCCACTGTGTCAATCCATTGGCCGAAGTTCTTCCTCATTTTCACTGCCTCTCTGCTTCACCAAGCAGGACGTTCTTCCTCCTCCAGGGACTGGTCTCTCCCTAACAGTATGTCCAAGGTACGTGAGGGGAAGCCTCACCATCCTGGCTTCTAAGGAGTATTCTGGCTGTACTTCTAACCCACATTTGTTTGTTCTTTGGCAGTTCAGAGTACTTTCAATATTCTTCACCAGCCTCCCAATTCAAATGCATTGATTCTTCTCTGATCTTCCTTTTCAATGTCCAACTTTCACGTGCATAGAAGGCCATCGAAAATATGACTAAGATGGCTTTAGTCAGGTGCACCTTAATGTAACATTCTTGCTCTTAAACACTTTGAAGAACACTTTTGAAAGAGGTCTCTGGCGGCAGCACGCGGCCCATTTAAGGGTGAGGAGGAGGGGCGCACAGGTGGAAGCTCATGGCTCCTTTAAGGCTTGGCCTACTTGGCAGCAGCTGGAGCCTATTGAGAACATGACAGGAGGCCAGCCAGCACTTCCTATAGAGGTCAAGGGCTCAGGAGCTGAGCGAGCCAAGCTCTGAAGGCTGTGAGCCAGCCTCGGAGCCGCACCGCCTCCATGGGCCTTAATGACCTGATGCGCAAGGCATAGGACTTCAAAGACCAGGTGTGGCCTGTGCAGCCTTCCTGCCCCTTCTCAGACTCCTGCCCACCAGGGAGGGCCTTTCCACCATGACCCCTGATGTGGGTCTGCAGCCCACCAGGCACCTGGCCAGCCACCAGGATCCCCGCCCTGCCCAGCTGACCCACCCAGGACCACACTCCAGACCCCCTGCCCCCACCCTGGGCCTGCTAACCACCAAGACTCTGCCCTGGGCCCGCTGCCCACCCAGGAACCTGCATCAGGGCCCTTGCCAACCCTGGGTCCAGTCCAGTCCGGGCACACACCTGGGATCCCTGTTCCAGGTCCCTGCCCACCTGGGTCTGGGCCTGCCACAAAGACCCTGCCCGAGGCCCTCTGCCTACCCAGGAAACACCCCCTGCCCAGCTAGCCCCTGGCTCATCTGGGCACTGCCCCAGGCCCCCTGCCTGCCCAAGATCTTGTGTTAGCCTGACTGGCCATGGAGGATGGAGAGGAAGAGGGACCCTGCCCAGGCCCCTGCACCCCATCCCACTTGGGATGCCCTGGGTTGGTCCAGCCCCAAAGATGTCTCCCTTCCCCCAAGCCCACATTCCCAGAACTCCATTGGGTCCAGCTTACCGGAGGCCTCCCCATCAAGGGCTTGGGATATGTAACCCCAGCCTGGGATGAGCTCCAGGCTTGCTGTGGCCAGCTTATAGCAAGTAGTAGGCATAGCGCTAATGAAGAGAGGGGACAGCTGGGCAGAGGGCCTAAAACTGCTGAGCGCCATGGCCCCTGAGACACTGGCGAGCTGTTGGCTCCTAGCTCCTTGTCCGTGACTCTTACCTGCCTCCCTCTCTCGAGTTCACTCTTGATTTTCAGTATCTATGCAATCTCACCCAGCCTTGCTGCCTGACTGGAGAGGGAGCCTGGAGGCTGTTAGAATGGCGCTGCTCAGGTTCATTGGGCTAAAGAGTCTGACGTGGGCCAGCAACTCCATGAAGTTCCCTCCCTCAGGCAGTTTTCTGCCTCTCCATCCCCTTTAGTCTCCCTGCAGGCCTGGCCCTGGGCCCTGACCTTCCAGTTGCTTCCTCATCCAACATGTGGAGGGCTGGCTCTTGCCAAGTACACACATGGGTGCAGACATGAGAGATCCCACTCTCTCCTGGAAACTGGGAGGTCTGTAAACAAGGGCACAGCTGAGGCCTGTTCTTACCCAAATCATGTGCATCCTTCTCTCTGCCCGCTGCCCTGGGGTAGGGACAAGGGCTCTGGGAAGACCGGCCACCCCATCACTATGGGGCATGGCCGATGGTGCTGGTGCACAGAGCACTGGGCAGGCAGGGCTCCCTACAGGCCCTTGCACTCTGTGGGGCTACAGATGGGGAGAAAGGCAGAAGAGTTCTGCCAGGAGCCAGCTGCACTCTGGCACCGTGGGGTCCTCTGGGCTGGGCCACTGAGGTCGGGTGCTAAGGCTGTGCTCCACTTTCCCTCTCCCCAGGTGTGTGGTTGTGCTCTTCAATCCCCGGAAACACAAGCAGCACCACATCCTCAACAGCTACAGGTACATGGGCTCTTGGGCTTTGGGGAGTGCCACCTTTCCCCAGGGACGGCCAGAGGGGTGCCACCTGCTTCTCTGTGGCATTGGGCCCTGTTGGGCCCCAGGCCTGCAAGGGAAGCAGCACAGGGAGGGTGGGTTTGCTGCCCTTGTTTTGTGAGGGGACTGTGAGAGGCCAGACCTGGGCCAGGCTGCCAGTGCACCTCTTGAGACTGGCCGCATTCCTTTCAGGAAAACCATCACTGCCCTTGCCTTCTCTCCTGATGGCAAGTACCTGGTCACCAGCGATGTGAGTGATGAAGGAGGCTCAGGCACTGCAGTGGGGGTGGCCTGGCCTTAGCAGAGAGTGACAGCCTGTGGCCTGCATAGGATTGGTGCCAAATTTGACTTTCTGTACTGGTGTCCACTTGCGTGTTTGGTCTGCCCTAGAGCAGTGTTCTTAGGCTGTAGCCTGCGTCAGAAGTGCTATGGTGACCCCGTGGTACAGACTGCTGGCTCTTGGGCTCAGCAGGTCTGGGGTGGCTCTCTTCAGTTTGCAATGCTAACAAGTAGTTCCCGATGAGGCTGAAGCTGCCAATTTGGGAACCACATTTTGGAAAACACCTCCTTAAAACATTCCTTATCCCTGGAGTCCCCCTGCTGGTCACAGTGTGGAACAGGGCTGCCCTCCCATAGACTTGCCCTGTGAGGCTGTGGGAGCAAACCGCAGGAGTGGTGGTTCTTGCCAATCCAAATCATGCCAGGAGCCCATCCCTGAGAGTCCCTGTTCCCCAACACTGATCACACTCCCTCTGGGGGTGTCCTTGATTCATGTACAGGCACATTAGGTTAGGTCTCCTTCATTTATGTGCAGGCTTTTATCCAGTGGCTGGGAGAGCCAGGCCTCCGTGGATGGGGAGGGAGCTGGCTGCCTCTGGCCTTTACTTTGGGGTCTTCGTCCCCACAGAGTGGACACATGCCTGCTGTGCAGGTATGGGACGTGTCGGAGCGCAGCCAGGTGGCAGAGCTTCAGGAGCATAAGTATGGCGTGGCGTGTGTGGCCTTCTCACCCAGCGCCAAGTACATTGTCTCAGTGGGCTACCAGCATGACATGATCGTCACTGTCTGGGCCTGGAAGGTGAGTGGGCTGCTGGCCTCAGGACAGGCAGGGCCAGGAGGGGAACCAAGAAACTGCTGACAGGTGGCCTTCACTCCGCCTGCTGGCCTCAATCCCTTTCTAGAGAACTCTGAGCAGAAAGGAGCAACTGGGTATCTAGGATGCTGAAGAAGGGGCAGAAGGAGAGGTCAAGTTCACAGCTTGTCTAACCTCCTTCAGTGTGTTTCTTTTCCCTCAGCTCCTAGAAGCAGAGCCTTGATTTCCCTTGACTTTCTCTCCAGAAAATCATTGTAGTGGCTTCCAACAAGGTGTCCAGTCGGGTGACAGCAGTATGCTTCTCTGAGGACTGCAGCTACTTTGTCATTGCAGGCAAGCGGCACATCAAATTCTGGTACCTTGATGACAGCAAGACCTCAAAGGTGAGGCAGCAAGTAGCCACCAGGCTGGGGTCTGCCCAGATCTGTTCCACCTGCGCCCCCTTCTGCATGCTCAAAAGCCCCTTGGAAGTCTCAGCTGGGCCAGGTGCTATGTCAATCTGCAAGGGAAGCCTTTTCCCTCTCTCCCCAGGGCCTGCTTTCCAGGGGGTAGCCTGCAGGGTGGGTGGCACCTGTGGTGTGCCTCCACAGGTGAATGCCACTGTGCCCCTATTGGGCTGCTCCGGGCTGCTGGGGGACCTGCGGAACAAACTGTTCACTGATGTAGCCTGTGGCCACGAAAAGAAGGCTGACAGCACCTTCTGTATCACATCCTCGGGGCAGCTGTGCGAGTTCAGTGACCGGAGACTGTTGGACAAGGGAGTGGAGCTGAGGGTAAGTGAATGCTTTGTCGGCACCCTCCCGTCTGTCACCTCCAGGCTCCGGGGGTCCTGGGGCTAGCAGCGGGGTCTGCATGCACGCTGTGGGAGGCCCCAGGCGGAGGAAGGTGTTTGGGAACCTCTCTGCTCGCTCGCGCTCTCTGTCTCTGCCTCTTCCTCTGCTTTCGTCTTCTGCTCAGCACAAAGACACCATCACAGTAAGTGTGCTGGCCCTGTCTGCTGCCTCTGCTGCCTTTCTCATGGCCGGCCTTTTCTGAGTGTGTCTTTGCCTCAACCTCAGGTGCCTTATAAGGCTTGCTGACTCCTTCCCCCTAATTGCACGGGGCTGTGGGCCCTCTGGCCAGCTGCTGTTAGAGGGAAGGGCATTGAGGGGCTCCGGCCAGGGCAGCTGGCCTGCCTTGCACTTGTCCTTGCCTCTTGGCTCATAGCTGTTGAGGTGTCGGGTGAAGGAGTGGGCAGACGCCCTTGTTGACTGGGGCTTCTGTGCTCACAGACCACAGTGGCCCACTGCATCTCGGTGAGCCAGGACTACATCTTCTGTGGCTGTGCTGACGGCACCGTGCGCCTTTTCAACCCCTCCAACCAGCACTTCCTCAGCACGCTGCCCCGGCCCCATGCCCTGTGGACAGATATTTCCAGCATCACAGAGGCCAGGTGAGCAGTGTGGGTGGGCCCTGAGTCCTGTCAGAGCCCCACTCTGTGCCAGGCCATCCTTGGCATGCTGCAAGGAGAGGAGGGCACACATAGACCTCTGGGAAGACCCTTGCAGTCAAGCACAAGTGGGTCTTTTAGCATTTCTTGCTCACTGTGGGCAACCGTGGTAATCTGAGTCTGCCGTGTGGTAATGCATTGTCCTTTAAAAACCACAGCTAGGACAGACGGGCAGTTCCTTAGGGTTTCTGAGAGAGACTGGAAACCTGACGGAGCAGGCCTTTCTCCCTCAGGGTGGTCCTGGGTTGCAGCTGCGGTAGGAAGGGCTTATTGTAGCCTCGGGCCTTGGGTTGGGTGATTGCAGGAAGTGAAGTTTTGCTCTGGTTTCAGTGCTGTCAGGAACCGGGGCCGTTCTGCAGTTGGGTGTATTAATTTCTCTTTCAAGACAGGAGGGGACTAAATCTGCAATTGGTAGGAAATGATATATGACCATGGTTGTGGCTTGCACAGTGTCTTTCCTTGTCCTCTGACGTGAGTCTAGAAGGGCCTGACATCTGCTTGGCTGCATCATGGCCACACACTGTCCCCGCCTGACGTTGGGGGCTATGAAATAGCTTGTGTTCTTTTGGAGAGCCCCATGGCAAGGAATGCCAAGCCAGCTGCTGCGTTCTTTCTCCAGTGACTGCTGGCCAACCTGCTGCTCCTCCCTTGAGTGCCCCATTTCATTAGTGCTCACTCACCAGTTTGCCCTGTCTGCCCTGGAAACCCCGCCCCCTTTTTCCTCAGTCGCCTTTTCGCTGGAGTGGCCAATGCGAAGTATCCGGACTCCATCGCCTTGACCTTTGATCCTGCAACTCAGTGGCTGTCTTGTGTGTACAATGACCATAGTATTTATGTCTGGGATGTGAAGGACCCCAAGAAAGTGGGCAATGTTTATTCAACTCTGTATCATTCCTCCTGCTTCTGGAGTGTAGAGGTACGTGGGCCAGGTCTGCTGAGACTGACCGTGTTTCCTGGGCTACCATTAGGAGCTGGAGTTCCTCAAGTGTGGAATTTGTTTCCTCCAGCACCCTTGCTCCCCCAGCAGTGCCCCTGGGTCCCTTCCTATCTGTTAATTGGCTGTGAGGATGGGAGGGGAATTTAGTGCTGACTCATCTCAGACGTTTTTCAGTATGCCCCTGTGCAGTCTTAGCTTGGCCTCTTTGGACATGTTCCTGAACTTGACCAAACCTTAGTTTCTGCAATTGTGAAATGACATACCTGATGCATTTGATTTTTACAAAAAGGAGACAATGTAAGTGGGAGATTTAGAATGCCTAGTACTTACTAGGTGCTTGGTTAATGTATATTCCTTTACTTGCTAAAGACAAGAGCTAATCTTTATGACTTGCTTGCTATGGGATAAGCCTGGGGCTAAGTCTTGACCAACCTTTTCTCTACTCTCATCCCGTCCCATCTCTGTGGGCAGCCAAGGTCTGACCCAGGTCCCTCTGGTCCTTGTGCTCCACCAGGTCTACCCTGAGGTGAAGGACAGTCAACAGGCCTGCCTGCCCCCGAGCTCCTTTATCACCTGCTCTTCTGACAGCACCATCGACCTGTGGAATACAGAGAGCTCTGGGGTGCATGGCTCCACCCTGTACTAAAACATCCTCAGCCATGTGAGCCTGGTGCCCCCACACCACAGTCTCAGGATCAGAGTCTCCAGACCAGACTGTTCCAGATGTTTCTCCAAGTGTATGAGTGTGAGTATGTGTGTGTGTGTGTTTAACAAGGACACGATATCAGAAGCCCTCTAGAAATTCTTGAAGGTTGTGTGTGGGTGTGAGTGTAAAGGACACCAAGTAGAAGCCCTCCAGAGATTAGGAAAGGGTGTGAGTGTTTGTGTGTGTGTGACTAAAAAAGACACGAATTCAGAAGCCCTCCAGAGATTCTGCAAGGGTATGAGTGTGAGTGTGAGTGTGTGTGTGTGTTGGCAAAAAGGACACGAAGTCAGAAGCCCTCAAGGGATTCTGCAAGATTGTGTGTGTGTTTGTGTAAAAAGGAAACCAAATCAGTAGCCTTCTAGAGATTTGCAAGGATGTGTGTGGGTGTGAGTGTAAAGGACACGAAGTCAGAAGCTCTCAAGGGATTCTGCAAGTGTATGAGTGTGTGTCAAAAGGGCACGAAGTAAGACGCCCACCAGAGATTCTTCAAAGGTGTGAGTGTTTATGTGTGTGTGTGTGTGTGTGTGTGTGTCAAAAAAGATCATGAATTCAGAAGCCCTCCAGAGATTCTGCAAGTGTATGAGTGTGTGTGTGTGTGTGTGTGTGTGTGTGTGTAAAAAGGAAACAAAATCAGAAGCCCTCTAGTGATTCTGCAAGGGTGTGTGTGTGTTTGTTTTTGTGTGTAAACAGACACAATGTAAAGCGCCCAGAAATTCTGTAAGGGTGTGTGTGTGTGTGTGAGTGTGTTAAAAAGACTCAAAGTCAGAAGCCCTCTAGATATTCTTCAACAGTGTGTGCGGGTGAGAGTGTTTAAAAAGGACAAAGGTCGGAAGTCCTCCAGAGGTTCTGCCAGGGTATGTGTGTGTATGTGTGTGTGTCTAAAAAGGACAGGAAATCAGAAGCCCTCCAGAGATTCTGCAAGGGTGTGTGCATGTGTGTATGTGTGTGTATGAGTGTGTAAAAAGAACTCGAAGTCTGAAAACCTCCAGATGTTCTGCAAGGGTGTGTGTGTGTGTGTGTGTAAAAGGACAAGAAGTCAGAAGCCCTCCAGATAACCTGAAATGGTGTGTGTGTGTGTGTGTGTGTGGTGTGTGTGTAAAAAGGACACGACATCAGAATCCCTCCAGAGATTCTGCAATGGTGTGAATGTATGTGTATATGTAAAAAGACCTTGAAATCAGAAGCCCTGTAAAGATTTGGCAAGCGTGTGAGTGTGTGTGTGTGTGTGTGTGTGTCTGTGTGTCTAAAAAGGACATGAAATCAGAAGTCCTCCAGAGATTCTGCAAGGGTCCATGCCTGTCTGTATGTGTCTGTGTGAGTGTGTAAAAAGAACACGAATTCAGAAGCCCTCCAGAGTTTCGGCAAGTGTTGATTGTGTGTTTATGTGTGTGTGTAAAAAGAACAGTAATCAGAAGCCCTCTAGAGATTCTGAAACGGTGTGTGTGTGTGTGTGTGTGTGTGAGTGTGTAAAATAGACACGAAATCAGAAGCTCTCCAGAGAATCTGGAAGGGTATGAGTGTGAATGTGTGTGTGTGTGTAAGAAGGACACGAAGTCAAAAGCCCTCTAGAGTTTCTGCAGGGGTCTGAGTGTGAGTGTGTGTGTGTGTGTGTGTGTGTGTGTGTGTGTGTGTGTGTGTGCTTTCTGCAGATTCTTTCTCTCCCCTTTTTAAGAGTAGTTTTAAGGACACTGTGAAAGCTTCCCACCATCCAGTTCCAGAACATTTTCATCGACCCTGCAGCCATCAAGCAGTCATTCCCCATTGCCCCTCCCACCCCACCCTGGGAAACCACCAATCTACTCTATGGCTCTACGGGATTTACCTGTCCAGCATTTTTCCTCTAAATGGACTCACAATACATGGCATTTGGTGTTTGGCGTCTTTCACTTCATGTCTTGCGTTCACCTGTGTTACAGAGTCTGTCCGAATCAAAGGCCTTAGTTTTCTTGTGGCAGACTATATGTATACCCCACTCTGTGTAGATCATATTTTCTCTATTCTTCTACTGATGGGTATTGTTGGCTTATTGTTTACCTTTTGCCCATAGTGATTACTGTAGCATCCATCTGGGTACTCATCTTTCATTCTTTTAGATATGCACTTGGGAATGGACTCCCTGGATCAGCTGGCAAGGGTTCATGACCAAGTGGGTTATGTTGGGCTGCTAACTGTAAGGTCAGCATTTTGGACCCTTAAGTTACTGCGAGATAGAAATGCTCTCATAATGATCCACAGCCCCCCAGGCCCACCAGCCGCAGTTCTACTCTGTCCTTTCGGGTTGTTGTGAGTCAGAATCGACTCGATGGCAGTGGTAGTGATGAAGCCAGCGACTTGAGAGTGGAGCCAGGGACCGTGGAAAATTCTGGCAGTAGTCATGGTGTCCTCACTACCCAGATGCCAGCAGCCACCAGTGAACAAAGGAGGCACAAGCAAGGTTCTCGCTGACTTCATGCTGGCGACCAGGCTGCTCCTGATTCCTCAAATGCCATTTCCTCAGCTTTACTGGCAATGGGGTGTACTCCCTATTATCATGTCACCAACTCTTTCAATGGTCCACCTAGCCAGGTGTGATTCCAGACACTCACTGTGCAGCCACCATCAGCGAAGGTGGCTGCCCACCTCATTTGTACACCTGCAAAGAATGTGATCACTCTTGGCACTGGTGTCCTTAGTCATCCTGGGTGGTATATTTACATCCTTGGGGAGTTGGGTCAGTGTGCAAGCGCTTCTCAAGGTGCCCATATGATCTGTTTACTGAGAGTGCCAGCCCAAGGATCTGACTTGCCACCCACAGTGAACGCACCTCTGAGGCAAAGGGGAAGGCTTCTTTCTAACTTGGAGACCAGCAGTTCTTCTGCAGACATCACTCCCCTGCAGCACTCTGATCCGAGGCCTTTCATATTCCAAAGAGCAGCATTAAGATTCCCATCTGCCACCCAGTCAGACTCACATGTGCGAATTCTCTTTTCAGAGCAAGACAGCCAATGCAGTGAGCTGGGTAAAGGGGCAGTCTCACTCTGAGGAGACTCATCCAGGAGTGTAGGGTCAGGGAGTGAAATGTGCAGCTTCCAGCTGCCACCCAAGCCTCCTTAGTGCAGTGGCATGAGAGCAAAGAGATAGACCTTTGTGACTCTTTGACCTCCTTCCTGGCCTTGGTGGAATTAACACTGCTCAGTGCCAGTCTCTTCTGAATATACGGAAAAGATAGCTCAGAAAAGAATAGAGTGAAATAAGAGCAGGACAGAGTAAGGTGGCTTCATGGTGTTGCATTTGTGTGTCTCAGAGCCCATCCTGGCTCACAGTGACCCTCTGTGACAGAGAAGAACTGTTCCACAGATTTTTCTAGGCAGAATTTTAAGGAAATGTACCTAGCAGCACAGTGGTTGCATGTGCGGCTGTAACAGAGAGACTGGCAGTTTGAACTCACTGATCCCCATCGAGAGAGTGAAGACGTGACTGCCTGCTCCCATGAAGACTCCTAGCCTGTTGTTGTCTGTCCATTTGTGGTGCTGTGGTGAGTTGTGTGTTACTGTGATGCTGGAAGCCACGTGACTGGTATTTCAAATGCCAGCAGGGTTACCCCAAGTGAAGAGGTGTCAGGGAAACTTCCAGGCTAAGAACAGAATACAAAGAAGGGTTCCACTGCCCACTTCAGAGGAAGTAGCCGCTGAAAACCCTAACACTATAGCACAGTGTGCCTTTCCTTCCCGTCACAGGGAGTCAGAATCGCCTCAATGGCACATAACAACCAACAACACCTTTGAGGAGGGAAATCTCCTTCAGTAGGGCTGGGTGAGTTTAAACTGGGTGGCTTCTTGGTTAGCACTTGAGCTCTGAATCATCTCACCACCAGGCCAACAATCTTCATGATGCGGGCAAATAAAACCATCTTGGTCCTTCTCGGTATTAACAGTGTCAGAATGCTCTTTCTCCCATAAGCACATGTCTGGTGGTTGGACCACAGCAAAACTGGTTGACACTATTTCCTCATCACCCCGTGTGTGTCAGAGTAGAAGTGAACCATGAAGTTTTCTTTTAGTAAAAACATTTTTATTGTGATTTGGGTGAAGGTTAAAGAGCAGCTCATCTGTCCATTGAGCAATGCATACACATTTTGTTTCATGTCATTGATAGCAATTCCCTCAATGTACCATCACTTCCCCCACATCTTCTTGTTTCTTGTCTCCAAGATGCCTTCATTCTCAACTTTTTTGAAGTTCGTTCTTGGGGGAATGCTGTCTTTTGATCTCATGTGATCTATTATTCTACGGTATTTGTATGTCTCTAATGTCATTGTTCCCATTATAGACCTGTCTATTGTTTGGTTGAACATCGAGCCATGATGAGTTCAGTTCCAGACCTGCAGGGTAACTAAGCACCATAGTCTTGCAATTTCACCAGCCTTTATCCAAACAGTAAGCTTGGTGTTTTATCATGATTTTGAGTTTTGCCCCACATTTCCCTTCTACTCTAATCAAGCCCTTCTAATGTGATCTCTTTCATAGCAGTCGATAGTGGGAGCTAGGCACCATCTAGTTCTTCTGGTCTCCAGTGGAGGAGTGTGATCGTTGCTTGAGTCACTAGTCATTGATTCATTGGGCCCAATCAGTTCTCCTCTTCTGCTGTCCTCTGGATGGGGAGAGACCAACTGTTGCCCCTTTCCTGGTTGCTCAGGAACTTTGAAAATCCCAGAGACGATGGTCCTGATCCCCCAGGCTCAACAACTCATTCCCTCACAGTTTTTGCATCTGTCTCAGAGATTTTTTCCACCCCCACCCCGTTTTATGACATTGGTCCCTGTATGCTCCACCATATACCTGGATCTATTTAACAACCAAGGCCAATACATTCTATACACTTTTCAATGGCCGAGGATTCTGAAGAAGATTGCCAGGCTTCTCTTTCACAGCTCCTCTAAGTGGGTTGGGAATGACAACGTTTCCCTTAATAGCAGAGCTCATTAACTTTTTACACCCCTAGATACTTCTTACTCTTAGAAAACTCACTGCCATCGCATCCATGGTGACTCACAGCCAACTTATAGGGCAGCGTAGAACTGCCCCTGTGAATTTGCCCCTGTGAGTGTCTGAGACTCGAACTCTTTATGGGAGCAGAATGCCTTATCTTTCTCCCACAAAACAGCTGGTAGTTTCAAAATGCTGATATAGCAATTAGCAGCCCAACTTGTAGCCACTAGGCCACAAAGGCTCTTTTTCTTCTTAGCAAAGAAAGGGAAAATAAGCAAATGGAACATTCCCCTGGTGCTTCCCGTGGATGCTGCGATGGGAGCTGGATCCTGAAGGACCGGGTTGGCAGAAGCTCCATTTACACAGGAACACATGCCTCCCTTGTTAGTATTTGCATTGGGCAAGCCATTTCCTGCGCTGACATTTTGCATCTAGTTAAATGTCAACAACTCCAGAGAGACATAACTTTTACCTTTGGCTCTGCCCTTCTGGACAAGCCTTTGGTGCTCGATGGGGCTACTTTCAGTCTATGAACTTACATGTCCTTTTGGATCCCTTCGTCTCTTGTTTTTGTTTTGATTAACACAAACTGGATGAACAGCTTCAGGCTTAATATAATCGCTGCTGAATATTTCATTGGGAGATGTTTTTAAGAAGGCAGTTGGCATCCATGATCTAAGTGTATGCATAGAGATTTCTTTTCAGATGGTAAAGTGGCTTTGAATAATTATTGTTATTATTAGTGAATTAAAAACAAATGTGCCTCAAAATGTGAACATTAGGTGTGTGTGTGTGTGTGTGTGTGTATGTTTTAAAGAGCACATGGCTTGGTGATAGAGAGGGTGAAGCACTGGTGAGGAGCACATGACAGTGTTCAGAGAGATGACAAAGGGTAGTGATAAAACAAAACAGATTCCAACCTCACATCCTCTGCTCCCTGCCTCAGCGGGAGGTCGCAACAAGGAGCAGAAAAGCCAAGGGCATTTCCTGTCCTCTCACAGCTGGCAAGCGCCACAGAAGGCACGGGGTTTTAATGCCGAGGCTTTGCTGCTGTGAGGCCGGGAGGGGGGCTTGCCATAGTTTCCACACGCTGACATCACAAACATACCGCAAGTGGGTGCCTTTAACACACCAAAGTCAATGTTCTCACAGCACCGGAGGCTGACAGCATCATGCCAGTGCACCAGCTTGATGGGCAGGCTCTCTTTGTCCATCCCTTGGGGCTGAGGACTGGTGGGCGGTATTCTTGTTTTGGCTTCAATAACCTCCATGGTTGGTGGTCCTTGGAGCTCTCTGCCTTCTTCCCATGGAGTTGGTTTGCTTCAGTGTTGAATTGAATCCTTTTGTATCAGGCATGTGATTGGGGTAAAGTACAGCCTCTTTAATGTCACAAAGAAAATCTCTGTCCAGGTGGGATTACATCCACAGTAAAAAATCCCACTCCTGTAGAGCTCACTCCAGCTCATCATGGCCCTCTCCAGGGGGGTTCCATGGCTGGGCATCTTTATGGAAGCACACAGCCACAGTTTTTCTCCAGAGAAACAGCTAGTGGGTTCTGAACTACCGACCTTGTTGTGAATAGCCCCCTTCTTAGCGTGTGCGCCAGAAGCCCTTCTCTGCGGTTTGATGAGCAGCCCTTCTGGCCATTGCTAAGGGCTACATGGCAAAGCCATTTGGTACAAGCAACGTTGTCATCAGCAAAGAATGAGTTTAGCTGGCCTCAGTAGGATGCTCAGCAGGGAAGTGATAAACTGCTTGGCTTGGGTTTTATGCAGGAGAACCATGGGAGCTGAGATGTGCAGTCTCTTGATTTGAACCCAGACACTCTATCGCCCAGCCTAAACTCTCACCATCATACTCAACTTTTGGGGGTCAAATATTTGACTCACCTGAGAGATGTGCAGGTGAAAGCGTGCCCCAGAAACATCTCCCTCCCATCCCTGTCATCTCTGAGAGTTCTCCAGATAAGGATTGGTGGTTCATGTGAAGGGACAGATTGTAGCATTTCCCTTGCACTCCTCAAAGGCAAGAAAATGACCCTGAGCACCTCGAGTTGCCAGCAGTGTCAAAGGGGATGTGCTCCTTGAGACTCAAGCTGATTCCCCAGGAGACGAGCTCTCAACTGTGGAATTAGCGCTTTTGAAAAGGGGCAAATCTTCCAGCAGTTCTCTCTTCAGAGGCCTGGCCGTACGCTCTGCAGACTTGTGGCCACGCTCACTCTGGTGAACCCAAATTCTTGGGAGAGGCTGATCTGTCCCTAGAAAACTGGCCACATGCAAAAGCATAGAGACCAATATCTGCCTCCTGCTGCAAGGATCTGGAAGGAGAAAGGTGGCTGGAGTCCTCTAGGAGGGAAGTTGAGAGCCAGGAGAGGCAGCAAAGCCACAGTTCCAGCAGGTGGTGTCCTAAGGCTAAGGGAGCTTTCCAAGGATCAAGTGAGTCCTGAAGGTGTCTGCAGCCCATCTTGCTGAGGGCCTCCATTTATTTCATATATCTATGGATAATGGGAAGGGCCCCCAAGGCCCGCTGGATGACCTCATATGATACACCGTGAACTGTCCTCCTTGGCATCCTCCAAAGCCTCTGAAAGCTGCAGCCCCTCCCACCCACTGGCAGCCTTCTTGGACAGGATCTCCTCAACACTGCTGCAACCATGGGCTCACACACAAGGACCATTGTGAGGACAGTGCAGGACCAGGTGGTGCTTCAATCTCTTGTGTGTACTTTTGCTATGAGTCAGGAGCTCACTCAATGGTATCTAACAAGTTATTGTGAGATGACATAAGAGGACTTTGAGGAGGCCCTCCCAAGAGAGGGTTGGAAGATAGAATGGTAAGAGGCCTTGTCAGGAATGTGCTCATTGTGCTCATTGTTTCCATCCCCTTTTCCAGGAAGTCACTGCTCTAGGGAGGAAAGGCAGGCCCAGTGACAGGGAAGGGCTAGGGAAGAGGGAGAGATAGGAGAGCAATAGAAAAGACAGGTTACTCTCACTCATTCCCAGTATAGCTCCTCAAACCTCAGGTAAAGCCTCTGATTCTGAGGCTGAGGCTTATAATAGGATCAGACAGAACATTTAATCCCTCAAGCTGGCTGGAAAGTGTGGGGGCTGATTATGATGGCAAGAGATGAAGAAGGGAGGAATCTACTGGTTACAGATGTGAAAGCACCTGTTAGTGAAGACTTCTCAGTTTCTTATTGCCTTATAAATGTCATCAGTCCACTTAATGTACTCACTTTCCAAACACCTATTAACCAATTGTACATACCTTGAATTCTTTCTAGGAGGCAATATTAATATTCTCATTTCCGAGTTGAGGCCACAGAAGTTTGGACAATTACTGGTTGTTGTTGTTGCTGGCAGGTGCTCATCAAGTTGGTTCCAACTCATAGCAACCCCTGTGCATACCGGAAGGGAGAATGGCCCCATCCTGTGTCCCCCTCTCTGGAGGGCACTTGCCTCAAATCTTTAAATTCAAAGCTTCATGTTTTGTCAAATGAAATCATTTCTTCAGTCAATCTCAGAAATCTTTATGTAAACACGTTGGAAACGCCTTTCACTCAAGGTCTAGGGAGGCTGAGTAAGGTGGGAGGGGCTCCAGGACAGATGGTGGGAATCACTCCTGCAGGTGGGTGGTAGGTTGGCGAGGCCAGTCTGACTTGCCTCCCTGGTGACTGACCTCAACCAGCAATTGGCAGCTGGACACATGGCATGAAGTGACCTCTGTTCTTCGCGGTGGTGGATGCCAGTAGACCATCAGGTATGGGAGGCCCATGAGAAAATAGGTTACTTTTCTCTTTCTCTCCAAGGTTCTCTGTGATCTCTTTATGCTGCCTCAGCCTGCATGCATACTGACAAAGGCAGACATGTGCACACACATGGCAAAGTAAATAGAGATGCCCACATACACAGACGTATCCATCCACGTGCAAATAGGCACATATGTGCACATGCATGCCAAAGCAGACACAGACATCCATGAATGCACATGTATTCGTGAAAGCCGATTTTCATGGGGAAAAAGATCAGATCTATCACTGTCAAGTCCACTCCAACTCAAAGCAACTGTAGAGCACAGAGGAGAACTGCCCCATTGGGTTTCCAAAGCTGTCATCTTGTCAGACACAGTCAGCCACCTCTTTCTCCTGCAGAGCAGCTGGGGTTTTCCAACTGCCGACCTTTCACTTAGCAGCCGAGCACTTGCTGATTTTCATAGGAGTCTGGAAATCAGTTTCATTGCCTTCTAGTCACACCTCCTCTATGAGTTAGCACAGCCTGGTAAGCTTGGAAGGAGAAAAATCTTCCTTCCCGAGGTAGTTGAGTGGTTTTCCCCTGAGGAAATGGTTCAGAAAAAGATTTCCTTCAAGAAATCAGAACACTCTTGAAGAGAAATTTCCTGCCAAAACATTTGTTTGCTTGACACTGAGACAAGTGAAGCAGCCCCCTGACTTCCCCCTTGGGTCCTCTTTCTCATCATGACCGCTCTTCTCAGCTACAAGGCTCCAGGTCCTGGGAGCAAGGGTGCCCTTCTATTTGGAACCTCACAGGGCTCCACTGTGAGTCAGGGAAAGACCTGGAAACTTGAGCATCCTGAAACGGGGCCTGCATAGCAATATCCTCTGTCATCAGGCTCATTGTTTCTCTCATTTTTTGTAAGATCATTGAGCCCTTGGAGCCCTGAGAAGTTCTCTCAGAGGAAGCCATCCTTCTCCCATGAATCCAAGAGGGACTGCTTAAAGATTGTTGTCTTCTACTTACAGGAATACCAGCAACCAATTGCCATTGAGTCAACTCGGACTCATGGAGAGCCCAAGTGTGTTAGAGAAGTCCGGTCCCTAGAATTTTCCATGGCTGGGGTGGGTTTTTTTCCAGAGGCATATCACCAGGCCCTTCTTGGAAGGCACCTCTGGGTGAACTCAAAACGTTAACCCGTAGTTCGCAGCCGAGCTCATGGACGGTACAGTTACTTGCAAATGGTCACCTGCAGTAGATGAACCAAGGTCAAGTAACTGCCTGAGAAACATCAACCAGAGGAAAGCAGAGTGAACCCCAGGGTTCTTGGGAAGAGGGCCAGAGAGAGAAAAAGGAGAAAACAGCTTTCTTGGGACATCAGAAAGGAGAGGACTCCACTTTGTGGATGCCATAGAACAATCCCAAGCCAAGCATGGGTGAGAAACAGACCCCACCCAAACACAGCGGGCTGGATTCTGTCGCCAAGTGTTGAACACCAGACATGGATATGACAGAGCCGCTAGTCGTCTGTGGAAAGAAGCTGTTTGCCCATTGTCTGGTAGTTTTGCAGCATTTGAACAACCAGGCCTCTGCTGCCTCTTCTGGCCTGAAATATAATTGCAGCTATAACCGCCCAGTGTTTCAATGGGTAGAACTCCCTGAGGAGGGCTAACTATGCAAATCATTTGGGAGATCATTTTAGGATTGTCCAGGAGATCTTTGGCTGTGTCTATTATATGAACGATGGTGTCTTTTTTTAAAAAAAGAAACTTTTTATTGTAAGGTGGGTTAAGATTTACAGGGAAAATCAGCTTTGCATGTAACAATTTATACATTTTTTGTTATGTGACATTGATGACAATCTCCTGCAATGTAATATCACTCGTGCCATTGAAACTCTGCTTCCTGTTTTCATTCACCCTCCTCCCCTAACCTTGCCTGCCTTTTGAATTTGGCCTTGAGCAAATACTGCCTATTTGCTTTTGAATGGTTGATGGTTCTGAGGAATGTGTGCTCCTCAGTGCTATGATTCATTTTGGTGTAGTTGTTCTTATCAGGTGCCATTGAGCCAGTTGCAACCCACATTGACCCTATGCCAAACAGAAAGAAACACTACCTAGCCCTGAATTATTCTCCTAATTGTTCCCAAGCTTGAGCCCCTTGTTTCAGTCACTGTCAATCCATCTCCTTAAGGGGCTTCCTCTCTTTCACTGTCCCTCTACTTCACCTGGCCTGATGTCCTTCTCCAGGGACTAGTCTCTCTTAATAACATGACCAAAGTATGTGAGAGGAAGTCTCACCATCCTTGCCTTTAAGGAGCCCTCTGACCATAATTCTTCTAAGACAGATCTGTTTGTTCCCTTGGCAGTCCATGTTACTTTCAATATTCTTCACCAGCACCACAATTCAAACATATCAATTCTTCTTCAGCCTTCCTTATTCAATGTCTGACTTTCACATACTTATGAGGCAACTTAAATTACTATGGCTTGGGTAAGGTGCATCTTAGTCCTCAAAGTAACATCCTTGCTTTTTAGCACTCTACAGACGTATTGTGCACCAAATGTATCCATATGCAATGCGCCATTTGATCTCATGATTGCAGCTTCCAAGAGCATTGATTATAGACCTCATCAAGACAAAAATCCGTGACAACTTCAACAAATACCAACAAATAAAAAAAACAACAAACTTCTCCATTTATCATGGTACCTATTGATCAAGTTGTGAGGATGTGTGTCTTCTTGACATTGAGTTGTAATCCATACTGAGGGCTGCAATCTTTGATTCTCATAAGGTTCACTTTATAAACCTGTCTATTTTTCAGGGGGTTGAATTCAGTTCCAGACCTGAAGGGTGATGAAGGACCATAGTAGTGGGGATCTCACTAGTCTATCTAACCAATAAACCTCATCTTTTATCATTATTATTATTACTATTGGTAGTAGTAGTATGACTTTCAGTTTTCTTACACATTACTCCCCACTCTATCTAGGATCATGTACCATGATCCCTTTCAGAGCAGCTGTTTGTGATAGGCAGGCACCATTTAGTTCTTCTGACCTTAGAATCATAGAGGCTGAGGTACGCATAGTCCATTACTGATATGGACTAATTGTTGCCAGGCATCTTGATTTTCTTCACTGTTATTTGCTCCAGACAGGGTGCAATAGTTTATTGTGCCAGCCTGGCCGATAAACACAAGTAGGATTAATCGAAGGGCAGAGGGATAAATGGCTTTGTGAGCCTTGCCTTGCTTGTTCTGTGCCTCAATTTAAAGGGGTACACTGCCTGTTGGATGCCTAGCTTGTGGACTGTGTCGCTGTAAGTTGAGGTCCATTTAATCCCACAGGATTGGAATGTTCGTCTCTGGAGCTGGGGACCGACAGTTGGTGACAGTTGGTGACTTGCCTTGCTGTTTGCTGCCTGGGTATATAGAGCCCAGCTCTCTCTACAGAAAGGGACTGGCAACTGGCGGCTCTCAAGCCTTAAAGGACTGCTAGTGTCTCACTGTTTTATAATTTAACTGTTAGTTTCTTGTGTTATCTATCTGTATATGATTTAGTGGTTCGTTTCTTGTATTGTATATCTAGTTTTATAAATATATTTATATATAATTACTAGCAATATGGTTTTGTCTCTCTAGAGAACCCTGTCCAACACATAGGGTGAGACCAAGAACCGACTTTTAGTTTGCTACTCACTAGCTTTTGAAGACCCCAGTCACTTCCCTGATGGATACAGAACATTGTCTTTGTGAGCTAGTTTGTACCAATTGATCTTGAGGTCTCTCAGAGCTATGTTCCTGATCCCCCATATTTAGGACACGCTCCCTCAAGGGGTTTTGTTATAGCTAAGACATTTTCATAACTATGCCTCCTTGATGCACTATTATATTCATGGACATATTTGTAGTATATGCTAATATGTATATAGAACTATTCTCTGGCAAACCTATATTTATTCATGGGGCTAGTCCCATTCTCCTTCCCACAACTGCTCAGATTTTGTGGTTTTTCTATCTATCTATTTATCTCTCTAGCTATCCTTGTATGTTATTGTTATTATTGGAGTATTTATCTCTGTTGCCTTTAATGCTTGTAGTCTACTGAGAAATGATAGTGTTTTGATATTCCAAATGTTTCCCCATTTTCTGGGTTACATGACACAAACCATTAGAAGAAAAGAAAAGAAAAAAAATTAACCCAAGTAATAACACCAACAATAAAACCAATTTAGTCTTTTGGTTAAGAATTAGTCAGACTTTCCCACTCCTAGGCTAACCCTTGAAAGAAAAAGAATGAGATAAAAGACCACAGGGAGGAAGAAAGGAGAGTGGGAGGCAAGGGAATAAAGAAAGAAGGTGGCAGGGTTGTGTGAACAATTAATGTGGACCTTCATTGATGTGTATTAAAAATAATACTGACTGGTTTTTTCAATACTCACCAAAAATTATTTATATCAATCCAGAAAACCTCACAACCCTGGAATCAATTCTGACATATAGCAACCCTTTGGACAGAGTATAGAACTGCCCCTGTGGGTTTCCAAGGCTGTAAATCTTTACAGGAGTAGAAAATCTCATCTTTCTCTTGTGGAGTGGGGGTGGGGGGAGTTTCGAACTTCTGATCTTGCAGTTAAAAGTCCAACTCATAATCTACTTCACCAACAGGGCTCCTCCTTTCATCATTAATCTAGACTGTTTGACCTTCTTGGCTTACTGGGTTTTATTTTCTCGCTTTGGAAGACATGGTACCAAAATACACGCCATTTCCTAGCCCCCAAAAAAATCAAAAGTAAGCAAAAACAAAACAGGAAAAACTAGCAACCCAATCCAAACCAACTAACCTATTTAGCCATATAGATAAAGGATACTTGTAGCCAACCTCTGTGTTGGGGGCAATAGGGATGGATGGGGACTGTGGTTAACAGGCACGTGTCAGCTCATCCACAGGGGACATTCAAATTCTAGCTCCAGACTGTTGTTGCCTTGGGAAATGCAAGGATTTTAAGGCCTGATTTTCTGTTTGTAACTGAGATGCTGAGAATATAAAATTTGATGTGAAATCGTCAACTTTTCAAATATTGGATCACATTAGTTAAAACCACTTTTCAGGCTGCTCATCATCATACTAGCACATCATTAGGCTAAAATCATGTCAAAGACGTCTGGTTTGTTCCCTGTGCCCTTTAAGGACAACTGAAACATAAGGACGGGAATGTGACATTCATTCTTTCTCTAGACCCTCACTTTTGCCTCCATCGGCTGGCATTCATAGAAGAGGCAGACGGTTTTGTTCAACTTCAGCATAATCAGAGTCCTGAGAGTTAAACACAATACATATATAATTTCATACTAGTCGTTTTAATATTAGCCCAAACAAAACCAACAAAAACCCAACCCGTTGCTGTTATGTTGGTTCTGGCTCCCGAGGACTCCCTGGGTGCCAGGGAGAAACTACACATCACAGGATTCTCAAGCCTGTGGGCTTCTAGAAGCAGGCCATTAGTTATTACTTCTGAGGGGTGCAACTGCCCACCTCTTGATACGTTGAGTCCTTAACCATTTGTGCCACCCAGGGTCTCCCAGTCTTCGTATGTGACCCCCAAATTCCTTGACAGGCTACCTATAGGAAGGTAGAGTCTATGCCCTTTCCCCTTAAATTGGGATGCTTCATGACCTCTGTGACCAATAGATTATGGAGAAGATGACACTGTGACATCTAGTTTGGGCAACCCCCTTCCCTCCCCCAAAGTGCTTCACAGCTTCTGAAAAATCCCTTCAAAGACTTCTTCTTGAGTGCTCACCCTTAGAATGTCCAGCCTCCACGTGCTACCTCTCAGGACACTTCTCAGCACCCGGACACTATGCTGAAAGAAGCCTGAGGCACCTGCAAAGGCCACGTGGAGACACTCCAACCAACAACCCAGCTAAGCACCCAGCTAACGGCCAGCTTCAGCTGCCAGCCCTCTGAGTGCACGTGTAGGCACTGGAGTCACCAGAGGCCCCTGCCCCAGCTCCCATGTGACTGCCAACTCATGGGAGACTCCAAGCACGACCCAGTGGCCTCCCAGCAACCACACGATGATGGTCCTTGTTTGAAGCCACTGCGTTTGGGGAGGGGGCGTTTCTTGCCCAGCCACAGGGATGAGAACCTGCATCTCAACAACATGCAGGTGGGTGAGGGGGCCGTCTCTCGAGCAAGGCAGCCTCCCTTCTTGTCAACTCCTGGGGATTTTTGTTGTTCTTGCCACTGCTGCCCCAATTCCCCAGGAGCTAGAGGAAGGCAGGCAGCAGGCCTCAGGTGGCCAGGAGGCAGGAGCCTCTGTGGGACGCAGTTACAATGGGAGACATAACCTTAAAGGCAGGAGCCTGACTTTACCTTTGCCTCCTGAAGATTTGGGATGCAGAACACCTGTCAAATCCAATCTTCTGTCCAACCCTGATCATATGTCTGTCTTCTTATGTTTGCACACAGGACGCAGACTTGTGAACACCCAAAGAACAGGGTCTGGCGCCTAGAAACCAGCGCCACAAGGAACTGATGTTTCTCCAGCAATGGGGAGGGGTGGGATGAGAGGAAGAAAGGAGTACAAATCACTGGATCAAAACAAGGTGGGGAAAGGAAGGCGGAAAGGGAGAGAGTGAAGGAGGGAGACTGGGAGGCTGAAGGGAAAAGGCAGGGAAGGAATGGAGAAAGGTGGGGGTGGGGAGAGAGGAGCGAAGAAGAAATGGAGGAGTGCGGGTGGGAAGATGGAAGGTGAAGGCAGGCAGGAAGACATGAGCAAAGGGAGGGAAGGAAGAAAAGAGAAAGAGAAGGGCAAGAAGTAGAAAGGAAGGTAGGGAAGAAAGGAAGAAAACGAGAAACCTAATGTCAATGGCACCCTCTATGTTTTTATTTCCTGTTTTTCTGAGGTAGCCTTTTCAGCAGAAGCAAATGGGCTGAATCGCCTCAAACTCCACCTAGGTAGAAAGCACGGGTTTCATTTCGCCAAGGCCTGTGAAAATGTTTGAACTGAGCAGCATTAACACGGAGATAGCGATTACCCCACGTGGCTGTTGCACTCTGATGATACCAAGGCAACGGGAATGGGGGCTCATTATTTCACCAGGTGACAAAAAAATTGTATTTTGACATTTCACCCTGAACGTGGGGAAGGGGAGCGTGGGGGAGGAAGCAGGGGCCCTTTGTGGAGTCTCCTCTTGCCATTGTGATGCCCCTTGGCCTGCCAACAACCTGAGGTCCTGCACACTGCCAGTGAGGAGCTTGGCTGCAGGCCCTAGCCCAGCATTTCTTATTAGGTTTACTGTGACAAGTGATGGGAGAAAAGCAAGATGCTGTTAACAGCGCATCCGTTCAGACCCTGCTATTTAGAAATTTGGATTTATATTTTGTCAGAGAGAAGTAGCACTGATGTTAATCTTTGCACTACCCTTGGAAAAAATCATTCATAATCTTATAACAATCATCCATAGCATTTGTGGAGCTCTGAGAACCAAGGGATGGTCAGAAGCATTTTTAGACAGATGTCTCATTTCATCTTCAAAGCAACCCAGTGAGGAATAAGAAAAGTTGGCTTATGACTTCCCTTTTGGAAAGTGAGTCTTTGGAAGCACAGAGAGGTCCAGGTTTGCCCAAGGTCACATAGTCAATAAGTTAGAGAGCCTGGATTTGAACCTGAGCGGTCTGCTGCCAGAGGTACTTTTTTTGCTCGTGTTTATTAAGGCAACTTGCAGCTCTGGCAAGGATTCAGATAGAATTGAGGATCATTTTTTTTATCAATTTATTAGGGGCTCATTCAACTCTTATCACAGTTAATACATATACATACATCAATTGTATAAAGCGCATCTGTACAGTCTTTGCCCTAATCATTTTTTCTCCTCTTTTCTTTTTTTACATTTTATTAGGGACTCATACAACTCTTATCACAATCCATACATATTCATACATCAATTGTACAAAGCACATCCATACATTCCCTACCCCAATCATTCTCAAAGCATTTGCTCTCCACTTAAGCCCTTTGCATCAGGTCCTCTTTTTTCCCCCTCCCTCCCCTTCCCCCCCTCCCTCATGTGCCCTTGGTAAATTATACATCGTTATTTTGTCATATCTTGCCCTATCCGGAGTTTCCCTTCCCCGGTTCTCTGCTGTCCCTCTCCCAGGGAAGAGGTCACATGTGGATCCTTGTAATCAGTTCCCTCTTTCCAACCCACTCACCCTCCACTCCCCAGCATCGCCCCTCACACTCTTGGTCCTGAAGGTATTGTCCACCCTGGATTCCCTGTACCTCCAGCCCTCATATATACCAGTGTACAGCCTCTACCCTATCCAGCCCTAATAGTGCTTCTCTCTATCCTTGTGGAGCCCTGGTGTTGGACTGGGCTGCTAAGTAGTAGGTTAAACAGGCTGTCCCCTCCTGTGAAAAGTTACACTCTCGGGAAACTCACAGGTTGCTCTGAATCAAGGTCAACTCAATGGCAGTGACTTTGGCTTTTTTATGTCTCTCCCTGTTGTTGTTGTTGTTGTTGTTGTTGTTAGTTTGCCATCCAGTTGGTTCTGGTCCATGGCAAACCTATTCACAGCAGAATGTAACAATAACAGCTCCTCCTCCATCCACCCAAGTGTTCCTATGCTCAGTCCTCTTGTTGTAGTCACTGTGTCAATCCAGCTCTTCAAGGGCCTTCAAACTTTTTTCACAGCCCTTCCATTTTTCTAAGCATGATGCCTCTCCAGGGACTGGTCTCCACTGACAACATATCCAAAGTCTCACCATCCTTACTTCTAATGAGAATTCTGGCCGTATTTCCAAGACAGATTTTGTTTGTTCTTTTGGCAGTCCATGATACTGTCAATATTCTTTGCCAGTACCATGGTTCAAATTCATCCAGTTTACCTGGGTCTTCTTCACTCAATGGCAAGCTTTTCACATGCAGATGAGGCAAATGAAAATACCATGGTTTGGATCAGGTGCACTTCCTGCTTAAAGTAACATCCTAACTTTTCAACATTCTAAAGAGCTCTTATGCAGCAGATCTACCCAGTGGAATGTATCTTTTCATCTCTTGGCTGCTGCTTCCAGGAGCATTGCTTATGGATCCAGACAAGACAAAATCCTTGACAACTTCAAGTTTTTCTCGATTTATCATCATGTTACCTATTGGTTCAGTTGTGAGGATTTTGGTTTTCTATGTGTTGAGTTGTATCCCACATTGAAGGCTGTAATCCTTGATCTTCACCAGCAAGTGCTTCAAGTCCCCCATCATTGTCAGCAAACCAAACTGTGTCATCTGCATATAGCAGGTTGTTAATAATATTTCCTCCAAATCTGATTCTGTGTTCGTCTTCATATAATTTGGCTTCTCTGATTATTTGCTCACCATACAGATTGAAAAAGTATAATAAGTGGGTGCAACCTGGATGCACACCTTTCTTGATTCTTAAACCATGCAATCTACCCTTGTTCTATTTGTGCGACTGCTTCTTAATCCATGTACAAGTTTCACATGAGCAAGACAAAGTGTTCTGGAATTCCCTTCTCAAATCTATCCATGTTTTGTTATGATCCACACAGTCAGATACCTTGGGTGTTAATAAAACATAAGTAAACATCTTTTGGGTATTCACTGCTTTCAGGCAAGATCCATCTGATATCTGATATCCTTTGTTCCACATCCTCTTCTGAATCTGGCTTAAATCTCTGGGAAACCAAACTCACTGCCTTGTAGTTGATGACAACTCATCCTGACCCTATAGTATAGGGTAGAACTAACTGCCCCTGTGAGTTTCTGAGACTGTAACTCATTATGGGAGTAGAAAACCTTGCCTTTCTCCCACGGAGTGACTGGTGGTTTTGAACTGCTGACCTTGGGGTTTGCAATCCAACCTGTAACCACTGTGCCACGATGGTTCTTGAATGCTGAATATGGTAACTTTCTGTCAATGAATCAATGCAAATGTTGTTGTATTAGCTTCAGTACAATTTGACTCACATGTGATGCCAATGATAGTGTTACATAATTTGACCATTCCGTTGATCTCCCTTCTTTGGTATGTATACACATATGGATCTCTTCCAGTCCGTTAGCCAAGTAGCTGTATTCCAAATTTCCTGACATAGATGAGTGAGTGCTGCCACTGCTTTATCAGCTTGTGGAAACATTTCAATAGATATTCCAGCAATTCCTGGCATCTTGTTTTGGGCTAGTGCTTTCCATGCATCTTGAATTTCTTCTTTCCTGACCATTGGTTCTTGCTCATATGTTACCTCCTGAAATGGTTGAATGTTGTTTTATTCTTTTTGATACAGTGACACCATATTGTTTCCATCTTCCTCAGATGTTTCCTTCATCATTCAATATTTTGCCCATAGAATTTTTTAAAATTGCACCTCGAGACTTGACATTTTTCTTCAGTTCTTTCAGTTTAAGATATGCTGAATATGTTCTGTTTTGGTTTTCTAACTCTAGGCCTTTGCATATTTTGTGATAATATTTTACTTTGTATTCTCGAGTTGTCCTTTGAAATTTTCTATTTAGCTCTTTACTTCATCATTTCTTCTATTTGCCTTAGCTACTCTCTGATTAAGAGTAAGTTTCAGAGTCTCTTCTGACATGCACTTGTATCTTTTCTTTATTTCTTTTTTTTTAAATGACACTGTGCTTTATTCAGAGATGTTCTCAAAATTTGGTGGGTTATTATCAAGGTTGTATATTGACTCTCGCGTATTTATTTGCATTTTCTTGAACTTCAACTTGAGCTCACATATGAACAATTGCTGATCGGTTCCACAATCAGACCCTGGACTGGTTTCAGTTGCTGATATTGAGCTTCTTTTATTGTCTCTTCCCACAGGTGTAGTCAATTTGATTTCTGTGTATTCCATCTGGAGAAGTCCACATTTATGGTCACCTTTTTTGTTGTTGATCATATGTTTGAAGAAATCATTAATCATGCAAAATTCTAACATACAATCAAGATAAATTGGTAATTATTGGTGATTGGAGTGCAAATGTTGGAACCAAAGAGGAAAGAACAGAAGTTGGAAAATATAGTATATGCTATCAGCAATTTATTGGTCTTGCAAACTCTGTCATGCGATCTCCAGCTTGGTTTCTATCACCAAGACCATATTTTTCAACTACTGATCCGTCCTCTTTGTTTTCAACTTTTGCATTCCAATAGTATTTTGATAGCAATTCTGACAAATTTGGGACTGAATATGGTGGTAGAATTATTCAATTTCTGCATGCACCAGCTTTGGGTGGTTGGTGCATAAATTTGAACAATAGTTGTATTGATTGGTTCTCCTTGAAGGGGGCTAGATAGCATCCTATCAAAGATAGCATTGTACATTAAAATAGATCTTAAAATGTCCTTTTGATGATGAATGCAATGTTGTTTCTCTTGATTGTGTCATTTCCAGCAGAGTAAACCATAAGATTTTCTGTTTCAAAATGGTCAATATCAGTCCATTTCAGCTAACTAATGCTTACAATATCAATCTTTATGTATTCCATTTCATTTTTAATGACTTCCAAGGTCCCTAGATTCATATTTCATACATCCCAAGTTTCAATTATTAATGACGATTTGAACTGTTTCTCCTCATTTTGAGTTGTGCCCCATCAGCAAATGAAGGTCCTGATGGCTATACTCGATTTGCATCATTATGGTAGACTTGTCTATGGAAAGTCAGCTCTTCCTCTTCCTCAGCCGTATTTTGAGTACTTTCCAAGTTGAAGAGCTCATCTTCTGGCACACGTTCTGACAATGTTCTTCTGTTGTTCATGGGGGGTCTAGTAACTGACAGTGTTGCTGCTATCCATAGGTTTTTCAATGGCTCATTCTTCCCATGCGGGCAGCCAATTCCTTCTTCATTGTCTGTTCTTTGTCTGGAAGCTCTTTGGGTGACCCTGCTGGTATATGAAATGCCAATCACATAGCTCCCAGTATCACACAAAACAAAAGTCACCACAGTACCACAAAATGCCAGACAAGTGATGGACCTCTATTCTTAGTGAGGTGTGGCCTGGTGGAAGGAGTGGGCCCTTAGGTGGTTCTGATCCACTTACTGGAACAAATACTGTTAGTTCTTATTTCATAAATGTGAAATGCATAAAAGAGACCCCCCAAAATATCCTCCAATTCAGACTTTCTGCCTTTTAAAAGAGGATAACCCACTCTGATTCAAAGTCATTGAGGTGTTTTGTTTTCCCCTCCCTCTGAGGCTAGAGACTAGACTAATCACAGCTGAGGTGGAGCGACTGAAATGACTTAAAGCACCAGCTAGACTGGCTGTCAGAACCAGCTACAGTCAACAGCTACAGACTGACAGAGCTGCTCAGCCAAGAGCTGAGGGTTCTCCACTCCCACTTCTACTGATGGGCACAGCCAGTGGCCTCTGGGAGTTGACTGGAACCCAGCAGCCAGCTGTGAGGAGCAAGCTAATTCATCTCAGCCTGGCCCAGGTCATCAAGTCACTGAAGGAGTATCGGGAAAGAGGAAAGAAATTTGGGGTCCCACATTTGGCCACAGACAAAAGTTGTTCTGTGTTTAGACAGTAATTCTGGGCCTGAGTTTGGGGCAGGTGTGATGAAGGAAAGTCGGCTTCCTCCCTGCATCTGGGAACAGATGGTGGGGCTGCCCTAGAAACAGCAGGCCAGTCAGCTGGAGCAAAAAAGACTTGGACTCTAAAGCCCTGGCAGGACAGACTGAAGCTACCTGGACTGTTTTTTCTTAACCCAATGGCTCCTGCTACCCTCACCACCCCCAACTAGGTAAAAGGGAAGAAAGATGCATTTTCTTTACTGAGGCAACTTTCTAGAAAGGAGACCAGCCCACCAGCTGTGAAAGGTCCCCTTAAACCATTTCACTTTGAGCAGGAGGAAGAAATGTTGAGATTCCCAGAGCCACGTGGAATTGTGGATCCTCTAGTTTAGGTTCCAGTGATGCCAGATCGATTTTTCTAGAGAAAGTCAAAATTCCTGTTTTCTTAAAAACCTCCTGATTTTTTCACAGGCGATTCAATAACATTGGATAGAAGCCAGGTAGGCCAAAGAGCCCTGGTGGCACAGTGGGTTATGTGTTGGGCAGCTAACTAGAAGGTCAGTAGTTTGAAACCACCAGTCACACTGGGGGAGCTGGGGGTGAAGTATAGGGTAGGGGGCTGTGCAGAGATGAGACTTTCTAGTCCATATAGAATTTCAGCCTCGGAAACCCACAGGGGCAGTTCTGCTCGGTCTTACAGGGTCACTGTGAGTTGGAATCTTCTAGATGGCAGTGAATAAGCAGGCCAACCAGAGTCCACACAGGTCTTCATTTGGCCATGGGAGTCCCCAGTCTGTGACCCTCACAGAATTGACCTTTGTGTATCGATGTTAAAAGTGAGATCCAGAGAGGGGAGCGCCTGTCCCCTTGAGGAGCACCGAGTTGACTTTCCAGTTTCCAATCTGTAGCAGACACTCCCGGTGCTCCTTCTCTTCACTCCCAAATTCCTGATTCCGTGTACTCACCTCAGTCACCAAGGCCAGCTCTGAAGGTCTCTTTGCTGGTGCTGGCTGAATGTGCTGAGGAACATATGCCCCTGGGAACAGCCCTGACCAGGCCCCTCACTCCTTGGATGGCAAAACTCTGAGAGGCGTGTGCTACACCTACCCCTGGAGACTTCCTAAGTGACTAAGCAGCAGGTTCCCAGGTTTGTAATTGGATGCAAAATCTATTTGTTATCGGTGGCCTTCCCTCCACTGGCTCACAATGCCACTTCATTACCTGCATACTCAGAGTTTCCTAAATAAGCTCATTGCCTTTAAGTCTTTGGCAAGGGTCTGCTTCAGTGAGAACCCAAACTAAGCCAGGTCTGAATCGTTATGTGTCCTTCCTGCCATCCAGTTGATGCCGACTCATGGCGACTCTATAGGATAGGGTAGAACTGCACCTGTGAGTTTCTGAGACTGGAACTCTTTTTTTTTTTTTTTTTAACATTTTATAAGGGGCTCATACAACTCTTATTACAATCCATACATATATATACATCAATTGTATAAAGCATATCTGTACATTCTTTGCCCTTTTTTTTTACCCTTCCTCCCGCTCCCCACTCCCTCATGAGCCCTTGATAATCCACAGATTGTTATTTTGTCATATCTTGCCCTATCCGGAGTCTCCCTCCCCCCCTTCTCTGCCGCCTTTCTCCCAGGGAGAAGGTTACATGTGGATCCTTGTAATCTGTTCCCCGTTTCCAACCCACTCACCCTCTACTCTCCCAGTATCGCCCCTAACACCCCTGGTCCTGAAGGTATCATCCACCCTGGATTCCCTGTGCCTCCAGCTACTATATGTACCAGTGTACAACCTCTGCCCTATCCAGTCCTGCAAGGTAGAATACGGATCATGGTAGTTGGGGAGAGGAAGCATCCAGGATCTGGGGGAAAGCTGTATTTTTCATCGGTTCTACATCGCACCCTGACTGACCCATCTCCTCTCCTAAAACCGTCTGTGAGGGGATCTCCAGTGGCCAGCCAATGGGCTTTGGGTCGCCACTCTGCACTTCCCCCTTCATTCACTATTATGTATGTGTGTGTGTGTGTGTATATATATATATATATATATATATATATATATATATATATATATATATATATATATATATATATATATATATTTTGCATACTGCCTTATACCTGGTCCCTTTGGCACCTTGTGATCGCACCGGCTGGTGTGCTTCTTCCATGTGGGCTTTTTTGCTACTGAGCTAGATGGCCGCTTGTTCACCTTCAAGCCTTTAAGACCCCAGACACTATCTCTTTTGATAGCCGGGCACCATCAGCTTTCTTCACCACATTTGCTTATGCACCCGTTTGCCTTCGGCAATCGTATCATGTAGGTGTGCAGCCAATGCTGTGATTTTTTTGTTCTTTGATGCCTGATAACTGATCCCTTTGGGACCTCGTGATCACACAAGCTGGTGTGCTCTTCCATGTGGGCTTTGTTGCTTCTGAGCTAGATGGCCGCTTGTTTATCTTCAAGTCTTTAAGATCCCAGACACTATCTCTTTTGATAGCCAGGCACCATCAGCTTTCTTCACCACATTTACTTGTTCACCAGCTTTGGCTTCAGCAGTTGTGTCGGGAGGATGAGCATTGTAGAGTGCCAATTTAATAAAAGAAAGTATTCATGCATTGAGGGAGTGCTTGAGTTAAGGCCCAAGGTCCTACCACCACCTTAATACTAAACCTATAAATATGGACACATAGATCTATTTTCCCATCTATATATATATCCGTATATACATGTCTTTGTCTACACCTCTATAAATGCACTTTGACTCCTAGCTCTTTCCTCCATCTCCCTTGAATTTCCTCCTGTCCCTCTACCATGCTCCATCCCCACCTGGGTTACAGCTATACCTCTTCTTTACGTAACCTTACCCTTGATCATTCCCTAACAGGCCTACCACTTCCCCCTCACTACCATTTTGAGTCCCATGTAGTTCCCTTGTCCCTGTGTTTGTTAACACCACTTCCTTACCCCCCCCCCACACCTCCCCCTATCCCAAGTGCCCCCGGAACTGTTGGTCCTGTTGTTTTTCCTCCAGATAGTTCATCCAGCCTGTCTTATTTAGACAGACCTGTGGAAACACTAACATGCACGAAAATAAGACAGAGGAAAACAAAGCAACAGTATACAACCAGACAACAAAACAACAAAAACAAACCACTGACAAAGAACAAAACAAAACACATCAAGAAAGAAGAGCTTGTAGTTAGTTCAAGGATCATTTGTTGGACCTTAGGAGTGTTTTCCAATCCAGTCTGTTGAGGCACCACAACCTGGCCCCAAAGTCCACTTTCAGCATTCCCTGGGGACCTTGCCACTCCATTCCCTTGCTGTTTCACTGCACTCCACCACACTTTGCCTCGGTTTGGTGGAATCAGGTTAGGTGCAATTCGCACACTGTGTCTCCAGTATTGTCCCCTGTATCACCCTTGGTCACTGAGGAGCATCATGTCTCATAGTGGGGTCAGCCATGTTGTTCTCTTTGTGGACTGGCTGCTCTGAGACTAGAACTCTTTAGGGGAGTACAAAGCCTCATCTTTCTCCCTTGGAGTGGCTGGGGATTTCAAATTTGCCATTTCAGACATTGAGTTTAGCAGCCCAACACATAACCCCTATACCCCACCATAGCTACAGAAAACAATAAAGAAACAACATTCATTGCCATTGGGTGCATAACATTCCTATTGAGAGAAAATACTCCAGCCTCCTGGGTTTCCAAGGCTATAACTCTTTGTAAAAATAAAATTGTGTTATGTTTTCAGTGAAAGTTTACATAACCGATTAGATTCTCATTTAACAAATTCTCTACTTGTTTAGTGACATTAGTTACTTTTTTCAATAAAAAGGAAAGCAGAAAATTAAAAAAAGAACAAATGAAAAACGTGTTAAGGGGAAAGACAAATGATTAGATGTTAATTTTTAACCTAATCATATCTGCAACAATACACTTTCTGATGTACTGACGGTGAGCAGGGTTTAATCCCATCCCTAGTGAATGGTCCCAGGGGATTTAATGGAGACTTATTCTCTGTGGAATCTCTGCCAATGCATTTTGAGTTTTTATACTCATCTAAGGCTATAACTCTTTATGGGAGAAGAAAGCCTCATCTTTCTCCAAAGGAGCGACTGGTGAATTCCAACTGCTGACCTTGCAGTTAATAGCCCAACACATAACCCATTATGCCACCAGAAGAGAGATTTGTCTCTGGGTGCCTTCCAATGCAAGCACTACAATTATACAAAGAGGATATTTTTTCTGTACTGGAGCCAGGTCAAGTCAGAACCAGTGTGTCCATGGTTTGCAGCGAAGTCAGAGGAAGAAGATGGTAGACTGTCTATAACTTCTCATAGCCCAGGGAAATGCTAGGCCTGGAAGGGGGCATGCTGACTCAACCATATTGAGAAATTCTGCACACTAACCTCCCCGGCTCAAATAATTACCAGCACCATGTCTCTGAATATCACCTAAAAGCAAAATAATGAAAGCACCATTTCCATTTCATAATGCTTTTATTAAAAGTAAAGTTCAATTCAGTGATGTGAAGAAGCTGGAAAAATTATCTTTTCATTTCTTTCGTTTTCTTTCCCTCCCTTTCCCCTTCTTCTCCACAGAACTGAGAGGCAGCGGGAATAAAGGCAGCATGGCACCAGCTGGAGGACACCGTGGGGTCAGGGTCACCATATAACTCATGCTTCTCCAGTTTGGAGGGGCAACTGGATGTCCTCATTTGTGAATTTGCTTATTAATCTTTTTGAGTTAACAAGGTCATGGTAAAAAATGATTGTTGGTGTTTTTGTTAGGAACCTTCTAGTCCAGTCCAACTCATAGTGACTCAATGCATCAGTGCAGAGCTCTCTAGACCAATGGTTCTCAACCTGTGGGACCCTTGCACAGGGTGACTGTAATAAAATTATAGTTATGAAGCAGCAATGAGAATATTTTTATGGTTGTGGAGGTCACCACAACATGAGGAACTGTATGAAAGGGTTGTGGCATTAGGAAGTTTGAGAACCACTGCTCTAGGCTTCTCTATGCTGTAATCTTTACAAGAATGAGTTGCCTGGTTTTTCTCCCAAGAACAGAGCCACTGGTGGGTTCAAACCTTCAACCTTTTGGATAGCAGCTGAGCACTTAACCATTGTGCCTCCAGGGCTCTTTGATAAACTCTATTAGAGGGTCTTAACCATTGCAACCCCATGGATCCTTTTGGCATTTAGGAAAGGCTATGGAACACCTGCCCACTCCCCAGAATAATATTTCCAAATGCCTCCAATGAAATACAGAATTACAAAGGCACAAATTGTATTGAAATGCAGTGATAAAAATAAAAGACATTGTATTTGTGGCAAATATACATGTTAATAAATACATTAAATATGATCTGATGGTGGGTCTAATAAACCAAACCCACACCATTGAGTTGATCCTGACTCACTGTGACCCTATATAAAATTCCTCAGGCTAAATCTTTACAGGAGCAGATCACCTCACCTTCCTCTCAGAGAACAACTGGTGCCTTTGAACTGCCAACCTTGAGGTTACCTGCCCAATGGCTCACCCACAGTGTCACCGTGAGTTCTAGATAGTGATGAGCATGAACTGTACTCAACGATGGCTGCAACGACTAGCATGGGGTGTGAAAGCATGTAGAATTTCTCTTGGCGGTAATCGCATGGCTATTCTGAACACAGCTGTGGACATGCTAAACTGCCCTGCGAGCTATGGGAAACTAACTCAACCAGGATTGTCCCTCATCCAATTTGACATTGCTCCCCAGCCTGCTGGGGCTCAGTGGCTCAGTGCTAGGGTCCCTTGTCTAGATACCAGGGCTGGCATGGAAAAAGTCATTCCTCTGCAGCCTTCTAGTGTGTGGGGGAAGATATTAGTGTTAAGCCTTGGCAGGAAATTGCTGGATTTTCCTGGCAGCCACATTCTTAATAACCATTTACTGGATACATATTATATTCTGAGGGTAAATTGGTGGTTCAGTTGTAGAATTCTCCTTTTCCATGTGGGAGATCTGGGTTTGAGTCCAAGACAATGCAACTCATGTGCATCCAACACTCATTTGTCAGGGAGATGCTTGGTTATTGCTGTGGTACTGAACTGATTTCTGTGTTGCTATGATACTGAAAAGGGGAAGCTTGGTTGGCTGCGGCTATGAGACTGAACCTGTTTCTGTGATGTGTCCAGACTAAGATGAGCGATGAAGAAGAGTCTGGCATTCTACTTCTGAAAACCAGTTAACGGGATCCCCTGTGAATCACAATCTGATGCACAAACAAAGAGATGGTGCAGGACCAGGGAGAATATTGCCCATGGAGTCACTGGGAGCCGGTTGTCACAGTGAGTTGGATTGGAGGCTGACTCAACAGCAGCTAACAACCATTGTGTTCCAGGCACTCGATTTGCTTTAAAAATCTAGCTCAGCCTTCTGGTACAGGGAAGTAATTAATCATGCCTACTTTATAGCACACCGTGAACCCTGATCAATGTCAGGCCCTGCTTGTGTTTTGTCCCTCCTTTTCCACATTCACATCACTTCCATTCCCATCTTCAGACTAATACCCCCTGCTGGGTGCTTGGTGTGTGTGTGTGTCCTTATAGGCATATAGCCATGTGCACTAGACCATGCTGCTTGGTGAATGGGCTTTCAGCTTCCATGAATGGTACTGCAATATAAATCTCATTCAGTTCTGACCTTTTCAACTCCTTGCAATGTCATTAAGAGTTATTGCCATGCTGCATATCAATTGCATGTGCTGCTGCGTGCCACTTGGTCATGAGCAATCATCATCTTTCTTTTGTTTCCTTCTTCAGTTGTCTGTTGATTGGCATCCAATTCGGCTCCAACTCTTCTCTACTGCAGGCATCAGTGTGGTGACCATTCTTGTAAAAATGCCCCAAGGGCCCTGTGAATTGGATAAATAGCTTGGCCTATATACCCAGGAATTAGGCGTTGGGCTGCTAACCCCAAGGTGAGCAGTTCCAACCCACCAGCTATACCATGGAGCAAAGAGAGGCTGTCTGCTGTCGTAAGAATTTAGTTTTGTAAACCTAAAGCAGCAATTCTACTGTGCCTTGTAGGGTTGCTAATGAGGAAGAATCAACTGGGGTTTTGTTTGTTTTTATACATCCAGGAGAGAGCTTTGATGGGGGAGATATTAAGTGCTTGGCTGCTAACCCAAAGGTCAGTAGTTTGAAGCCATATTCCACACACTGTGGGATAAAGGCATGACTGTGTACTTCCCAATAGAAGCCTTGAAAACATCATGGGACCATTCAGCTTTGTTTGATAGGGTCATGAGGAATGAAAGTCAACTCAGTGACTGCGCTTCTTTGGTTGTACGCCCAGGAGGGGCTCACTAGGTTCTAGGGTACATTCAATGGGCTTTCACTAAGCTGTGCCAGATTGCTGTGCAGCAAACCTGCATCATTAGCAGTGTTTCTCTACTTTCCCCGGATCTCCAATGACACTTGGTATGTGTGTCTTTCTAACTGTTGCGCGTTTGATGGTTTTAAAAGGTCAAGCACAATAAACTCATCTATCCCAGGCACTTTATGGTTCTGTAGCAGATTCTTAGGGTTGCCATGCCACATTCTTTGACCCATCTCTGACACCATCTCACTGCCTTCCAGTCAATACCGACTCATAACGATCCTGTGGGGCAGTGTACAATTGCCCCCTGCGAGTTTCAAACACTACAACTCTTTATTGGAGTAGAAAACCCTATCTTTCTTCCTTGGAGCTAGTAGTTTTGAACTGCTGACCTTGAAGTTAGCAAACCAACTTGTAACCACGCACTTCCAGGGCTCCTCCTGATATCCATCATAGCAGTCGCGAACGGCTCTATGTAAGTGCAGGCTCCTGCTGAAATGGTGTCTTATCACAACTGTGCAGCACACAGCTCTCCATGTCCTTCTGCCTCGAAGCCTTTTCAAAGCCATGGAAAGCCAAACCCAGGAAGGTAGGAGAGGTCACCTTAAAAGGAGGAATGCTCAACACCACTACAGGCGAAGAAGAGCCCAGCTTCCTATTTCTGGTAGACAATTCTAGGACAGAACCCATGTTCCTCAGAAGTCCTTGGGGAATCAAGCCCCTGTATCCTACATTAAAAGCCTCAACACCCCATTCCAATTTTGATTGCTTCTCCCCCTAACTCAGTCGTGCGTCCGCTTTCCTATTCCCACTCCCTGCATCAGATCTCAAATAGACTCACTGCACCCAGGCCTGAGGAATAAGCTCGGCATGCAAGGGCACTCAATCCAAGACACACACATTACTCTGAATCTCCAAAACAACCCTGTGGGCTCCGTGTGTAATCCCCAGTTCACAGATGAGAAATGGATTGAAAAACAGTGACACACCCAAGATCACACAGTCCAGGGTTCAAGTCTGTGTCTATCAGTTATTCTTTTATTCAAGTATGCCAGAGAAGACTGGGTCTTAACACTTGAGGAATCTCTTGGAAGAATAAGGCAAACTACAGAAAACACAAAATGAATATCGCTTTTGTTCGTTTATCCATTTCCAAAAGACATAATACCTGTAGTGCTAAGAATAGTATTCAAAGTATCTACTACTACCCCCTCAAAGCTTACATATTAGACACCAAACTGAAACAAATACAATGCTATCAAGGTGATTACAACTTATAGCAAACCCATATAGGGCTTCCAAGACTGTAAATCTTTACAGAAGCAGAGAGCTTCACTTTTCTCCCCCTGAGCGACTGGTGCAATTGAACTACTGACCTTGTGGTTAGCAGCCCATTGCTAAATGATTAGTTCCATAATCATTACGCTTGCTTAACTCTACATTCTTTTAATTATTTCTCTATCAGTCCAAATTGCATCTGGCTACATGGGAAAAAACAAACCGACTCTAGTGGTCTAATCACAAAAGCTTCATTTTTTTTTTTTATTAACACCAAAAATACCAAACCAGTTGCCACTGAATTGATTCTGATTTACAGTTACCCCATATGATTCAGGGTAGAACTGTGCTCCATGAGGTTTTCAAGGGCTGAATTTTTAAATGTAGATTGCCAGGTTTTTCTTCCAAGGCATCTTTGGCTTAGCAGTGAATTGTGTTAACCCTTTGCACCACACAGGGGTTTGCCTTCTACAATAGTAAGTCTTGAAATAGGTAGCCTAGGTCTGGCATGTTTGCTCAGGGACTCTTCTTGGATATAGGAGAATGCATGCTTTTTGGTCTGCCAAACTCATGTAACCTATGTGACTCTCCCATCCTTCAATATTCTGACTAGGGAGCATGACAGCAGAAGAGCCAAGGACAAACATGAAATGGGTTATGCCAGACGAATGTTTTGCCTTAAACAACAACAAAAACTTTCTTGGGAGTCCTACTCAGTATCTTTCACCTACACATATTTGGCCCAAACTGGGTCAATACTTATGCATAGCTGCAAGGGAGCCTAGGAGTGAGTGCTTTAAGTAGGTACATTATCACCCTAAACAAAATTGAGCTTCTATTAGTAGTAAGAATGAGAAAAATGGATACTGTTTAGGCATATAGCAGGGTTGGGTAGAATTCTATTTTGTGTCTTAATTTACATTTTGAATGAACTCAGAAAAAGTCATAGAGAGTAGAACAAAGGGATGGATGTGCATCCAACCACCTCAACTACTCATTTCTTTTCATGCTCTCCCTCTAGCTTCCCTGAATAGTTCTTGGTTACACATTGGGCTGCTAATTGCACGGTCGGTATTTTGAAATCACCGGCTGCTCTTTGGGAGAAAGATGGGAGTCTACTCTGTAAAGAGGTACAGTCTCAGAACCTCACAGGTACAATTTTACCCATGTCCTGTAGGGTCGATATGAGTTAGCAGTGATTCAATGGCAGTGAGCTTGGTTTGGATAGATCTGTGGAATCTTTGGATGGAATAGTTTGAATACACAGAAAAAAATTCAGTGGAACCATAACCCTCTAAATAATTACCCTCTAAAGCCACAAAGATCAGCTGTGTCCAGCATGGTGACAGTTTAGCATATGCCATGGGGACATTGCTCATATCCCAGTGTTGTTAATCAACAAAAACTCACTCACTGCCACTTATAGTGACCCTATGCACAATAGAATAAAAGCCTTTCTAGTCCTGTGACATCCTCACAATGGTCATAGTTTAGCCTATTGTTACAGTCACTGTGTTGATCCATCTCATTCCGGGTTTACCTGTTTTTTGATGATGCTCGACCAAGTATTTTGTCCTTTTCTAGGGACTAATTTCTCCTGATACCATGTTCAAAGTATATGAAATGGAGTTTTACCATCCTCACTTCTAAAATACATTCTGGCTGTACTTCTTCCGGGACTGTCCTCTTTGTTCTGCTGGGCATTCATGGTATATTCAATATTATTTGCAACATCATATTTTAAAGGCATCATATTTTCTTCAGTCTTCCTTATTTATGGTCCATCTTTCACATGCATATGTCAAACATTACCATCAAGTCTATTCTTATTCATAGTGACCATATAGGGTTTCCAAGGCTGTAAATCTTTACAGGGTCAAATAGCTTCCTCTTTCTTCTGTGGAGCAGCAAGTGGGTTGAACCACCATCCTTGCTGTTAGTCATTCAAACCATACCAGACACTGAAATTAAGACTCCTTTCACATGCATCTAAGGTGATTAAACATAACAAGGCTAAAAGCAGGCATAACTTGCTAATCCCCAGAGTAAAACATTTGCTCTTTCACATTTTAAAGAGGTCTTTTACAACAGATTTTTCCATTGAAATACGTTGATTTATTGACTGCTGCTTCTGTGAGTATTGATTGTGAGTCCAAGTAAAATAGAGTTTAGCTACATTTCTCTATTTGTAATGATGTTGTGGGTTTATATTTGTCAAGTTGAGAAGACATTTGTATTCTTAGTGTTGAAGACTAATTTATACAGAAGGTGTACTCTATGAGCTTTATCAGTAAGTACTTCAAGGCCTATTGACTTTCAGCCAGCAAGATTGGGTCATCTGCATAACACAGGTTGTTAATGATTCTTCCTCCAATCCAGATGCCTCAACTTCTTCATACAGAGCAGCTTCTCATATTATTTGTATAAGTATAGTGTGATAGATAGGTAGGTTTATAGTGCCAACCTGGCCAATAAGAACATGTGGGATTAATAAGTTTGCAGTTTGATTAGTGGGCAAAGAGATAAATGGCTCAGCAAGCCACACCTATCTCTCAGTTGCTCTCTGGTGATCAGACCAGTGTGTGGCTGCCTTAACTAGTTCTGCAGTTTGCTGCCTGGCTGTACTGCCATATTTACTGTTGCATGGAAGTGAGTTAAACTGAGTCCTCTGTACTGCTATGTGGACTAATTAGCTGTTATAGTCCTTCGTGTTCTATCTATCTATCAAATCATAAATGTCCTGGTTTTGTTTCTCTAGAGAACCCTGTCTAACACATACGGTGAAAGGATATAACCACAACACACACTCTCCTGATTTTAAACCACGCAGTAGCCCCTTGTTCTATTCGAACCACTTCCAGTTGGTTTATGTACAGGTACCACAGGAGCACAATTAAATGTACGAGAATTCCCATTGTTCCCATATGTATTCATATGCTACCCAAAGTTTGTTATGATACACAGTAAAATCCTCTGCATAGTCAATAGTACATAAGTAAGCATTTTCCTTGTATCCTCTGTTTTCAGCCAAGGTTCATCTGAAATCAGCATTGACCTTGCCTCATGCCCTCTTTTAATACAGCCTGGATTTCTGGCAGCTTCCTGTTGACATATTCCTGTAACTACTTTTAAAGTTATCTTCAATAAAATAGTACTTGCATGTCATATTAATGTAATTTTAATTTAATTTGCAGATTTTGTTGCATCATATTTCTTTAGAATGGACACAAATATTAATCACTTCCAGTTGGTTGGCCAGATAGCTATCTTCCAAATTTCTTGACATGGACTATCACTGCATGAGCATGTTGAAATATTTCCATTCCTATCCCTTCCTTGCTTTTCACTAATGCTTACAGTGCAGCTTCAACTTCCTCTTGGCCTTTTGAACTAGTAGAACCTCAACTAATTCTTGGGTACAGAGACTCTGTATACTCCTTCCATATTCTTTGGATTCTCCCTGCATCATTCAATAGTTTGATAAATAATCCTTGAACATTTTAATCCAAGGCTTGGATTTTCTCTTCTGTTCTTTCAATTCATGATATGCTGACTGTACTCCTTCCTTTTGCTTTCCTAATTCCAGGCCTTTACACGTTACAATATAATTCTTTACTTTATCTTCTCAAGCTGGCCTTTCAAATTTTTCTGTTCAACTCTTTTATTTCATCATTTCTTCCATTTGTTTTAGCTGCTTTAGGTTCAAGAGCAAGTTTCACAGTCTCCTCTGATATCCACTGTAGTATTTTCTTTCTTTCCTGTATTATTAATGATCTTTTTGAGGAGCCCCCAATAAAATGATTTATGATAAATAAATAAATAGCCCCAGATGACATGACAAAAAAAAAAGATTGATGACCTTGATGCTATTTCACAAGTATTCTGGTAGCTGATCATTAATGTTCAATATGTCCGAACCATTCTTGAGATAGGCTCTAAATTCAGGTGAGATATTGTGATAGTAAGATTTGGTGTCAATTTAGCTTGACCAGTATCTTCAGAAGGTGCAGGTCACAGTCTCCTTGGGGGTGTGACCTATTTCATAGCTATAAGTAGACTGTGGAGAATGGGCTCACTCTTTTTCTTCCTGATGAAAAGACCCTGGACCCTACATCTGGCTTCTTGGGATGGCAATCACCATGAGACCTGCTGACCCTAAGAGCTGTCTGTGGCCTGCCAACTGCCTGTTGACTTTGGATTCTCCCAACTCTGCCTCCACCAACCTGTGGCTTTCCTGTTTCTTGGGCTATTCCTCCAACAGCGTCATGAGTCTGGAAGGGCCTCTAATTTGCATCTGATTTATGGGCTGGAGTTGGACTGGGGTTTCTTGTTGTGTGGACTTCTTAATGTACAATTCTTTATGATATAAATTTCCTTCTTCTACATGTATCAGTATCACTGGTTTGTTTCTCTAGAAACCCCAGCCGACCACAGATATAATATAGGCTGTATTTGGGCTCTTTTGCGTTCTTATTTTAATTTTCTTCAGGTTTGACTTGAACTTGCATATTAGTAATTGATAGTCTGTTACATAGTTGGCCCCTGGTCTTATTTTGTCTCAATGATATTGAGCTTCTCTATCATGTCTTCCCACAGATTTCATCAATTCCATTCCTGTGTATTCCACATGTATATATGCCGCTCCTGTTGTTGAATAAAGGTGTTTGCAATGAGGAAGTTATTGCTCTTGCACAATTCTTTCATGCAGTCTTTAGCTTATTTTCGATCCCCAAAGCCATAGTTTCTAATTACTCTTCCTTCCTTTTTGTTTCCATGTGTGCATACCAATTGTCAGCAATTATTAATGCATTTTCAGTACATGTGTGATCAATTTCAGACTAAAGAAGTTGGTACAATTCTTCATTGGCTTTAGTGGTTTGTGAGAAAATTTGAATAATGGTTCTATTCACCGGCCTTCCTTATGTATGAAGATAGATATTTTTCTGTCACAGGCAGCATTGCACTTCAAGATAGATCTAGAAATGCTCTTTTTGAGGATGAAAGAGGCATTCTTTGAATTTGTCATTGTCAGCGTAGTCATTCTTATCATTTTAAGATTCAAAGGGACTATTTCAACTCACCAATGCCTAGGATATTGATCTTTATAGGTCAGATTCCTTTTTTTATGATTTCCAATTTTCCTAGATTCTTATTTTGCACGTTTGATGTTCTGATTATTAATGAATGGTTGCAATGATTTTTCTCATTTTGAATTATAATCCATCAGCAAATGAAGGTGCCAGAAAGCTTTAGTACACTTTGTTGCTAGATGCCTTCAAGTCGGTTCTGTCTCATAATAATGCCTACACAACAGAATGAAACATTGCCTGGTCCTTCCCCATACTCAAAAATTTTGTTATGTTTGAGCCCATGGTTGTAGGAATTGTCTCGATCCATGTAATCGGGTGTCTTCCTCTTTTGGCAACCCCTCCACTGTAATGTGTATGATGTCCTCCAGGTACTGGTCTGTCCTGATAACATCTGCAAAGTACATGAGATGAAGTCTCGCCATCCTTTCTGCCAAGGAACATTTAGCTGCACTTCTTCTCAGACAGATTTGTTTGTTCTTCTCTCCACCCATGGTACTTTCAGTATTTTTTGTCAGTACCTTAATTCAAATGCACCAGTTCTCCTTCAGTCGTTCTCATTCAATGTTCAAATTTCACATGCATAAGATGTGGCGGGAAATACCATGCCTTGGGCCAGGCGCAACTTAATCCTAAGTGAAATTCTTCATCTTCAGTACTTTAAAGTGGTTATGTGCAGTAGATTTGCCTAATGCAATATGTTATTTGGTTTCTTGATGATTGTTTCCATGAGCATTAGTTGTGAATCTAAGCAAGACGAAATCCTTGATAACTTCAATATTTTCTCCATTTATTATGATGTTATCTACAGCTCCTGTTGTGAGGTTTTGAGTTATCATTAAGGTGGTCTCTACTTTGAGGATGCTCTCTTTCTCGGTGATATTTTGATTGTTTTGCAATCTGAGGGGCTCATTTTCTGGCATTATATCAGACAATATTTTATTGCTATGCAGAAAGTTTTCAATGGTGAATCCCTCAGAAGTGGACTGATTGTTTTGTCGTCCTGTCAGTTCTTAGTCTGGAAGCTGTGTTGAAATCTGTTCACCGTGGGTGATCCTGCCTGGTATTTGAAGTACTAGTGGACTAACTCCAAGCATCACAGCAAAGCACAAGCTGCCACAGTTCAGCAAATTGACAGATGGGGCAGGGGAGGGGAGTTGTCATTGTTAGACACTGTTAATTTGGCTCTAACTCAGAGCACCCACAGCCTGTTTCCTCACAGTTTATGTTGGAGACCATTTTTGCAGCCAGTGTGCCAATTCATCCCATTGTGGACCTTCTTCTTTTTTGCACCACTCCACTTTACCAAGTATGATATCCTTCTCTAGGGACTATGCTCAGCTGTTAACATGTCCAAAGTATGTGATATGAAGTCTTGCCATTCTCACGTCTAGGAAGCATTCTGGCTCTACTTCCGCCAAGAAAGATTTGTTCCTTCTTCTGAAAGTCCATGGAATATTCAATATTCTTCACCAGCATCATAATTCAAAGACATCAACTTTTATTTTATCTTTCATAATTATTGTCCATTTTCAAGTACACATGAGGTGATTGAAAATGCCATAGTATGATAGTTATATAATTTTATGTCAGTTTGAAGATATGTAAAAGTGTAAGGTTGGTATCCAATCTGTCAATCACACCATAGCCTGATGGTGCCTCTTTGTGGCCATGGCCTTCTCATAAGGAGGGCCCTGGGAACCTCCCCTTCTTTTTGCATTCACCTGACTGCTTCCTGCCCACGTTGAGAGCTGCCAGAGTCTTGCCATGCTTCCATCGACCTTGGGTCCACACGACATTGCAATCACTGGCCTTTGACATCCCTGCATTCTGCATCATTGCATGTAACTGCGTAAGTTGGAAAGGACCTTATGGGCTAGTGTTGGACTTATGGACTTGAGTTGGACTGGCCTGGGATATTTCCTTGAAATAGAAATACTATAATGACTTCTTGATAGAGAACTATTTATTGCACATATATGAGTGGCACTTGATTTGTGTCTCTAGTCAGCCTGGCTTACATCCAGTTCACTGCCATCAAGTTGATTCCAACCCTTAGCAACTCTATAGGACAGGGGAGAGATATCCCTGTGGGTTTCCAGTACTGGAACTTTGTATGGGAGCAGAACTGTTCATCTTGTGTTGAGCAACCCAACTGGGTTGGTTCTGATGCATTATGTTTGTAACCACTATACCACTAGGGCTCAGCTGTGCCTTATTCCTCAAAGTGACATCTTTTAACACTGGAAATTGGTCTTTAGCAAGATCTACCAGTGTACTCGGTCATATGACTTATTTTCTTTTTACACTGTTTTGATTGTCATGTGAGGGAAAATCTACAGAGTAAATTGATTTTCCTTACAATTCATGCAATGTTTTATGATATTGATTGCAATACCTACAATGCAATACTACATTTCCTATTCCCTCCCTTTGTTTGCCGTTTCCATTGGTCTTTCGTTCCCATTCCTTCCTGCCTTCTGAGTAACTCCCTGACAAATGCTGGGCTCTGAATTGTACATCGTTGACAGTATAGGTCTCCTATTTGGGGGCTGAAAGTTGAGCCATTGAGGTGAGGTCAGGTGTCAAATGGGAATTCCACTAGTGCCTATCATATCCTAAGGTTAGTCTTCTTATTTTGAGTTGTATATTTTCCCCAGTTGATCCAGGGCCTACTACTCTGAGCACTTTCAGAGCAATCTGCAGTGAGAACCCTATGCTATCTTGGTCTTCTGGACTCAGCGCTGTGGAGCCTGGGCTTCATGTGGTCAGTGAATCCCTTTCATCTTCTTTTGATGCTATCTGTGTAATTCTGTATTTTGAATTTCTCTTCAATTTTTTCAGCTAGTGAAATTCACATGCTTTTCATTTTTGCTGTCTTAATTCCGAGTCTTTGCACCTTTTATTTATCCATTTATTTATTTATTTATTTATTTATTTATTTATTTATTTATTTATTTTAACAATTTATTGGGGCTGATACAATTCTTTTCACAGTTCATACATATACATACATCAATTGTATAAAGCACATCTGTACAGTCTTTGCCCTAATCATTTTTTTCTCTTTTCTTCTTTTACATTTTATTAGGGACTCCAACAACTCTTACCACAATCCATACATATACATACATCAATTGTATAAAGCACACCCATACATTCCCTGTCCCAATCATTCTCAAGGCATTTGCTCTCCACTTAAGCCCCTTGCATCAGGTCCTCTTTTTTTTCCCCCCCTCCCTCCCTTTTCCCCCCTCCCTCATATGCCCTTGGTAATTTATACCTCATTATTTTGTCATATCTTGCCCTATTCGGGGTCTCCCTTCCCCCCTTCTCTGCTGTCCCTCTCCCAGGGAAGAGGTCACATGTGGCTCCTTGTAATCAGTTCCCCCTTTCCAACCCACTCACCCTCCACTCTCCCAGCATCGTCCCTCACGCCCTTGGTCCTGGAGGTATCATCCACCCTGGATTCCCTGTATCTCCAACCCTCATATGTACCAGTGTACAGCCTCTGTCCTATCCAGCCCTGCAAGGTAGAATTCGGGTCATGGTAGTTGGGGGGAGGAAGCATCCAGGATCTGGGGGAAAGCTGTGTTCTTCATCGATACTACCTCACACCCTAATTAACCCATCTCCTCTCCTAAGCCCCTCTATGAGGGGATCTCCATTGCACCTTTTAATAAAATTCTTTATTCCATCTTTTTGAATTTTCCTTTGAAATTTTATGTTCAGCTTCTTTATTCAGCGTCTTTACTTCATCAATTATTTCTATATTTCTCTCTCTCTCTCTTTTTCATACTTCATCATTTCTTTCATTGGCTTCAGCTACTCCACATTCAAGGTGACATCCATTTTGTCTTTTCTTTAGTTTCTATCTTTTTAATTATCTTTGAATTTCTTTATTTATGATGTTCTTGATATTATTACAGAACTTGTATCATCTCAGGTGATTTGTGTTCAATGTGTCAACTTTCTTCTTGAAGTATCCTCTAATTTAGATGAGATATACTCAAATTCATACTTTGACTCTTGGGGACTTGTTTTAATTTTATTTGAATTCGAGTTGAATTTGCCATTGATGGTTTGTTCCACAGTTGGTCTCCAGTCTCGTGACTGATGATATTAAACTTCTTTATACCGTAAATACTTGAGTATAATCCAAGTTTTTTTCAGCACATTTTTTATGCTGAAAAAGTACCCCAGCTTTGGGGGGTAAAATTAGTTGCCTTGGGTTATACTCGAGTATATATAGTAGTTTATTTCAACAGATGTAGTTGATTTAATTCCTGTGTATTTCTATCCAATATACATGATCCATGTCTATGGTTACTGTTTACATCACTGAAAAATAAACGTTCAATCAACAAGCCATCCTTATTGGAAAATTCTATCATGAGATCTCCCATGTGGCTTCCATCCCCATGGCCATATTTTCTACCTAGTGATCCTCCTCCTTAGTTTCCAATTTTTGCATTCAAGTCATCAGTAATCTTGATTGCATGTTTCATCAATTTCAGACTGAAAAGGTTGGTAAAAATCCTCAATGGCTTTATTGTTAGCATTAGTGGTTGGTGTGTAAATTTGAATAATAACTTTATTAATTATTCATCCTTGTAGGTGTAATATATCCTACACCTAACAATGGTGAACATTGGAATCGATGTTGAAACATTCTCTTTTTTTAACATGAAAGTCATCCATTCCTTTCAAATTTGTTACTCTGGTATGTAAACCATATTATTATGACATTCAAAATGGCCAATACCAGTCTATTTCAGTTCAATAACACCTAGAGTGTTTGATCTTTATGTGTTCCATTTTTTCATGGCTTCCAATTTTTCTAGATCCATATTTCATGCATCCCATCTTCTTGTTAGTGGTTATTGCAGTACTGCTGTTTCTTCTCATTTTGAGTCATTGCCACATCAACAAATATAGGTCCTGAAAACTTTATATCACTAAGGTCAACTCTACTTTGAGCAGACAGCTCTTCCCCAATTATATTTTGAGTGTCTTCCACCTTGAGGGGTTCATCATTCTGCACTATGTGAAACAATATTCCACTGCTATCAATGTGCTCCACAAACACCACTATTTTTTTCAGATGTAGATTGGCAGGTTATTCTTTCTAGTCTATTTAGCTTGTAAGCTTTTCTGAAAATTTTCCACCACGGGTAACTATGCTTGTGTTTGAAATACCAGTGGTATATCTCATAGGATCATGACTTTCACGTTATGATAGTGCAAGAACCTGATATGTCTGACAACTTGGCATGCTAGCCTAATTCCGAATGGCCAGCACATCTCTCTTCTTTCTTTCTCTAGTTTCTGTAGAACACTGTATCTGAGCATGCATGGCTTAGGAGGTTGTGGTGTTAATTCTTGCTTCCTGGAGTAACCTTTAACCAATGACCCATAGGAGTTGTTGGACAAATAGCCACACTCCCTCACATTCTGGGCAGAATAACTAGTGGATTTTCTACAGTGTCTCCAGTAAGATTAACCTCCAGTTGCTCACAATTTTAAATTGTTTAATAATGTACTTTTCTTTTTTTTCCCCTTTTTTTAAAATTTATTTTAACAATTTATTGGGGCTCATACAATTCTTTTCACAGTTCATACATATACATACATCAATTGTATAAAGCACATCTGTACAGTCTTTGCCCTAATCATTTTTTTCTCTTTTCTTCTTTTACATTTTATTAGGGACTCCAACAACTCTTACCACAATCCATACATATACATACATCAATTGTATAAAGCACACCCATACATTCCCTGTCCCAATCATTCTCAAGGCATTTGCTCTCCACTTAAGCCCCTTGCATCAGGTCCTCTTTTTTTTCCCCCCCTCCCTCCCTTTTCCCCCCTCCCTCATATGCCCTTGGTAATTTATACCTCATTATTTTGTCATATCTTGCCCTATTCGGGGTCTCCCTTCCCCCCTTCTCTGCTGTCCCTCTCCCAGGGAAGAGGTCACATGTGGCTCCTTGTAATCAGTTCCCCCTTTCCAACCCACTCACCCTCCACTCTCCCAGCATCGTCCCTCACGCCCTTGGTCCTGGAGGTATCATCCACCCTGGATTCCCTGTATCTCCAACCCTCATATGTACCAGTGTACAGCCTCTGTCCTATCCAGCCCTGCAAGGTAGAATTCGGGTCATGGTAGTTGGGGGGAGGAAGCATCCAGGATCTGGGGGAAAGCTGTGTTCTTCATCGATACTACCTCACACCCTAATTAACCCATCTCCTCTCCTAAGCCCCTCTATGAGGGGATCTCCATTGCACCTTTTAATAAAATTCTTTATTCCATCTTTTTGAATTTTCCTTTGAAATTTTATGTTCAGCTTCTTTATTCAGCGTCTTTACTTCATCAATTATTTCTATATTTCTCTCTCTCTCTCTTTTTCATACTTCATCATTTCTTTCATTGGCTTCAGCTACTCCACATTCAAGGTGACATCCATTTTGTCTTTTCTTTAGTTTCTATCTTTTTAATTATCTTTGAATTTCTTTATTTATGATGTTCTTGATATTATTACAGAACTTGTATCATCTCAGGTGATTTGTGTTCAATGTGTCAACTTTCTTCTTGAAGTATCCTCTAATTTAGATGAGATATACTCAAATTCATACTTTGACTCTTGGGGACTTGTTTTAATTTTATTTGAATTCGAGTTGAATTTGCCATTGATGGTTTGTTCCACAGTTGGTCTCCAGTCTCGTGACTGATGATATTAAACTTCTTTATACCGTAAATACTTGAGTATAATCCAAGTTTTTTTCAGCACATTTTTTATGCTGAAAAAGTACCCCAGCTTTGGGGGGTAAAATTAGTTGCCTTGGGTTATACTCGAGTATATATAGTAGTTTATTTCAACAGATGTAGTTGATTTAATTCCTGTGTATTTCTATCCAATATACATGATCCATGTCTATGGTTACTGTTTACATCACTGAAAAATAAACGTTCAATCAACAAGCCATCCTTATTGGAAAATTCTATCATGAGATCTCCCATGTGGCTTCCATCCCCATGGCCATATTTTCTACCTAGTGATCCTCCTCCTTAGTTTCCAATTTTTGCATTCAAGTCATCAGTAATCTTGATTGCATGTTTCATCAATTTCAGACTGAAAAGGTTGGTAAAAATCCTCAATGGCTTTATTGTTAGCATTAGTGGTTGGTGTGTAAATTTGAATAATAACTTTATTAATTATTCATCCTTGTAGGTGTAATATATCCTACACCTAACAATGGTGAACATTGGAATCGATGTTGAAACATTCTCTTTTTTTAACATGAAAGTCATCCATTCCTTTCAAATTTGTTACTCTGGTATGTAAACCATATTATTATGACATTCAAAATGGCCAATACCAGTCTATTTCAGTTCAATAACACCTAGAGTGTTTGATCTTTATGTGTTCCATTTTTTCATGGCTTCCAATTTTTCTAGATCCATATTTCATGCATCCCATCTTCTTGTTAGTGGTTATTGCAGTACTGCTGTTTCTTCTCATTTTGAGTCATTGCCACATCAACAAATATAGGTCCTGAAAACTTTATATCACTAAGGTCAACTCTACTTTGAGCAGACAGCTCTTCCCCAATTATATTTTGAGTGTCTTCCACCTTGAGGGGTTCATCATTCTGCACTATGTGAAACAATATTCCACTGCTATCAATGTGCTCCACAAACACCACTATTTTTTTCAGATGTAGATTGGCAGGTTATTCTTTCTAGTCTATTTAGCTTGTAAGCTTTTCTGAAAATTTTCCACCACGGGTAACTATGCTTGTGTTTGAAATACCAGTGGTATATCTCATAGGATCATGACTTTCACGTTATGATAGTGCAAGAACCTGATATGTCTGACAACTTGGCATGCTAGCCTAATTCCGAATGGCCAGCACATCTCTCTTCTTTCTTTCTCTAGTTTCTGTAGAACACTGTATCTGAGCATGCATGGCTTAGGAGGTTGTGGTGTTAATTCTTGCTTCCTGGAGTAACCTTTAACCAATGACCCATAGGAGTTGTTGGACAAATAGCCACACTCCCTCACATTCTGGGCAGAATAACTAGTGGATTTTCTACAGTGTCTCCAGTAAGATTAACCTCCAGTTGCTCACAATTTTAAATTGTTTAATAATGTACTTTTCTTTTTTTTCCCCTTTTTTTAAAATTTATTTTAACAATTTATTGGGGCTCATACAATTCTTTTCACAGTTCATACATATACATACATCAATTGTATAAAGCACATCTGTACAGTCTTTGCCCTAATCATTTTTTTCTCTTTTCTTCTTTTACATTTTATTAGGGACTCCAACAACTCTTACCACAATCCATACATATACATACATCAATTGTATAAAGCACACCCATACATTCCCTGTCCCAATCATTCTCAAGGCATTTGCTCTCCACTTAAGCCCCTTGCATCAGGTCCTCTTTTTTTTCCCCCCCTCCCTCCCTTTTCCCCCCTCCCTCATATGCCCTTGGTAATTTATACCTCATTATTTTGTCATATCTTGCCCTATTCGGGGTCTCCCTTCCCCCCTTCTCTGCTGTCCCTCTCCCAGGGAAGAGGTCACATGTGGCTCCTTGTAATCAGTTCCCCCTTTCCAACCCACTCACCCTCCACTCTCCCAGCATCGTCCCTCACGCCCTTGGTCCTGGAGGTATCATCCACCCTGGATTCCCTGTATCTCCAACCCTCATATGTACCAGTGTACAGCCTCTGTCCTATCCAGCCCTGCAAGGTAGAATTCGGGTCATGGTAGTTGGGGGGAGGAAGCATCCAGGATCTGGGGGAAAGCTGTGTTCTTCATCGATACTACCTCACACCCTAATTAACCCATCTCCTCTCCTAAGCCCCTCTATGAGGGGATCTCCATTGCACCTTTTAATAAAATTCTTTATTCCATCTTTTTGAATTTTCCTTTGAAATTTTATGTTCAGCTTCTTTATTCAGCGTCTTTACTTCATCAATTATTTCTATATTTCTCTCTCTCTCTCTTTTTCATACTTCATCATTTCTTTCATTGGCTTCAGCTACTCCACATTCAAGGTGACATCCATTTTGTCTTTTCTTTAGTTTCTATCTTTTTAATTATCTTTGAATTTCTTTATTTATGATGTTCTTGATATTATTACAGAACTTGTATCATCTCAGGTGATTTGTGTTCAATGTGTCAACTTTCTTCTTGAAGTATCCTCTAATTTAGATGAGATATACTCAAATTCATACTTTGACTCTTGGGGACTTGTTTTAATTTTATTTGAATTCGAGTTGAATTTGCCATTGATGGTTTGTTCCACAGTTGGTCTCCAGTCTCGTGACTGATGATATTAAACTTCTTTATACCGTAAATACTTGAGTATAATCCAAGTTTTTTTCAGCACATTTTTTATGCTGAAAAAGTACCCCAGCTTTGGGGGGTAAAATTAGTTGCCTTGGGTTATACTCGAGTATATATAGTAGTTTATTTCAACAGATGTAGTTGATTTAATTCCTGTGTATTTCTATCCAATATACATGATCCATGTCTATGGTTACTGTTTACATCACTGAAAAATAAACGTTCAATCAACAAGCCATCCTTATTGGAAAATTCTATCATGAGATCTCCCATGTGGCTTCCATCCCCATGGCCATATTTTCTACCTAGTGATCCTCCTCCTTAGTTTCCAATTTTTGCATTCAAGTCATCAGTAATCTTGATTGCATGTTTCATCAATTTCAGACTGAAAAGGTTGGTAAAAATCCTCAATGGCTTTATTGTTAGCATTAGTGGTTGGTGTGTAAATTTGAATAATAACTTTATTAATTATTCATCCTTGTAGGTGTAATATATCCTACACCTAACAATGGTGAACATTGGAATCGATGTTGAAACATTCTCTTTTTTTAACATGAAAGTCATCCATTCCTTTCAAATTTGTTACTCTGGTATGTAAACCATATTATTATGACATTCAAAATGGCCAATACCAGTCTATTTCAGTTCAATAACACCTAGAGTGTTTGATCTTTATGTGTTCCATTTTTTCATGGCTTCCAATTTTTCTAGATCCATATTTCATGCATCCCATCTTCTTGTTAGTGGTTATTGCAGTACTGCTGTTTCTTCTCATTTTGAGTCATTGCCACATCAACAAATATAGGTCCTGAAAACTTTATATCACTAAGGTCAACTCTACTTTGAGCAGACAGCTCTTCCCCAATTATATTTTGAGTGTCTTCCACCTTGAGGGGTTCATCATTCTGCACTATGTGAAACAATATTCCACTGCTATCAATGTGCTCCACAAACACCACTATTTTTTTCAGATGTAGATTGGCAGGTTATTCTTTCTAGTCTATTTAGCTTGTAAGCTTTTCTGAAAATTTTCCACCACGGGTAACTATGCTTGTGTTTGAAATACCAGTGGTATATCTCATAGGATCATGACTTTCACGTTATGATAGTGCAAGAACCTGATATGTCTGACAACTTGGCATGCTAGCCTAATTCCGAATGGCCAGCACATCTCTCTTCTTTCTTTCTCTAGTTTCTGTAGAACACTGTATCTGAGCATGCATGGCTTAGGAGGTTGTGGTGTTAATTCTTGCTTCCTGGAGTAACCTTTAACCAATGACCCATAGGAGTTGTTGGACAAATAGCCACACTCCCTCACATTCTGGGCAGAATAACTAGTGGATTTTCTACAGTGTCTCCAGTAAGATTAACCTCCAGTTGCTCACAATTTTAAATTGTTTAATAATGTACTTTTCTTTTTTTTCCCCTTTTTTTAAAATTTATTTTAACAATTTATTGGGGCTCATACAATTCTTTTCACAGTTCATACATATACATACATCAATTGTATAAAGCACATCTGTACAGTCTTTGCCCTAATCATTTTTTTCTCTTTTCTTCTTTTACATTTTATTAGGGACTCCAACAACTCTTACCACAATCCATACATATACATACATCAATTGTATAAAGCACACCCATACATTCCCTGTCCCAATCATTCTCAAGGCATTTGCTCTCCACTTAAGCCCCTTGCATCAGGTCCTCTTTTTTTTCCCCCCCTCCCTCCCTTTTCCCCCCTCCCTCATATGCCCTTGGTAATTTATACCTCATTATTTTGTCATATCTTGCCCTATTCGGGGTCTCCCTTCCCCCCTTCTCTGCTGTCCCTCTCCCAGGGAAGAGGTCACATGTGGCTCCTTGTAATCAGTTCCCCCTTTCCAACCCACTCACCCTCCACTCTCCCAGCATCGTCCCTCACGCCCTTGGTCCTGGAGGTATCATCCACCCTGGATTCCCTGTATCTCCAACCCTCATATGTACCAGTGTACAGCCTCTGTCCTATCCAGCCCTGCAAGGTAGAATTCGGGTCATGGTAGTTGGGGGGAGGAAGCATCCAGGATCTGGGGGAAAGCTGTGTTCTTCATCGATACTACCTCACACCCTAATTAACCCATCTCCTCTCCTAAGCCCCTCTATGAGGGGATCTCCATTGCACCTTTTAATAAAATTCTTTATTCCATCTTTTTGAATTTTCCTTTGAAATTTTATGTTCAGCTTCTTTATTCAGCGTCTTTACTTCATCAATTATTTCTATATTTCTCTCTCTCTCTCTTTTTCATACTTCATCATTTCTTTCATTGGCTTCAGCTACTCCACATTCAAGGTGACATCCATTTTGTCTTTTCTTTAGTTTCTATCTTTTTAATTATCTTTGAATTTCTTTATTTATGATGTTCTTGATATTATTACAGAACTTGTATCATCTCAGGTGATTTGTGTTCAATGTGTCAACTTTCTTCTTGAAGTATCCTCTAATTTAGATGAGATATACTCAAATTCATACTTTGACTCTTGGGGGCTTGTTTTAATTTTATTTGAATTCGAGTTGAATTTGCCATTGATGGTTTGTTCCACAGTTGGTCTCCAGTCTCGTGACTGATGATATTAAACTTCTTTATACCGTAAATACTTGAGTATAATCCAAGTTTTTTTCAGCACATTTTTTATGCTGAAAAAGTACCCCAGCTTTGGGGGGTAAAATTAGTTGCCTTGGGTTATACTCGAGTATATATAGTAGTTTATTTCAACAGATGTAGTTGATTTAATTCCTGTGTATTTCTATCCAATATACATGATCCATGTCTATGGTTACTGTTTACATCACTGAAAAATAAACGTTCAATCAACAAGCCATCCTTATTGGAAAATTCTATCATGAGATCTCCCATGTGGCTTCCATCCCCATGGCCATATTTTCTACCTAGTGATCCTCCTCCTTAGTTTCCAATTTTTGCATTCAAGTCATCAGTAATCTTGATTGCATGTTTCATCAATTTCAGACTGAAAAGGTTGGTAAAAATCCTCAATGGCTTTATTGTTAGCATTAGTGGTTGGTGTGTAAATTTGAATAATAACTTTATTAATTATTCATCCTTGTAGGTGTAATATATCCTACACCTAACAATGGTGAACATTGGAATCGATGTTGAAACATTCTCTTTTTTTAACATGAAAGTCATCCATTCCTTTCAAATTTGTTACTCTGGTATGTAAACCATATTATTATGACATTCAAAATGGCCAATACCAGTCTATTTCAGTTCAATAACACCTAGAGTGTTTGATCTTTATGTGTTCCATTTTTTCATGGCTTCCAATTTTTCTAGATCCATATTTCATGCATCCCATCTTCTTGTTAGTGGTTATTGCAGTACTGCTGTTTCTTCTCATTTTGAGTCATTGCCACATCAACAAATATAGGTCCTGAAAACTTTATATCACTAAGGTCAACTCTACTTTGAGCAGACAGCTCTTCCCCAATTATATTTTGAGTGTCTTCCACCTTGAGGGGTTCATCATTCTGCACTATGTGAAACAATATTCCACTGCTATCAATGTGCTCCACAAACACCACTATTTTTTTCAGATGTAGATTGGCAGGTTATTCTTTCTAGTCTATTTAGCTTGTAAGCTTTTCTGAAAATTTTCCACCACGGGTAACTATGCTTGTGTTTGAAATACCAGTGGTATATCTCATAGGATCATGACTTTCACGTTATGATAGTGCAAGAACCTGATATGTCTGACAACTTGGCATGCTAGCCTAATTCCGAATGGCCAGCACATCTCTCTTCTTTCTTTCTCTAGTTTCTGTAGAACACTGTATCTGAGCATGCATGGCTTAGGAGGTTGTGGTGTTAATTCTTGCTTCCTGGAGTAACCTTTAACCAATGACCCATAGGAGTTGTTGGACAAATAGCCACACTCCCTCACATTCTGGGCAGAATAACTAGTGGATTTTCTACAGTGTCTCCAGTAAGATTAACCTCCAGTTGCTCACAATTTTAAATTGTTTAATAATGTACTTTTCTTTTTTTTCCCCTTTTTTTAAAATTTATTTTAACAATTTATTGGGGCTCATACAATTCTTTTCACAGTTCATACATATACATACATCAATTGTATAAAGCACATCTGTACAGTCTTTGCCCTAATCATTTTTTTCTCTTTTCTTCTTTTACATTTTATTAGGGACTCCAACAACTCTTACCACAATCCATACATATACATACATCAATTGTATAAAGCACACCCATACATTCCCTGTCCCAATCATTCTCAAGGCATTTGCTCTCCACTTAAGCCCCTTGCATCAGGTCCTCTTTTTTTTCCCCCCCTCCCTCCCTTTTCCCCCCTCCCTCATATGCCCTTGGTAATTTATACCTCATTATTTTGTCATATCTTGCCCTATTCGGGGTCTCCCTTCCCCCCTTCTCTGCTGTCCCTCTCCCAGGGAAGAGGTCACATGTGGCTCCTTGTAATCAGTTCCCCCTTTCCAACCCACTCACCCTCCACTCTCCCAGCATCGTCCCTCACGCCCTTGGTCCTGGAGGTATCATCCACCCTGGATTCCCTGTATCTCCAACCCTCATATGTACCAGTGTACAGCCTCTGTCCTATCCAGCCCTGCAAGGTAGAATTCGGGTCATGGTAGTTGGGGGGAGGAAGCATCCAGGATCTGGGGGAAAGCTGTGTTCTTCATCGATACTACCTCACACCCTAATTAACCCATCTCCTCTCCTAAGCCCCTCTATGAGGGGATCTCCATTGCACCTTTTAATAAAATTCTTTATTCCATCTTTTTGAATTTTCCTTTGAAATTTTATGTTCAGCTTCTTTATTCAGCGTCTTTACTTCATCAATTATTTCTATATTTCTCTCTCTCTCTCTTTTTCATACTTCATCATTTCTTTCATTGGCTTCAGCTACTCCACATTCAAGGTGACATCCATTTTGTCTTTTCTTTAGTTTCTATCTTTTTAATTATCTTTGAATTTCTTTATTTATGATGTTCTTGATATTATTACAGAACTTGTATCATCTCAGGTGATTTGTGTTCAATGTGTCAACTTTCTTCTTGAAGTATCCTCTAATTTAGATGAGATATACTCAAATTCATACTTTGACTCTTGGGGACTTGTTTTAATTTTATTTGAATTCGAGTTGAATTTGCCATTGATGGTTTGTTCCACAGTTGGTCTCCAGTCTCGTGACTGATGATATTAAACTTCTTTATACCGTAAATACTTGAGTATAATCCAAGTTTTTTTCAGCACATTTTTTATGCTGAAAAAGTACCCCAGCTTTGGGGGGTAAAATTAGTTGCCTTGGGTTATACTCGAGTATATATAGTAGTTTATTTCAACAGATGTAGTTGATTTAATTCCTGTGTATTTCTATCCAATATACATGATCCATGTCTATGGTTACTGTTTACATCACTGAAAAATAAACGTTCAATCAACAAGCCATCCTTATTGGAAAATTCTATCATGAGATCTCCCATGTGGCTTCCATCCCCATGGCCATATTTTCTACCTAGTGATCCTCCTCCTTAGTTTCCAATTTTTGCATTCAAGTCATCAGTAATCTTGATTGCATGTTTCATCAATTTCAGACTGAAAAGGTTGGTAAAAATCCTCAATGGCTTTATTGTTAGCATTAGTGGTTGGTGTGTAAATTTGAATAATAACTTTATTAATTATTCATCCTTGTAGGTGTAATATATCCTACACCTAACAATGGTGAACATTGGAATCGATGTTGAAACATTCTCTTTTTTTAACATGAAAGTCATCCATTCCTTTCAAATTTGTTACTCTGGTATGTAAACCATATTATTATGACATTCAAAATGGCCAATACCAGTCTATTTCAGTTCAATAACACCTAGAGTGTTTGATCTTTATGTGTTCCATTTTTTCATGGCTTCCAATTTTTCTAGATCCATATTTCATGCATCCCATCTTCTTGTTAGTGGTTATTGCAGTACTGCTGTTTCTTCTCATTTTGAGTCATTGCCACATCAACAAATATAGGTCCTGAAAACTTTATATCACTAAGGTCAACTCTACTTTGAGCAGACAGCTCTTCCCCAATTATATTTTGAGTGTCTTCCACCTTGAGGGGTTCATCATTCTGCACTATGTGAAACAATATTCCACTGCTATCAATGTGCTCCACAAACACCACTATTTTTTTCAGATGTAGATTGGCAGGTTATTCTTTCTAGTCTATTTAGCTTGTAAGCTTTTCTGAAAATTTTCCACCACGGGTAACTATGCTTGTGTTTGAAATACCAGTGGTATATCTCATAGGATCATGACTTTCACGTTATGATAGTGCAAGAACCTGATATGTCTGACAACTTGGCATGCTAGCCTAATTCCGAATGGCCAGCACATCTCTCTTCTTTCTTTCTCTAGTTTCTGTAGAACACTGTATCTGAGCATGCATGGCTTAGGAGGTTGTGGTGTTAATTCTTGCTTCCTGGAGTAACCTTTAACCAATGACCCATAGGAGTTGTTGGACAAATAGCCACACTCCCTCACATTCTGGGCAGAATAACTAGTGGATTTTCTACAGTGTCTCCAGTAAGATTAACCTCCAGTTGCTCACAATTTTAAATTGTTTAATAATGTACTTTTCTTTTTTTTCCCCTTTTTTTAAAATTTATTTTAACAATTTATTGGGGCTCATACAATTCTTTTCACAGTTCATACATATACATACATCAATTGTATAAAGCACATCTGTACAGTCTTTGCCCTAATCATTTTTTTCTCTTTTCTTCTTTTACATTTTATTAGGGACTCCAACAACTCTTACCACAATCCATACATATACATACATCAATTGTATAAAGCACACCCATACATTCCCTGTCCCAATCATTCTCAAGGCATTTGCTCTCCACTTAAGCCCCTTGCATCAGGTCCTCTTTTTTTTCCCCCCCTCCCTCCCTTTTCCCCCCTCCCTCATATGCCCTTGGTAATTTATACCTCATTATTTTGTCATATCTTGCCCTATTCGGGGTCTCCCTTCCCCCCTTCTCTGCTGTCCCTCTCCCAGGGAAGAGGTCACATGTGGCTCCTTGTAATCAGTTCCCCCTTTCCAACCCACTCACCCTCCACTCTCCCAGCATCGTCCCTCACGCCCTTGGTCCTGGAGGTATCATCCACCCTGGATTCCCTGTATCTCCAACCCTCATATGTACCAGTGTACAGCCTCTGTCCTATCCAGCCCTGCAAGGTAGAATTCGGGTCATGGTAGTTGGGGGGAGGAAGCATCCAGGATCTGGGGGAAAGCTGTGTTCTTCATCGATACTACCTCACACCCTAATTAACCCATCTCCTCTCCTAAGCCCCTCTATGAGGGGATCTCCATTGCACCTTTTAATAAAATTCTTTATTCCATCTTTTTGAATTTTCCTTTGAAATTTTATGTTCAGCTTCTTTATTCAGCGTCTTTACTTCATCAATTATTTCTATATTTCTCTCTCTCTCTCTTTTTCATACTTCATCATTTCTTTCATTGGCTTCAGCTACTCCACATTCAAGGTGACATCCATTTTGTCTTTTCTTTAGTTTCTATCTTTTTAATTATCTTTGAATTTCTTTATTTATGATGTTCTTGATATTATTACAGAACTTGTATCATCTCAGGTGATTTGTGTTCAATGTGTCAACTTTCTTCTTGAAGTATCCTCTAATTTAGATGAGATATACTCAAATTCATACTTTGACTCTTGGGGACTTGTTTTAATTTTATTTGAATTCGAGTTGAATTTGCCATTGATGGTTTGTTCCACAGTTGGTCTCCAGTCTCGTGACTGATGATATTAAACTTCTTTATACCGTAAATACTTGAGTATAATCCAAGTTTTTTTCAGCACATTTTTTATGCTGAAAAAGTACCCCAGCTTTGGGGGGTAAAATTAGTTGCCTTGGGTTATACTCGAGTATATATAGTAGTTTATTTCAACAGATGTAGTTGATTTAATTCCTGTGTATTTCTATCCAATATACATGATCCATGTCTATGGTTACTGTTTACATCACTGAAAAATAAACGTTCAATCAACAAGCCATCCTTATTGGAAAATTCTATCATGAGATCTCCCATGTGGCTTCCATCCCCATGGCCATATTTTCTACCTAGTGATCCTCCTCCTTAGTTTCCAATTTTTGCATTCAAGTCATCAGTAATCTTGATTGCATGTTTCATCAATTTCAGACTGAAAAGGTTGGTAAAAATCCTCAATGGCTTTATTGTTAGCATTAGTGGTTGGTGTGTAAATTTGAATAATAACTTTATTAATTATTCATCCTTGTAGGTGTAATATATCCTACACCTAACAATGGTGAACATTGGAATCGATGTTGAAACATTCTCTTTTTTTAACATGAAAGTCATCCATTCCTTTCAAATTTGTTACTCTGGTATGTAAACCATATTATTATGACATTCAAAATGGCCAATACCAGTCTATTTCAGTTCAATAACACCTAGAGTGTTTGATCTTTATGTGTTCCATTTTTTCATGGCTTCCAATTTTTCTAGATCCATATTTCATGCATCCCATCTTCTTGTTAGTGGTTATTGCAGTACTGCTGTTTCTTCTCATTTTGAGTCATTGCCACATCAACAAATATAGGTCCTGAAAACTTTATATCACTAAGGTCAACTCTACTTTGAGCAGACAGCTCTTCCCCAATTATATTTTGAGTGTCTTCCACCTTGAGGGGTTCATCATTCTGCACTATGTGAAACAATATTCCACTGCTATCAATGTGCTCCACAAACACCACTATTTTTTTCAGATGTAGATTGGCAGGTTATTCTTTCTAGTCTATTTAGCTTGTAAGCTTTTCTGAAAATTTTCCACCACGGGTAACTATGCTTGTGTTTGAAATACCAGTGGTATATCTCATAGGATCATGACTTTCACGTTATGATAGTGCAAGAACCTGATATGTCTGACAACTTGGCATGCTAGCCTAATTCCGAATGGCCAGCACATCTCTCTTCTTTCTTTCTCTAGTTTCTGTAGAACACTGTATCTGAGCATGCATGGCTTAGGAGGTTGTGGTGTTAATTCTTGCTTCCTGGAGTAACCTTTAACCAATGACCCATAGGAGTTGTTGGACAAATAGCCACACTCCCTCACATTCTGGGCAGAATAACTAGTGGATTTTCTACAGTGTCTCCAGTAAGATTAACCTCCAGTTGCTCACAATTTTAAATTGTTTAATAATGTACTTTTCTTTTTTTTCCCCTTTTTTTAAAATTTATTTTAACAATTTATTGGGGCTCATACAATTCTTTTCACAGTTCATACATATACATACATCAATTGTATAAAGCACATCTGTACAGTCTTTGCCCTAATCATTTTTTTCTCTTTTCTTCTTTTACATTTTATTAGGGACTCATACAACTCTTACCACAATCCATACATATTCATACATCAATTGTATAAAGCACATCCATACATTCCCTGCCCCAATCATTCTCAAGGCATTTGCTCTCCACTTAAGCCCCTTGTATCAGGTCCTCTTTTTTCCCCCCTCCCTCCCCATTCCCCCCTCCCTCATATGCCCTTGGTAAATTATACATCGTTATTTTGTCATATCTTGCCCTATCCGGAGTCTCCCTTCCCCGGTTCTCTGCTCTCAATCTCCCAGGGAAGCGGTCACATGTGGATCCTTGTAATCATTTCCCCCTTTCCAAGCCACTCACCCTCCACTCTCCCAGCATCGTCCCTCACACCCTTGGTCCTGAAGGTATCATCCACCCTGGATTCCCTGTACCTCCAACCCTCATATGCACCAGTGTACAGCCTCTGTCCTATCCAGCCCTGCAAGGTAGAATACAGATCATGGTAGTTGGGGGGAGGAATCATCCAGGATCTGAGGGAAAGCTGTGTTCTTCATCGATACTACCTCACACCCTAATTAACCCATCTCCTCTCCTAAACCCCTATAAGGGGGGATCTCCATTGGTCGACACTTGGGCCTTGGGTCTCCACTCTGCACTTCCCCCTTCATTTAATATGATATATATGTACATGTATACACATACATATATACATATACACACATATACACATACATACACACACTTATATCTTTTTTTTGCATGATGCCTTATACCTGGTCCCTTGTGCACCTCGTGATCGCACTGGCCTGTGTGCTTCTTCCATGTGGACTTATTTGCTTCTGAGCTAGATGGCCGCTTGTTCACCTTCAAGCCTTTAAGACCCCAGACACTATCTCTTTTGATAGCCGGGCACCATCAGCTTTCTTCACCACATTTACTTGTTCACCCACTTTGGCGCCAGCCGTTGTGTCGGGAGAGTGAGCATCATAGAGTTCCAATTTAATAAAAAAAGGTATTCATGCATTGAGGGAGTGTTTGAGTAGAGGCCCAAGGTCCTTCCGCCACCTTAATACTTGACCTATAAATATAGACACATAGATCTATTTCCCCATCCTCCTATATATATTTGCATGTACATGTCTTTGTCTAGACCTCCATGAATGCCCTTTGACTCCTAGCTCTTTCCTCCATCTCCCTTGACTTTCCTCCTGCCCTACTACCATGCTTCATCGCCACCTGGGCTAGAGTATACCTCTTCTCTAAGCAACCTTACCCTTGATCATTTCCCACCAGGCTTGTCACTCCCCCTTCTCTACCATCTGGGGTCCCATGTTTTTCGCTTGTCCCTGGGTTTGTTAACACCACTTCCTTACCCCCCCTACCCCCCCACCCCAAGTCCCCCCGGAACTGTGGGTCCCATTGTTTTTCCTCCAGATAGTTCATCCAGCCTGTCCTATTCAGACAGACCTGTGGAGTCACTAACATGCATGAAAACTAGACAGATGAAAACAAAGCAACAGTATACAACCAGACAACAAAACAACAAAAACAAACCACTGACAAAGAACAGAACAAAACAGTTCACAAGAGAAAAGCTTGTAGTTAGTTCAGGGATCGTTTGCTGGCCCTTAGGAGCGTTTTCCAGTCCAGTCTGTTGGGGCACTACGCCCTGGCCCCAAAGTCCACTTTCAGCATTCCCTGGGGACCTTGCCACTCCATTCTCTTGCTGTTCCGCTGCACTCCCCCCGTGATTTGCCTCGGTGTGGTGGGATCAGGTCAGGTGCAATTCCCACACTGTGTCTCCGGTGCTGCCCCCTGTATCGCCCTTAGTCACTGAGGGGCATCATGTCTCATAGTGGAGCCAGCCATGTTGTTCTCTCTGTGGACTGGCTGCTCTACTCAGGATCATCATTATCACGGCCTGGTGGGCCAGGCTGTGCTCCACTCTCTCCTCCTGGCCCTTCATCTGCTCCCGAGTGCTCTGATCAAATATGTCCATTTCCCAGAGCTGCAGAGTCAATGTCGTCCTTTGGAACAAATTCTTTTTGGGGGAGGGGCAGGAATCCACTTAATTTATGGTGCTGGGGCCAGCCTCCCAGACCTCTCCACCGGTTCCCTTCTCCACGCCGGGATATTGCATTCACACCTTGCGACACTGGGTTGAAGTCTGGTCCCACTTTTCCTGTGGAGATATAAACAATACCCTCCCCTTGGGTGGGTTAATGCCCCATGCCCCACTACCCTTTTCTTTCTTGTATTCATCCTTTTGTTTTCCTTTCCCCACTTCCTCCACCATTGTCTACCATGTACATCCCTGGTTTTGGTCTGGTCTCTTCCATACTACACCGTCGTCACCCTTAAAATGTTTGTATACAGTAGCTTTTTTCCCTATGCCACTTTTGCTTTTCTTTCCCTTTTCTATTTCCCATTTCCTTATTGATATCTCCCCCCAAAAATGGCTTAATTAAAACCTTTGTCTCAGGATCTAATCCTATGGGGAACTCAAACTCAATCACACAAGACATTTGTCAAATCATGGACTTAGTGGTTATATCTATTATATGTGTAGGTCATGGAAGAGGAGAATTCATACCATCACTTTGAATAGTCATTCGGAGTGCCAACTGGGTCCCCAGCATAGATCCTGGACATCAAAACTCACTGTTTCCTGTATCATAACACTTCCTTTTAGACTTCTGTCATTCAAAAAACTCAACAAATAGCTTGCTGTCTCACTTCAAATTTTGTAGTGTGCAAATATGGCTATGTTTTCATTGTGTGTTTAGCCCTGGACAAATCAGCTTTGACCAGGAAGGTGAAGTCATGTGGAAAAACAAACCAAAAACACTAGCAGCTGTGTTTTGTGGAAGAAAACCCTGTGGATGAAGTGCAATTTTTAGGGAACAGAGACCAGCAAGATAAACCAATAAGTGTTCACTGTTTTGATGTTAAGGAGAACCCTGGTGAGGCAGTAATTAAGCACTTAAGGGCTAATCAATCAGCAGTTCAAACCCACCATCTTCCCCAAGGAAGAGTTATGATGTGGCAGTCTGACCCCCTTAAGATTTACATTTATTACCACTACCAACTGATCTGAGAGGGATAGCATTAGGGAATGCTGGATAGCATTCTTAACGAGCTCTAATGGCAGAGTGGACTCCTCATTGAGCTCCTAACCACAAAGTAAGTGGTTCTAACCTATCAGTTGGTCCATGTGAGAAATATGAGTTTGTCTGCTCTGGTAAAGATTTAATCCTTGGAAAATGAAAGGGTGAAGTTCTATTCTATCTTGTAGGGTCTCTATGAGTCAGCTTCAACACAATGATAATGAGTTTGCTTTGGAATTTTGGGATAGAATAGGAGAAATATGTGCAACAAAGTTTAAACTTATTTTAAAAGTTCAGGGGTATTGCTCAGAGAGAGATTCTTGGAACCCACAAGACTGTTGTCCTTAGGCACCTTCAGATCTGGAACTGAACTCACTCCCTTGGCTCAATCTTCAGCCAAACAATAGGTAGATCTATAAGGTAAAAAGTAACACTAATCAACTATTTGAATCAAAAGGATATAATTTATTCAAAGATAAAGTTCAGAAGGGTCAGGAAAGAAGGGGGAATGGAAACAGGAAATACAAGGAGGAAGTGCCATAAGTGATATTACGTTGAGCAGATTGCAGTCAATATCATGAATCAAAATATGTGTGAACTGTCAAATGGAAAACGGATGTATTCTGTAAACCTTCACCCAACTCACAATAAAGAGATTTTTTTTCAGCCTTGGAAACCTATGAGGCAATACTATTCTGTCCTATAGGGTAACCATGAGTTGAAATCAACTCAGTGGCAATGGGATATTAATGCTGATGCTTTCTGCTGATTCTAAAAAAATAGGGTTATTAGCAATTATTGTGGAAATAGCATGAATGAGACTATGTAAGTGGGGTTGGTTACAGATAAATTCTTGTAAATGTTAAAGGATAAGTGATTGAGGATGGACTTACCCAAAAAGAGAAAAATATTGCAAGATTTTGTTCAAGGGATAAAATAAAAACAGGCTTCCTGTGGGTAAGACTTAAGCCTATAGATATGGAATTTAAGGAACTGGTATTCCATGATGGTCACCTTCCCGACACAATCACTCAAGACAAAAGGTGGGTGTATAAACAAATGAGGTGAAGAAAGCTTATGGAGCCTAGCTATCAAAAGATAAAGAGTCTAGGGTTTTAAAGACTAGAAGGTTAACTAGTGGCCATCTAACTCAGAACCAATAAAGTGCACATGAAAGAAGCACACCAGCCTGTGTGATCACAAGATGTAGAAGGGATCAGGTATCAGGCATCAAAGAACAAAAAAATCATATCATTGTGAATGAGGGAGGGTACAGTTAGGGGATCCAAGATCTATCTGTAGGCAACTGGACAACCCCTTACAGAAGGGTCGCTGGGAGGAGATGAGCCAGTCAGGATGCAGTGTAGCAACGATGAAACATATAACTTTCCTCTCGTTCCTAAATTCTACCGCGCCCACTATCATGATCCCAATTCTACCTTACAAACCTGGCTAGACCAGAGAATATACACTGGTCCATATAGGAACTGGAAACAGGGAAACCAGGACAGATGACCCCTTCAGGACCAGTGCTGAGAGGAGCAATAACAAGAGGCTGGAGGAAAGGTGGGGTAGAAAGAGGGATCTGATTACAAGGATCTACATATAACCTCCTCCATGAGGGAGGGACAACAAAAAAGTGGGTGAAGATTAATGTCGGACAGTGTAAGATAGGACAGAATAATAATTTATAAATTATCAAGGGTCCATGAGGGAGGGGGAGGGGGAAGGAGGGGAAATGAGGAGCTTCTACCAAGGGCTCAAGTAGAAAGCAAATGTTTTGAGAATGATGATGGCAACAAATGTACACAGTGGATGTATGTGTAGATTGTGATAAGAGTTGTAGGAGCCCCCAATAAAATGATTCTTTTTAAAAACCTCAAAGAGCAAAACACATTATGGTTTATTGTACATCAATGATATTTCAATAAAATTACATAAAAGAGGGGGAAAAGAAGTGGAATTTAAGGTAAAGAAAGTATTCCCTTTGAAGACCATATTGCAAATATATATTTAGGCAGGCAATTAGATAAAGACATTTTAAGTCTGGGCTTCTATACCTGCCATCTGTCTGTTATGAAAAGTATAATTAGCAACTAGAATCTCTCATACAAAATCAACTCAATATGGTCTTTCTGGTCTGACCTCCGTGGTGTTCTACTCTGCTTTGATGGAGCTCATCATATCATGACTCTATAACAAGATTGAGGAGTTATTTGCATCCATATGTGGAAGGTAAATCTGTTTGGCCATTCTGTTAGACTAGTTCATTTTCTTTCCTACCATCCCATCTGCCATTGTAATTCAAAACAAGGAGAAAAGCATGTATGTGCCTTTTGAGGAAGGAGAAGATTTTGGTGTGGAAGAAATTCTCTTCTAGACTGCAAGGTAAGTATTTACCCCCTCTAGCCCTGTTGGAGGATGGGAAAAGGAAGAGAGACAAGGCAAAGAGAACAATATAGTTAGTTTCATGCCTCCTTACTTGACCTAGGGATTGAGGGGAATATCAGTGACTATGGACCTGTTGTGCTCCCCATTTGGAAGCATGAAGAATAGAGGCTGCCAGGCAGAGCAGCCCTATGGGAAGTCACTGAAGACAAACATATAGAGAGTGCCATCAAGTCTACTGTGATCCATGGAGACCTTATATGAAATGGAATGGAGTGCTGTCTGATCTTGCACCATTGTCACACATTCCTGAATGTTGAAGTCCATTGCTGCAGCGATTAGGTCAATCTGCCTCAATAAGGACCTTCCATGTCCCTCTATTTCATCAAATATGATGTCTTCCTCTAGCAATTGTCCACTGATAGTGTGTCCAAAACACATTAGTCAGTCAGTGTTCTCTTGTGATCCATAAGGTTTTCTTTCAGTAATTTTTGGAAGTGGACTGGCAGGCCCCTCTTCCTTGTCTGTCTTAGTCTAGAAGCTTCACTGAAACCTGTCCACCATGGGCAATCCTGCTGGTATTTGAAATTCTGGGAACAGAGCTTCCAGCATCATAACAATACACAAACCATTATAGTACAACCAACTGACAGATGAGTGGAGGATATCTATATATTTCCATATATATATATATGGAGAGAGAGAGTAAAACTGGCAATGCAGTCTGATTAGGCAGTATTCTGATGATCTGCTGCTAACAGAAAGTATCCCCACAAATAACATCTTAAAGTAATGATAATATCAATTTTGCTCACAAATCTGCAATCTGGGCAGAGCTCAGTGAGGACACTAGTTTTGGCTTCATCAAGCATTAGCTGGGGTAGCTCAAAGGACAGAGGCTGCAGCTCTCTTAAGACTCACTCCCTCACACGACTGATACTTCTATTGGTTGGAGCTCAAGAAGAACCCTATATGTGACATTTTCATTTGGCTTGGTCTTCCTTGCAACATCCTGACAGGGTCCCAATGGTGAACAACTCAATACGACCAGGTGGAAGTCACAGAGCAACACTTCTGCCATAGTCAAAGGCCTGCCAAGATGCAAGGAAGAGGGAAAGCAGGGGCCCTGTTTCTGGAAAAGTGAACACAAACTCATCTTGTAACAAGAGAATGTGCGATGTGAAACATTAGGACAGTCATCTTTGAAGGACACAACCTGCCACGAGCCAAGATACAGAGACAGATTTCTACGAAAGCGAAAGGGCAGGACTTAGACTTAAAGATAAAGCCACAGACTTCATAGGACAAGAGCAATAGGGAGACAAGCAAAGGAAAGCTCTAGGACGCAAGCCTAACATGGCTAAAGATAGGGACTATGTCAGGACTGAACTGGAAGCAAGCAGACACCTGTGCAAGGCAGAACCCGTGAAGTTGTGAGTGCCTTCAAAGCTAAGTCAAAGTACCTTGGGGCGTGAGAAGGAGCAGGAGAAGAAATTAATGGGTAGGTTTATGGAATTTGTAAGTTTGGGGACAGAGCATCAGGAATTGCTGGGTTCTGGCACTCAGTTGATACCATCAGAGTTTGAACCTTTTCCTTTCAGTGCTGTTTCCTTTTGATTTTCACGCAAGCTTCCTGATGACAGCTGTAGTTTTATCTAGAAGCTCAGGAATTCTATTAGAGAGAGGCTCTTTTCCTTTCTAATCATTGGTGGTACTATCAGGTAAGCATTGGATTGCTAACTGCAAGGTTGGCAGTGCTACGCTACCAGCTACCTCATAGGGAAAAAGATGGAACTTTCTGCTCACATAAATATTTACAGTCTGAGAAACCCCACAGGGACTTTGTATGATTCAAAATGGACTCATTGGCAATGGGGCAATTGTTTCTGGGGCATTTTTTAGCGTTAGATATCATTAACCTAGCATGAGTCACATACTGAGTCTGACCCAGTCGCTTTGGACAGAGGAAAGTCATGCCCTGACTAGCCAGGCCTGGAGCTGGCAGATTGGGTCAATGTCAGCAGAAGCATGGAGATGGAGCATGGTGGAAGAGTGATCCCAAAGATGCAAGCCATGTGCTGTGAGTGGAAGAAGGGCCAATGAATGGTGCATTAATTAAACAGTCATTGACAAAATGAGGTTGCATAACAAATGGCTCCAAAACCCAGCAGTTCAACAAACAGCCCAACCCCTTCCCTCCCACACACACAGTTCTTAAAATTCAGGATCAGGGAGATTAACTGGAACTTTGAACTTGGCACTTCAAGGCTTGGAAGAGGTGACAGTGCATGTAAAGGCCTTGGGGCAGGAGAGATGGGGCAGGAGAGATCTTTGTGTGACTGAAAGCCCAGAAGAAGACTAATTTGGGGGAGGTGAGATAATAGGAATGGAGTTTTCAGTGAGTATTTCCTTGAGAGCCTTCAAGCAAAAGCGATTTTTCTATATTCATGTTTTAGAAGTAGATCTCCACCCATTTGGTAAAGCTTTGGGTATTAAATTGGTGTCGGTATGCAGGGAAAAAATAAATGGGCTTGTTATGGATTGGGAGCCTGTGGTAGTCACCTAAACTTGTGTCAAGTTAAGGATTAGGAAGGAGTGTAGGCGTGGAGTCTAGGCTGCCAATCTGGATATAATCAGTGAGATTTTAATGTGGGCATAGCCTTCTCCTGAGAACTCTGAGAAATCTGGTACTTCCTCCTTGGAGGTGGAAGACACCTCTCTCTCTCTCTCTCTCTCTCTCTCTCTCTCTCTCTCTCTCTCTCTCTCTCTCTCTCTCTCTCTTTCTCTCTCTGCTACTCCTTGGGAGACATTGCAGAAGGCAAGCCAAATGGATGCGACCGGACCTCTGAAGCCAAAGTAGCCTCAGAGAGATCGCTGCCAGCACTGAGATGCTTACAGTGCCACTGGATCCACAAGACTTTCCACCCATTGGCCTGTGATTATCCTGCATTCAGCATCACTGCACATGTTTTATGGGTCTGAAAAGGAATTTATAGATTGGTATCAGACATATGGGCTAATCTCAGACTTATGGATTTGATCTGCACTGGGCTGGGACGTTTGCTTAATGTACAATTACTGTTTGATATAAAACTCTCTCTCTGAATTTATAAGGTAGAATTAGGACAGAACATGTACTCTGGTACAGACAGGAGCTGGAAACACAGGGAATCCACGACAGATGATCCCTTCAGGACCAGTGGTGAGAGTGGCAATACCAGGAGGGTGGAGGGAAGGTGGGGTAGAAAGGGTGAACCGATTACAAGGATCTACATAAAACCTCTGCCCTGGGGGATGGACAACAGAAAAGTGGGGGAAGTGAGATGTTTGACGTGTAAGATATGACAAAATAATTTATATATTATCAAGGATTTATGAGGGGGGGACGTTGGAAGTGGGGAAATGAGGAGCTGATACCAAGGGCTCAAGTAGAAAGCAAATGTTTTGAGAATGATGAGGGCAACACATGTACAAATGTACTTGACACACAATGGGTGGATGGATGGATGGATGGATGGATGGATGGAATGACTGTGATAAGAGTTGTATTAGCCCCAATAAAATTTTCAAGGGTTCATAAGGAGGGGGGAGTGGGGAGGGAGGAGAAAAATGAGGAGCAGGTGCCAGGGACTTATGTGGAGAGCAAATGTTTTGACAATGATGAGGACAATGAATGTATAAATGTGCTTTATAATGGATGGATGGATGGATTGTGATAAGTGTTGTATGAATCCCTAATATAATGATTAAATAATAGGGAAATGATTTTTAAAAAAACACCAACTCTCTCTCATACACATGAGTCTCCCTCGATTTTTCTCTAGCATACCCAGACTAATACACAGTTCGCACTTGTCCTATAGGGCCGCTATGAGTTGGCATGGACTTGAGGGCAGTGGGTTTGTTAGGGCTTTGGAGTTCAGCAGGCCTTTGTTGGTGTGTTTGAATCTATTTTTGTAGCTGTTGTGTGCAGGTCAGTGGCTCATCTTCCAGCATTGTATAGGACCATATTTTGTTGTGACCCATAAGGCTTTCATTTGTTAATATTTGGAAGTAGATCACCAGGTCTTTCTTCCTAGTCTGCCTTAGGCTAGAGCAGTAGTTCTCAATCTGTGGGTTGTGACCCCTTTAGGGTCCAGCGACCTTTTAACACGAGTCACCCGATTCATGGCAGTAGCAAAATTACAGGTATGAAGTAGCAAGGAAAATGATTTTATGGTTGGGGGTCACCACAACATGAGGAATTGTATTAAAGGAAGGTTGAGTACCACAGGGCTCGAGGTTCCACTGAAACCTGCCCATCATTGCTGACCCTTCTGGGGTTTGTCATATCGGTGGCACAGCTTCCAATTTCACAGCAACACTCTAGCTACCACTGCACCACGAACTAATAGACAGGTGGTGGACTGTTCTTAAAAGCCACATGATTTACGATGCTTTGTTTTGACAGCCCTGGAAAATGGATACAGAATCTAGTTTCATAGTCAATGCAAGACACACCTTGGGGCAGTAGGGATGGCATGAAGTGAATAGATTCAAAGTATATTTTAGGGAGAGGAAGGATGACAGTTAATGCCTGGGGGGTGTGCAAGAAGGAAGGAAGCACAGACACCAATGATATTAAGTGCCTGAGTTAAGACAGGAATTTCCAGGGAAGCTGGTGGGTCATGATGGGAGAATTTCACACTCCCCGGGGACGGGGGAGCATTGATTAGTTCATATGTCTGCGCATCTTCTCAGACAATAGAAGCTTTGTCATCCTCAAATGAAGCATGCAGTTGGAGCTCAGAGAGGGCATGCAGTGCAAATGAAGACTGGGTTTGTTGAGATGGGTGGACCAGGGCCACTAGTCAATTCTGAGGAGCTTCAGCAAACCTGCCCAGTGTCTCTTGGAGAGTGGGCATGTCTCATGGCCACAGAGGGCCTTTTAATGTTTCACCTCCCACTGCAGCAGTGAGAGGCTCTATCAGCTCATCCTGGAGAGGAAACATACTACCTGCCATCAGGTTCATTTCTTCAAAAAGGATGGAAGAATACAAATGAAAGACTACAGTTTGAAGGGGTCTTAGGCAGACTATCAGGCTCATTAAAGCTTCATTTATTAAAACTTCATTATTCAGAGACATTCTCCCAGTAGGATGTATGCTGGGGTGGGGGTGGGCATGAGGAGGAAGGCTTGGAGCAGGGTAGGGGAACAACCCCACACCACCAAAAAATACCTTCCCACGAAGCAATTCCAGTGGGCACAGATTAGATAGAAGTTTCATCCTCTGGTCACTTGATGTTTGTCCCTCTCTTTTATCTGAATGCTCTTTCCACATTGCTCAGATGAAGCATCAAATTTGTATTAAAATGCAAGTTAGGAAGCATCATCCCCAACCAACCCTGTTCATCAAAATGTTAGTGCTCTCTCCGGGTACCCTGAGTTCAGTTTGTCAACAAGCTGAAGCAGTTGAGCTGGGGCTCTGTGAGGCCCAGGAGCATGAGTTCATTAATATCCGACCCATAATGCCTTGCTGGGTTTATGCCAACAAAGCCCTGTCACTCCTTACCTTAGGATTTACTCACTCCTTGAAACAGGCATTTATTTACACACAGTTTGACCTCATGATGGTGTTCAGCAGATGCGGATCTTACTTATTTGCATTGTTCTGTGACAGTTTCAAAATTCGTTAGTGGCTTAGGGATCAATCCTCTGTGCACTGCCCCAAAGCTAGATGAAGCAAGCGGGTTCTCGCTGATTCATCCTCCCTCCTTAGCAATGCTTGCTAGTCAGGATAACATAGTGCTCATTAAAGAAACTGCCCGTATTAGTTTAAATTTGTGACCTGGGCGGGAGGGAGGGTCATGATCACAAGTGACAGAAACTGACACTTGACTAGTTTAGGGAAAAAGGCCTAATGGTGGCTAAATGGTGGGAAGACAAGAAAATGTGGCAAATGCCTGGGCAATCTCAGGGCTGTGAAGCAGGTACTGGCGAAACACTCCTCCTGAGGCCAAAGCGTGCCCTCTGTAGTACATTAAATCACATTCACACACACCCATTCATGTTCACATGGAACCTGAGGCTATGGCCTTATTTGGAGAGGAGGTCTTGGCAGATGTGCTTAGATAAGGATTTCAAGAGCTCCATCTTTCTGGGTTTAGATTTCAGATGGATGCTAAATGCACTGATTGGTGTGTTCTTCTAAGAAGAGGAGTGGGCACACAGAGACCCCGTGTGAAGACACTGGCAGAGATTGGATCAGTGCATCTATAAGCCAAGAAATATCAAGGATTAGCAGCAGTGACCAGAAGCAGAGAGAGGCTACTTTGATTCTCCTTCAGAGCTCTCAGAAGGAATGAATCTTGCCCACACCTTAATTTTAACCCTTTGCCCTTCAGAAAAGTGAGAGAACAAATGCCTGCTGTTTAAGTCACTCGATTGGTAGCCATTTGTTACAGCTACCCAAAAGAACCATTATGGATTGATCTGTAGCCCCCTCAAAATATGTGAGAAATTTGAACCTTGGTGGACATGATCCTGTTTGAAAAGAAGGGAGTTCTTTTGTAATATAAATGAGGCCGTATGGCCACTGGAGATCCCCTCATAGAGGGGTTTAGAAGAGGAGATGGGTCAGTCAGGGTGCGTGGTAGTACCGATGAAGAAAGCAGCTTTCCCCCAGATCCTGTATGCTTCCTCCCCCCAACTACCATGATCCAAATTCTACCTTGCAGGGCTGGATAGGGCAGAGGTTGTACACTGATGCATATGGGGGCTGGAGGCACAGGGAATACAGGGTGAATGATACCTTTAGGACCAAAGGTGTGAGGGGAGATGCTGGGAGAGTGGGTTGGAAAGGGGGAACTGATTACGAGGATCCACATGTGACCTCCTCCCTGGGAGATGGACAGCAGAGAAGGGGGGGAAGGGAGACTCGGGATATGGCAAGATATGACAAAATAACAATGTATAAATTACCAAGGGTACATGAGGGAGGGGGGAGCAGGGAGGGAGAGGAAAAAAAAAGAGGACCTGATGCAAAGGGCTTAAGTGGAGAGCAAATGCTTTGAGAATGATTGGGGCAGGGAATGTGCGGATGTGCTTTATACAATTGATGTATGTATATGCATGGATTGTGATAAGAGTTGTATGAGTCCCTAATAAAAAGTTTAAAAAAATGAGGCCATATGAGAATAGCCTTGAGCCTAAACCTAAACACTTCTGAGTTAAAGGGCAGGATAGACCCAGTAACACACAGTACGGGGAGAAAGATAGCGAGGAATGCCAAGGAACTTTCTGGTATCCACAAAGTAGGACCCTGACCTAGAGTCGCACCCCAAATTTGAACCTGTAAGCTCCAAAGCAGGGGGAAAAGTGTTTTAAGGCTACTGACTTGTTGGATAATTTTTGGTTAAGGAGATTAAGACAGGAACTTAAGACATCCTCCAATCCTTCCTCTGGCTTCGTTCCATTTTTCTCACATTCAAGAGTCCTCCCAGAGGATTCAGTCAGGTTGTTGTTGTTGTTGTTGTTGTTCAGTGTCATAGGGAGGGTTTGGATTCATTGTGACCATACATACAACATAATCATACACTGCCCGGTACTGTACCATTCTCACAGTTGTTCTTAAGTTTGAGCCCATAGTTGCAGCCACTGTGTCAATCCCATTTGTTGAGGGCCTTCCTCTTTTTCATTGCCCCTCTACTTTCCAGAACATGATGTCCTGCTCCAGGGACTGATCTCTCCAGACAACATGTCAAAGTTAAGGCGAAGTCTCATTATCCTTGCCCTGAGGAACATTCCGGCTTTACTTCCTCCAAGTTAGATGGGTTTGTTCTTTTGGCAGTCCATGGTACATTCATTGCTCTTTTACATCACTATTAATCAAATATATCTATTCTTCTTTGGTCTTCCTTATTCAGTGTTCAACTTTCACATGAATATGAGACAGTTGAAAATACCATGGCCTGGGTCAACCCGCCCCAGTCCTCAAAGTAATCTCTTGCTTTTCAACACTTTAAAGAGGTCTCGTGTAGCAGATTTGACTAGTGAAATGTGTCATTTGTTCTCTTCTCTACTGCTTCCATGAGAATTGATTGTGGATTCAAGCAAGACAAAATCCTTGACAATTTCGATCTTTCCTCCATTTATCATGATGTTATCAATAGGTCCAGTTGTGAGGGTCTGGGCTTTCTTTACATTGAGTCATAATTCAAACTGAAGGCTTTAATCCTTCATCTTCATCAGCAAGTGAATCAAGTTCTTCTCATTTTCAGCAAAATTGTGTCATCTGTATAATGCAGGTTGTTAATAAGCCTTCCTCCAACCTGATGCTCCATCAGGCACTGCCCCTTAATGAGTTTAGGTCATGAAGGATAGTCCTCCATAGGCACATTGATTATTACACTACCCCCCTCACATAATAAATTCAGAGAGAGAACATTTCCCCAAAGCAATGGAAAGCTTACTAGACAAGTGGAGGGTGCTCAAAGCCAAAGGTGACACAAACTGGAAATCAATACTAGTTTTCAATACCTGCAGTCATCTAATAGTTCACTGCACTATCTAAGGAAAGGTGAGGAGAACTGGGGCAATTCCATTAAAAAAAGACAATGCAGGGTATATAAGTCCGTCATACCTCTGGAGAAGAAAAACACATAGTTGGGTTGTAGAGCTTTGTTTGCTAATCAACCGAATGTAGTTGTAAGGCAGGGGTGTTTGTGTGTGCGTGCGTGCGTGCGTGTGTGTGTGTGTGTGTGTGTGTGTTGAAGGGAGGGGCTTGCCATTCTATTTCATAGCCAGGAGAAAGATGAGCCTCTTCCCATATCTTTTGCTCTGTGGCAAGTTACTGATCTACAAGGAACTTTTATTTGACAAGGACATTGCCGAAAAAAAAAAAACGGGAAGTTTGTGTTCATCTCTGCTGAGAGGTGGAGTCAAAGAGATTGGCTTTATGACAGACACCCTGATCGTGCAACCAAACTATGAAATGGCCTCGTACATGCAACACACATTTGCTGCACCTCCCCAGTGTGCTGCCCAGATATTACCAGGCAGAGTGTTTTATGGGCAGCATTTTAGAGTTAGGCAGGCAGAGGGAGTGTCTTTGTGGGTGTTGACTTTACCAGTCCTTGGATTGTTCTGGGACAGGCATGGCTTTTTCCTCTAAAGTAACTGATCGCGTGTAAAGAAGGAGTCTCCTCAGTAAGACGGGTTAAACCAAACTCAACCTATGACAATCATCTCAATTGGAACACATAGCGACCCTATACAAATACCCGTAGGGTTTCCAAGTTTGTAACTCTTTTGGGGGGTCAACTACCATATCCTTCTCTTTCAGAAGCACTACAGACTTGACCGTTGTGTTAGCAGCTGAATGCTTAATCACTGTGCCCATTTTGTTTGCTGAGCCGCCCTCAAAACACTGAACCGGTTTTCTGGGTACCAAGTATGTCCACTTCTATATCTGGCATAGGGTGTTTTCTCCAAGTTGATAGGAGGTGCAAATCAGCTACTAGGGGTTTGGCAGAGTCAGTATGAAAACTGTGAGGGTGTGTGAAATTTGAACCAGAGTAGAACAATTCCAAGACACTTCCTAGGGATTCCTGGTATATAATATGCAAATGATAGTCAAGATATATAACTGTGTCTCTGTTCTTGGTTCTGCCATTACCTGGTGTGGCCACAAAGGAGAAATCTGGTCTCCTGCTATTTTGAGCATCTAGTGTGAATGACAGGAGATAAGTCACATGCTAATGAACCCTGGTGGTGTAGTAGTTAAGCACCATGGTGCCCGGCTATCAAAGGATATAGCATCTGGGGTCTTAAAGGTTTGAAGATAAACAGGGGGCCATCTAGCTAAGAAATAACAAAGCCCACATGGAAAAAGCACACCAGCCTACACCGACATGATCGCTGAAGACAAACCGGGTGCATAAGCACATGCGAACATGTTTTCTTGATGTGCACTCACCCTTTACATACAACTCTCTTATACATACGTGTTTCTGTGGATTTGTTTCTCGAATGCACCCAGACTAACATAAGCAGCGTGGAACGCATTTAAGAAGCCTAGACAAGGGCAGGGCAGGATATTCGGAGGGACTGGGTCCAGAATTAGAGAGGAAGGAGCCCTGGTGGCAAAACCGGCTGCTAGTTCCCTGTCCCAAGGGGGACAATGAGACTGCTGGCTCCCATGAAGATTTACAGTCTTGAAAACTCCATATAGGCTCACTGTGGTTGGAACCCACTGGACGGCAGTGACCTTTTGGGATTGAAGGTGGAAGCCACCAATGACTTCCTGCCATTGAGCCAAGGAGCCTCCGGAGAGTGTGTGAACTTCTGGAAGGCAGTGAACAACCTCTGCACATCTGCTTTTCGTGCTGCCCAAGTCATGCCCTTGGCCTTTGCTTAAACATATTCATCCAGAAGTGAACCATCACAGCTGCTCCCTCGGAAAGTGGGGGCTGAGCTCTCTGGTTCCACTCTGTCAGCATTTCTTGTCCGGGTACCTCCCCTCTGACCCGGCACAGGCAATGTGCTTTGGGAAGCAGTGCTCCCTGGGTAGTGGGTGTGATTTGCCTCCTCTGGCCTCACATGATGAATGCTGAGAGGGGGTGGATACTAGGGGGTTAAACTCCCTGAACTTTACCTAGCCCAGGGGAAAACTTATTATTTAAAGTAAGTTTTAGACAGAATCTTTAGAAAGATAAATGGTTAACTTTATGTACACAATTACTCCCCAACACATAGGCTCAACCTCATAGGCTGTGGATGACCTTGAGCAGGTGCTCAGTCACAATGGGTTTCTATCAGGATTAAGAGTTCAGCTCTCTCAACTCTCCAACTGGTTATTAGCACCATAGTCTCGTTTCTATTTATGTATTTACTTTGTTTTTAGGGGGAAAAGACTCCCAATTCAACTATATTTTATTAGGAACTCCTTTGCTAAGTTTTACACAAGAAAAAGGCACAAACTGCTGTTCTGGATGAAGGAGAGCATCCGCATGAGGCCACAATGGTGTCAGAAGGACCCACAGCCACAGTTACTTAAATAAAATGACACCCATTCTGTCCTGCTGACTCTGACTCATAGTGACTCTGTGTAGGGATCCTGAAGTTGCTACCTTTACAGGAAGCAATAACCTCATCTTTTTCCTGTGGAATGACTAGTGGCTTTGTACCAGCAACCTTGCTCTTAATAGTCCAACACTATCCAGCATTACCACCTGGGTTCCTGAAAACTTAAATAAGACATAGAAAACAAACAACTTTGTCACAAAATTGTGACTGAAGACAGATCAATTCATGGCGTTGTAGGAGGGCCTGTGAGAGCATGAGCGGGACCTTCATTGGGATGTGCACACTACCGTATATCGTGGAGTCTGGCCCGGGGAGTGGACGCAAGCACACTGCCTGAGGGACAAGCTTTCCACTGCCAGTCAGCAGTAGGAAAGAACTCAATGGCGGCTGAATCTGTGGCCCCTCAAAATGGATGTAGGGTCTCCACATAGACTCTCACTGTGAGCCACGGCCTATTGCTCAAAATTTAAGCTCAAATACGACTTAAACGCCAAACATTCTGTTTCCTTAAAATAGGGTACTGCCGGGATCAGCTAGAAGTCTGCATGACCTATCAGATCTCAACGCCAATCTCAAATCACTTCACATGATCCATTCTACCAGTCATGTCAAGGACAACTAGAGGTCTGCATGAGCGAGCCCAAATCGCCTCCTCACTTACCCATTCCAGAGGCTGTGCCTGTATAACCTATCGACTAGCATATTCCCATATGCCGTGGTTATGAAACCAACCATCATGCTGGAATAAGGACCAATCACGATGCAAGGGTCAGGGTCAATGGGAAAGCAAAATAGGGGCTGAGGGGAGCCAAGAGGGGTCCCTTCACTCAATCCCTAAACCTGATCTAATGTCACTAGACTGGGGTCTTACTCACATCTCAAGGGCACCGATTCATGATTGAAGTGAATTGTGCTTATTCAATCATTGTTCTGCTTGCTGTCCTGCTGTGCTGCATCCTCTTCTTGCTTTTTTGTGCATGGCTCCCTCTGTTGTGGTGACAAATGGCTTGAGAGGGATTTGACATAGGGAGAAAGCCTACCCACATCAACTGTCACCAGAAGCAGACACTAAGTCCATTTCTCTCATCTCACAGAACTATGCACACCAGACACTGGTAGGGCTGCCTGGAAGGGGAACCCTTAGTGCAGTGGTTCTCAACCTGTGGGTTGCGACCCCTTTGGGAGTCATATGACCCTTTCACAGGGCTCACCCAATTCATAACTGTAGCAAAATTACAGTGATGAAGTAGCAAGAAAATCATTTAATTGTTGGGGGAGGGGGGCATCACCACAACAAGAGGACCTGTATTAGGAAGGTTGAGAACCACTGCCCGAGTGTGTTTAGGACTTTGCTGCCCTCAAGGTCATCAGACATTCCTGAAGGCAGAGGCACTGCAGGAAGCCCTTCTGGGAAATGCCCCGAAGACAGGTCTCAACCAACTCCACCCTCACCCTCCGAGATCCTAATCATAGGATGCATGGAAATGCTCCCTGCCACTTCGAAGACTGTAAGTCCATGGGAGCAGAAAGCCTCCTCTTTCTCCCTTGGAGTGGTGGCTGGTGAGTTCAAACTGCTCACTTTCTGGCTAACATAACCCACAGACCAGCTACCCCTGAGCTCAGTTTGGTTTGCCGCAAAGCACACATTGTTTGGAACCTTCTGAAATAGCTATGCACATGTGCAGGTTGGGGGGATTTCGCACAAGATGCAGTTTTCCACCCTCTCTTGGCAAAAATAATTTTTTCAAAAGGCTTGTATTCTCTTCTGGATCTGAGTAGCAGCTACTCTCATGAAGTCATAGCACATACATTCATGCTACAGTCCTCCCAAATCCCTAATGTCTTACGCCGAGTCTGCTCCATGCTTTTCTGTGTCCTACATGGCAGCTGTAGGCACCCAAGGCATGGGCCCTGCAGCCTGGGTCCAAATCTCTCCTTCCCACTTCCTCACTGTGTGATCCTAGGCTCATGACTTTATCATCCTGTGCCACTGATTTTTCATCTGTAAAATGAGGCCAGAATAGAGTCCACACATAGGCTTGTTAATTGGAATAATTGAATTATTATACACAAAAATGCTTAGAATGGTGCTTGGCATCTTGCAAATACTATTAGGTGGTTTAGCATAGGGACTGGGTCATCCATTACATATGCTCAGGTTCAAACTTCCGGCCAGGAAGGGGTGGTACACCTAGGTGGGCATTACACCTGGATTGGCCCATCTGGGCCAGATGTTTCAGCTTTTCCCAGAGATCCTACACAGTCGCCATTATAGCTGAGAGGTAACAGGGTCTGTGACCATGGCCAAGATGGCACCCACCAGTCCAAACATGTGGAAGGGCGCTGCCTAGGGAGCTGGGTGAAGAGGCCTGGGAGTTAGCCCTGCCGGTCCCAGGAGCCAAAAGTTTCCCTTTTCCCCTCCATTCCCTTTGCCTTTCTCCTGGTTTTTCAAACAAGCTGAAATAGCCCTATAATGCCAAGCACAAAATTGTCATGATTCTTAATGAAAACGTATCTGGTACCCAAATTATAAAAGTGACAATTTGATCACATTTCAAAAACACTGAAAATGTTATGCTTTTAAAATATATTTTGAATGCCATATATATTGATAACTATGAAAGTAAAGAATAAAAACCAAAAAAAAATTTTCCTAAATTTAAAACTTGAGGCGTTATAGGGCTAGTGTTCTTCCAGATGTGGTTTGTTCCTTGTTACAGGCTGGTTTTCCGTTGGCCAGGCTTAGGCCAATGGCGTTCGGAAGCCTAGGCAGAGTCACTGTTACCTTTAGGCTTTCAGCGATGCTGCTTCAGGCACTTTTGGGGACAGCTCTTACTTAATACACAGCTCCTCTGCCATGATGTTCCAGCCAGAAATTCCAATTTCCCTTGAGGTTCCCTGAGCTGCCACGTGTCCCTTCCCTTCAGAGATTTGAGCGTCAGCCCCGCCAGCAGGCGTCTTGGAGGGCCTTGGGGCCATCCCAAGCAGTGGTCCTCCTAGCCTGTTGTCCAGAAAAATGGTTGGACCTAAAGGTCGCCCTCGGCGACTGGTCCTTGACCCCTTTCCTCGGGCTGAGGCATGAGATTCAGGGCAACCCAGGGGTGCGCTCTCAAGTGGGGGTTATTGACCTGGAGGCAGCAAGCTGTCAATCGCCTCCTTGTTTTGTGCTTTCTAGATGGGACTTAGCAGCTTGATGCTCAGGAATTGCCCCCTTGCATGAATCCTGTCCAATTGGGTTAGAGTTGATACAGAGAGGCTGGGCAAACAAAAGCTGATAGATTCACTTTGCAAGTCTATTTGGCCACAGTATCGTTTTGAGAAAGGAGAATGGTGGGCAGAGAATGGGACGCTTTCCCTTCGAACCGTGATTCACCGGGAACAGTTCGGTAGATTGCCGGGAAAGTGGGCGGAGATGCCAGAACTTAGAGCATTTCTCCTCTCGAGGAGCAGTAGGAGAACTTCATCCCCAGTGCACCCAGGAACCCCTAAGGCAGGCGTCCTCAAACTGTGGTCCATGGGGCACATGTGGCGCGATGCCATTTATCCCACCCTCGGGGTGTTTTTGCTGCCACTGCCTGTCCTGCTTAGCAGCCGAATCGTGCAGTGTGCATAGGAATTTGTTCATAGGTTTTTTGAAAACCAGAGTCTGGCCATCCAACGGTCGGAGAGACAATGAACTGGCCCCCTGTGTAAACAATTTGAGGACCCCTGCCCTAAGGGATCCTGGACTTCAGGTCACTATTCTCCCAGCCCTGAACCCTCCCTGAACATTCTACCCCTAGTAGAGGCACCAGGGCCATTTGGTCCCCGGGTAACTTACAAGCCTTTTACTCAAATGGAACCCGAGAAAATTAAAAATGACACAGGCAGTTACTCTACTTTTGATCCCGGTTGACTCCGCCTGTAGCATCCCAATATTACAATTTAACCCTATAACGCCGAGCATGACCTTTCCCTAACATTTAATGAAATGAATATAAATGTATATATATTGATAACTATGAAAGTAATGAATGAACACGAAATTTTTTTTTTGTCCAAAAATTTAAAAGTGAGGCGTTATAGGGTTAAAAAGAAGGATGGTTCTTATCAGAGGGGCCAATGCCTTAGGATCATAAGTGAAGCGGTGATCCCACTGCACCCAGTAGTGCCCAAACCCTGGACGCCCGTAGGGGAAATTGTGAATGCTTTTACCCCGTTGCCTGTACTTAGAATGAACAAACACACACGCCTGATAATCCTAAGATTTTTACTCACTTCCTGTGATACTCACCTACTTTCAAGGGCACTCCCACCTCACAATCCTAGCCTTGTCTCAGTTAAACTGTTCACCCTTTTGTGCGTTTGTTGGTTTTTCCAGAAGTTCTCAAGTTACCAAAGCCCCTAATCCAAGTGTGCTAGCTCCAGGACCACCATCTCCGGGAACACTTCAACCTTATCCATCCTAGCGCTGAATGGACAACCCCTCCCAGCAGAGCAGAAAGGGTGTGGACCCAAAGCCCCACTTCGCCCCTTTCGTCAGCAGAAAGTAGCTAGAGATGTCGTCGCCAAGTACCCCAAAGATTTGGGTCCACATCTCTTCAGGATGGAAATGTTAGGTAGCTAGCATAGGGACTGGGGTGTCCATTACACATGCTCAGAGGGCCCAGTTAGCGGCCCAGGAAGGAGTGGCACACTGTGCGGGCTCAGAGGTCCAGGTTTCCGGCCAGGAAGGGCAGGTCCACCTGGGTGGGCGCTGCACCTGCATCGACCCACCTAGGCCAAGTATATTCAATTCAGCCACTAGGATTGACCAGGGTTGCCCACCACACATCCCTAACTCTCCTAAACCTCACTTGGATCACAAACCAGGCTTTGGTGTGAATTCTTTCTCACGCACAACCAAGGACCGAGGGATATCTGTCCCCAGAGAGATCTGACCAACCCAGGAAGGCTCTTTGGAGGCAGCAGGAGTGGACGTGAGCAGCTGGTGGATACTGTTCAGATGCATGGCTTTCTGCTTGGAAGGGTTTTAGTCTCAGCTGACAGGATCGGAGGAGGTAGTATGTCTGGATCACATAGTATCCATGTCCACAAATGGGCTGCCCATTCCAAAGTCCTGACAGTGCCTTTGGAAAACACTGTGCTTTGGAATGTCACTCCTTGCAGAGGGCAGTGGGAGGGGCTGGGACCCAGGTATGCTGCCCCTTACTCCCAGTTGCCGGTTTCTGGATCCTGATTATATCTCTCACAGGATCAGTTAGTGGGCTTGTTGTCTGCCTCAGGCTTTGTTCACCGAGGTCCTCCAGCTAGGTGGTGGTGTGTGTGCATGAGCAGAGGCTTCCTGCCAATCCCCCATGAGTTGAAGAGCTCCCCTGGTGTGGGCTCCGTGAAAGAGGTGCCCCAGACAGCAGGACTACCCAGGAGGGTGGGCCCTGCAGGAACCGGAGGGCCATTCCCCCTGTGGAATGACCTCAGAGCCCCGCCTCTCTCACTGTCCAGCTGCCGGGGCTGTGGACCCTAAGCATCATGCCTCACACAGGAATAGACACAGGGTGAGGCGACTGCAGCACCTGCTTTTGCTGGTTTAATCCAGCCTGAGATCATCCTAGCATCAGCCCTCTGCCAGGGTCTTTTTTTTCTCCCCTTTTATAGGGGCTCATACAACAATAACCACAATACGTGCAAACATCACTGATATAAGGCACATTTGTACATTCATTGCCTTCATTATTCTCAAAATATCTTCTCTTCACCCAAGCCCCTGGCCTCAGCTCTTCATTCCCCCTGCCCCCATTCTCACTACCCCTCCTCATAAATCCTTCATCATTTACTAATTATTATTTTGTCATATCTTGCACTGTCTGATGTTCCCCTTCACCCCCTTTTCTTTTGAGGTTTTATGTAGATCCTTGTCATCGGTTCCCTGGTGCCAGCCTACCCTCCCTCCACCCTCCCAGCATCCCCATTCATAACACTGGTCCTAAAGGGCTCATCCACCTTGAATTCCCTGTGTTTCTAGTTCCTATCTGTCCCAGTGTACATTCTCTGGTCTAGTCAGATTTGTAAGTTATAATTGGGATCTTGATAGTGAGGGGAGGAAGCATTGAGGAGCTAGAGGAAAGTTGTGTTTCACCGTTGCTGTCTAGTACCCTGTGTAGGCTTGTCGCTTCCCCAAGACCTTACTTAAGGGAATGTCCAGTGTACTGCAAATGGGCTTTGGCTCTCTACCCAGCATTCCCTGCTCATTCACAATGAGATTTTTTTGTGCTGATGATGCCTGATCCCTTTGACACCTCATGATCGCACAGGCTGGTATGCTTATTCCATGTGGGCTCTGTTGTTTCTGAGCTACATGGCCGCTTGCTTACCCTTCAGGCCTTTAAGACCTCAGACGCCATATCTTTTGATAGCAGGGCACCATTAGCTTTCTTGACCACATTTGCTTATGCAACCACTTAGACTTCAGGGAACGTGTCGGGAAGGTGAGCATCATAGAATGCCAATGTAATAGAACAAGTTATTCTTGCAATGAGACAGTACTTGAGTGGAGGCCCAAAGGCCATCTGCTACCTTAATAGGAAACCTATAAAGATATGGACATAGGTGTATTTCCCCATGCTCACAGATAAATATATTTACATCTGTGTGTGCCTTTCTTTAGACCTCTATAACTGGCCCGTGCTTCCTAGGTCGCTCTGTTATACCCTTTCATTTCCCTCTTGTGCCCACTGCCATACTCAGACTTCATTTGGGTTTCAGTAAATCCTCTTGGTTCCTTCACCCTTGATCACGACCTACCAGGATTCCTACAATGCCCTCACCTCGGATTTGCATCCACTTGTTGTTCCCTTGTCTCTGGGTTTCTTAACATCACTCCCTTTCCCCCCAACTCCCTCTTTCCCGTGGCCCTCCACCGAAGCGTTGGTCCCCGTTTTCTCTCCTGCAGATTGTGCATCCAGCATCCCTTTTTAGACATACAGTAGAGGTAATAACATGCACAAACACAAGAGAGAGCAAAAGCAAGCACCAAAAGAAAGAAAACAGCCAAAATCCAATGACCATTAAAGAAAACACAACTCATCAAGAAAGGAAAGCTCGTAGTTAGTTCACGGACTGTTTGTTGGCCCTTAGCAGTGTTTTCCAGTCCAGTCTGTGTGGGCACCAAGTCCTGCCCCCAAAGTCCTCCTTTGGCATTCCCTGGGACCTTGTTGCTCCACTTCCTTGCTCCTCTGCTGCACCCCCTTAGTGCTATGCCTCGGTGTGGCGGGATCCGTTCCCGCACTGTGTATCCAGTGTTGTCCCTTCTAAGGCTATGGGTCTTTGAGGGACGTCGTGTCTCATCTTGGGCTGGCCATGTGGTCTTCTGTGTGGACTGTCTTCTCTGAGTGGGAACATCATCCTCAAGGCCTGGTGGGCCAGGATGTGCTCCACTCTCCCCATTCGTCTGCTCCGTGTTCTCCATCAGATATGTCCCTCTCCCAGAGCTGCAGATTCAGTGCCATCCTATGAAAAAACATATTCGGGCATGGGATGGGGGCACGGGGTGGGGGAGGATCTGCTCAGATCTTTTGAGGGTCCAGGAGAGGGTGACTGCTCAGCTGGGCACAGGCATGTGGGGCTCTGAGCTCTGGCTCCAGACACTGGTTGGGAATGTGGCTTTGTTGTTAACCAGTTGTGTTCCTGTGGGTCAGTACCTGTGTCTTTTTGAGTGAGTTTTCTCATCTGGAAAGTAAAGGTATTCCATGGTCTAGTGTCCCATGTCACTAAGTGATCAAGAGGGGTTAACCAGAACCTGATTCAAACCATGTGCACATGTCTGGTGCATTCTAGATCTGGGGTGGCGATTCAGAACCCAGGACAATGATAATGTCCAAGAGGTGATATAGGTGGCTTCGTTTTGAAACGGGAAGCCCACTGTGGAGGTTTTGTCCTTCCGCTGATGGCCACTTCAACTCCTGCTAAAAGAGTTTCACTGGCTCAACAGCCGAGCCGGGAGCCAGTGCCATGAAAACCATGTGGCTAACTGGGACATAGGGCAGAGAGACATTTTTTACCTTGATGGCTTGGGAAGCCCCCCAATCTCCATGCAAACCTTCTGGTGTGAGTACTTTGGAAGCAATCATAGGCTGACAGTAATTCCTATCTTTCCTTTGACAATGTGTCCGTTCTCTTTTTTGAACCTGAGAAGATGGCCCCTGTGTCCTCCAAGACATTTCCTGGCTGGCCCCCGACTTGGACAATTAGCACGGGATCCTGGGGGCCAGTGAAACAGAGCCCTGACACATTCCTTCAGATTCCTCAAGCGTTATTGTCTCTCGCTTGGGTTTTTCTAGGCGAGGACGAGGCCCGTCCTCTCTAGTGGAGGTTTGTCTCTCTCTCCTGGGGTTTTCAATGCAATGATTTTTCCAATGTCTGTCTCTTCTGTAGTAGGCACCTGGATCCTTCCTTCCTCTGGGCTTGGTGGTGCCACAGGTCATTCGCTCCGTGAGTGGTCCATGATCTCTTTTCCTGAGTCTCTGGTGTGTCTCATGGCAATTCCTACTATTTTAGCTATTTCTTTGTCTCTGTCGTGGTAGGGTCATCTGTGCTGTGATACACCCACTAAGATATTTCTACCAAATCATGAAGTTTGTTCCCTTCAAATGCTTCCCATTTCTTTTCCATGTCTGAGGCGGGCTGAGTAATAAAGGCAATACTTATTTCCCTCTTGTTCTCGGGGGCCTCTGGGTCCTTGGGGGTACAAAGACCGCAGGCTTCCATCAGCCACTCTAAAAAGGCAGGCAGGCAGACAGACATTCTCTTGTAGGCGCCTGACAATTCTCACTGACCTTAGATAAATGCATAGGTTTCCTAGCTGTCCCGCAGAGGCCCTGCAAGAGAAACTGGTGATACCTGACTAAGCCCTCGGGGCCTTACTGGGAGTTTGGTTCCCACATTATTCGTGGAGTGGTAAAAAGTGTTTCTCTCCAGTGGGGAGTGCCCGCTGGCTGACCATCAGGTTTATTGACTGCTTTCTGGGCCTCTCTCTTGAAGGGCTCCCGTTCTTCTGTTGTGAACAGCACCTGGAGAAGTGGCTGGCACTTGTCTGAGGTGGGCTGATGCATGTGGAAAAGGTAGTCTAGCAAAGAAATCAGACCTTGTGGTTTCTCAGACAGGGGGTTTTGTTTATTCCAATTATGCAATCCCTGGGAAAAAAAGGTGACATAGACCCAAAAAGGGACTCGGGGGGTTTTCCCCAGGTGTTTGGGCTGCTTGCCTTAAGCAGAGAATGCTGCTGACCTGTGATCCTTTTTGGGGGGTGGAGAGTACATGCCAGTCCTAGTGCACTTGTTGGGGGGTGACTTTAAAATGGGTGGTATTTCTCTTTCTTTGGCCCCCCATGAACTGATAGGCAGGCAGCGGTCACAATGGGTCTTAAGCCAGCTCTCCCGCTCCGGAGTCATCCTGCAAAGTGGGATAAAGACGACGGGGATGGGGAGGGGAGGGGAGGGACGGCCTCCACTTTGGTGGCTTTAGGAACTGGAACCGGTTGTCTTTCCTGGTCATGCCATGTTTCGTGAAATCTTGGAGAAAAGAACCCATTCTGTCGGGGGAGGAAATAATTCTTTTATATATGCTGGCTTACTAGTGGCCCTGTCAAGTCATACATCAATTTTATCTAACCCTGACCCTGACCCTGACCCTAACACTAACCCTAAACCTAACCCTAACCCCCTAACCCTAACTCTAACCCCCTAACCCTAACCCCCTAACCCTAACCCCCTAACCCTAACCCCCTAACCCTAACCCCCAAACCCTAACCCCCTAACCCTAACCCCCTAACCTAACCCCCTAACCCTAACCCCTAACCCTAACCCCCTAACCCACTAACCCCCTAACCCCCTAACCCTAACCCCCTAACCCAAACCCCCTAGCCCCCTAACCCCCTTACCCCCTAACCCCCTAACCCCTTAACCCCTTAACCCCCTAACCCCCTAACCCTCTAACCCACTAACCCCCTAGCCCCCTAGCCCCCTAGCCCCCTAGCCCTAGCCCCCTAGCCCTAACCCCCTAACCCTAACCCCCTAACACTAACCCCCTAAACCCCTAACCCACTAACCCCCGAACCCTCTAACACTAACCCCCTAAACCCCTAACCCACTAACCCCCGAACCCTCTAACTCCCTAACCCCATAACCCCCTAACCCCCTAACCCCCTAACCCCCTAACCCCCTAACTCCCTAACCCTCTAACCCCCTAACCCCCTAGCCCTAACCCCCTAGCCCTAACGCCCTAGCCCTAACGCCCTAGCCCTATCGCCCTAGCCCTAACGCCCTAGCCCTAACGCCCTAGCCCTAACCCTAACCCTAACCCTAACCCTTACCCTTACCCTTACCCTTACCCTTACCCTTACCCTTACCCTTACCCTTACCCTTACCCAGCAGAAGACCTCACCAGAAAGCCAGCCTTTGGTGGTGGTGAGCCATTTTCAGTATATAATGTCTGGCTCTACATTTTGCCAGACCTGTTAGATTGACTAAGGGCCCTTGTGGCATAGTGGTTACAAGTTGAGTTGACATCCCAAAGGCCAGTAATTTGATACCACCATCAGCCCTGTGGCAGAAAGATGGTGCTTTCTGCTTCCATGGAGTTTGTCTTGGAGAGTCACAGGGACAGAGCTACCCTGTACAATAGGATCCTGTTCAACAGGGTCCCTCACTATGAGATAGTATTGACTTGATGGCCATGAGTTTAAGGGCCATTTTGGCTTCCTTTTCAAAGGAACCTCATTCAGTGAACTGACTCTTTCTGGTCAATCCTTTCCTCTGAGTCTGGTCTGAATGTAGCACCTCACCTGGGGAGTGAAGAGGTCTGAATCTTGGAGCTGCCTCCCAATGAAAGAAAGTAAACCATGATAGTTCATAAAGGCACTTGTGCAAATTGTAAACCACCAACCTTGGCTTAATTCCTTTTTTAATTGGATAGAAAGTACTCTAATTATGTTGATGACAAATAAACCAAACATATATATGTGGATACACACATACACACACACACAAATACACACACACACACAAGACGGATGTTTAGGGGCATCTACCCAGCTCTGTCAGGGAGATTTGTCCCAAGTCTGGACATAGGAGTCAGTCTTCTTGCATTTCAGTGTCTGGCTCTGTAACTGACCTTAAGCCACATGACCTTGATCAGATTGCTTAACATCTCTGAGCCATTTTGGCAACACCGTGTATCAGGGCTGAGAAGGGGCACTGGGGGTAAGCCCTGACACATGATGGGGGAGGGACTCAGCCAAAATAAAGCATACAAGGGTAATGACCATGGCATTCTCTCCAGTGTGGGCCTCAGAGCAGCTCTGATTCTAGAAAATCCCACAGAAATAATTTTACCAACCTGGGCCTTCCGCCCTCACGCCAAACTTAACACGTTTCTAATCCACACAATGTTTACAACTTTGGGTTCTCATCCCTCTACTTCTTCCATGAGACCAAGGAGAATGGAGTGTTTGAGCAATATCCAGGCCACATGACCATCTTTCTCAGTTCTTAACTCACCTTTTCCTCTCTCAAGCATAACTTTAATGTTTCCATTAATGTCCGTGGCTATGATAAAGAATACGTGTCATGGGAGGTAATCAGGGCCTGCGTCTTCCATAAACCAGTTGCCAAAGACTCTTTACAGATAGGTAATGGTAGGCCCATATGTTTTACTTACCTATTGCTGCTTAGTGACTTTCAATCCCACTCGGTGTATTATTTGCTCATAATTTTGTAATTTAAGGAAGGTTTGGCTGGGGCAGCACATCTCCACTCCATGTGGCATTGGCCAAACCAGCTCAAGCAGCAAGACCCGGCAAGATGGATTTGCTTTGGTTCATAGGTCTAGGGCCTGGGTTCTTGCTGTTGCATTGGCTCCCCAATTTCCCTCCATGTGATCGTATCATGTGCTTGCCTTTAGCGTCCTCACAGCAGGGTGATTTTCAAGATAGATTTTTTTGTCAGGATAGTTGGGCTGTAGGCCCATTGACAAAATCCCATAAAGGAATTAACTTGAATGCACAATTTAATACTTGACTGCCAAATATCCCCCAGAGCACACAAGTTGAAACCACAAGACTTCTCCCTAAGAGAGGTTCCTTGAAGCTTTTGATTGTCTTCTAAGTCCCTTTTCCTTTTCCACAATAATGTCTGGGTTGCTTTATCAATCATATTCTTTCTTTTTATGTAGCACTATCTCTGGCTGTTTAGTCCAAGCCAATGCAGTTCCTTCCCAAAGTTACTGGGTTTCCCTTGCACTGGATTACATGATGCATTCCATTTTATGAAAGCCATGTCCCCACGTCTCTTTGAAATGGGTCCCTCTCTGTTTTAGGCTGCAATTCAGCCTATTTAGACTGTAGCACAGCCTTCTGGAGACTCTTAGAAAACCTTTTGTGTACACGAGACTGTCTACAAGGCACTGGATTACATTCTTTTGTGATCTTAGTACAGGGCATGAAAGTTATCTTCTTGATCTGATCCAACGCAGAAGTCATGCTCATGCCATTCCTATTATGGGACATTATTTTTTGGCAAGAAAGACTTGGGGTTGAAAAATAGGTTTTGTTAGGCAGATAGGCAGGAATGAGCTGCCCATTGACGCATGCCCAGGAGAACCAAGCATAGAACGAAAGCCTAGGTTTTCCCGCTGGTGGGTACGGATGGGCGTTAAACATGGATCAGCCCACCTGGGCCAGGTGATTGCAATTCAGTCAATGGGATCGACCTGGGGTCATTCGCCCTGCCTTCCCCCGGGAATCCTTGAAAAGGCAGGAGCGAGGGGGAGAAAGGAAAAACTGGGGACAGGAACTGGGGAGAGAACTTGAGAAAGAACATGAGACAGGTCTTTTTTTGGAGGAAAACTTAGGAGAGAGATCTTTGCGTGACCTCGAGCAGTCTCTGCCAGGCTGCATGGTGGGAAGGAATCCTAGGGGAGCCGCGTAAAACCTGAAATTTCTTTTAACTTTCATTAAACTCACTTGGATCACGAGCCAGGCTTTGGCGTGAATTCTTTCTCATGCAGAGCCAAGAACTGAGTTGTAACTCTAGCCCGGAGAGAGATCTTACAATTTATATTTAAGTCCAGCAAGTCCCTGCTCCTTCATAGTTCATATTTTCTGCTGAAAAAACACATAACTAAACCCCAAACAGAAGTAACTTCTTTAGCTTTTCTTTACACTTTTGTAGTTTATAATTATTTGTCTGTTGCCTCCATTGTTAATGACGCTGAGAGTTCAGATTCTAGATAAAGCAGAAGAATGTCACTGCCACCCAAAGTAGTTGTTCTTAGTGTTAGTTGGTGCCCAATCAATCCCTGCCCATCCACTCACTTGCTGCCATTTAGTCAATTCTGACCCATGGCAGCGGAGTATACTTGCCCTGATAGGTTTCTGAGACTATACATCTGTACAGTAGAAAGCTTCAGCTTTCTCTCTCAGACCAGCTGGTAGTATTGAACTGCTGACCTTATGGATAGCAGGACAATATATTACCAGGGATCCTTTTCAAGACTGTGCCCTTTCAGAAACAGATCACCAGGCCTGCTTTCCTAGGAACCTGTGGGTGGGTTTGAAGAATCAACCTTTTGGTTAATATGCAAGTGCTTAACAAATGGGCTTTATCCTGGTTTGGAAAACCTAAGTAACTGGTCTTTTGCCTACAGAGTCACTTTCAATGGCCCTGAAGTGTTTCATGGGAAGGGCCAGTTCAGGGGCTCCCGGACAGATGGTGGGGTAGGATCCTTATTTATTAGGGCCATATTGGGTGGGGCGGCAGGGAAGTGTGTGTGTGCTGTATGTGTGTGTAATCTGCATCTTTTTCAAATGCCCTCCCCCACTCAAATGAGAAACACTGGCCCCAATTGTCCTCTAGCTCTCTTGTTGCTGCCTTTTTTGGGATTTTTCTGGCTTTAAGCAGCCCTGGAGGCCCCTCCTATCTAGGCAGGAAAAGGAGCCAATAAATAAGATCACACTAAGGTGCTAGAGAGTGATAATAGCAAATCCCTTCCAAGGGCAATTGCTCTCAGAAAGAAAGAAAAAAGAGAGAGAGAGAGAGAGAGAGAGAGAGAGAGAGAGAGAGAGCTCAGGGGCTTGGGGGGAGCAATTTAACTCCAATGAATAGTGTCTCCTGGAAGAGTACTACACTTTGTCGCTGCAATGGGAGTCATATATGAACATGTGTGTGTGTGAAACCCCTCGCATCAGTCTCTTCTTCTGATTTTGTGTAAATTGGACTTTAAACACATTCTCTAGGAAGTGTTTGAATGCCTCTGTTTATGGAAGCTTCTTGACAGAAGGGGGATTTTTGTCTCTTTTGTTCAGTGAGAGAGCCCCAAGGTCTGGCATTTAATAAGTAAGTAGCAAGCTGGTTGAATGAATGAGTGAATGAGTGAGTGAGGTAAAGAAGCCTTCTGCAGCCTTCCAGGTCGAGACTGCCCCCCTCAGAAGCCTGGCTCTTGTCTAAAGTGAGGTACACCTCTCCCTCTTCCCATTTCATGTTTCCCCGTGGTCTGCCTGGGATTGAGCTGAAAAATGATTTTTCATGCACGTCATCCTCATTATATCATTATCCCTCAGAGCAAAGCTCTCTGACCACCCTGAAGACCTGTATTTAATGTGAGGAAAGGTGATTTAATGGAGTGGAGAGTGCAGCATAAAACAGACAACCCTTTCTGAATAGCAGAGCAGGCTGTCCCTCCAAGGGGAAAGGGACAAAAAGGGAAAAGAAAAGAAAAATGGCGAGGGAGGGGGGGGCAACTCTCACTCTCCTAATAGGCTGAAATAAGAAGTCCTTTTGGTCAGCTTCATCAGAAGACAAACCGGAAAGGGGCCCCTTGCCCTCCCCGCCAGCGAATAACTGACTTACCATGCATTTTACCTTGGAGCTGATTATGCTCTGAGTTGAGGCAGACGGGGAGAGTTTATTGACATATGGTCTCCCTTCACACATTTCGTTACAGCCAGACATCAGGGACACAGCTGCAGGATATTAAAGGATTTGGAAGCGTTATCAAGGAATGGGACATATTTATCTAAACCAGGGTGATATTACAAAGCTGGGTTGCTGCTACACCTGGGTGTGTTATGTGATTAAAAATAATGACAATGCATCCTCTTGATGGACTTTGCAACTGGGCGAATACTGAGCAGGTCTGCTGGACCACCCTTGGTAGAGAATTCACACCTAACCACCCCTTTGGTCTCAGAAGAAAATTGTGGCTGCTAGCTCACACTTGGAATCCAGGTAGGGCAATGTTTAAGCACTTCACTGTTAATCGAAAGAGCAACACTTGGAATTCACCAGCTATCCTGAGTGAGAAAGATGTGACCATGTGCTGCCACAAAGATTACAGCCTTGGAAACCTTCCGGGAGGTTCTTCCCTGGCCTACAGGGTTGCTCGAGTCAGAATTGACTTGACTTCCATGGCATTGAGCTGTTTTGAGTTTTGAATGGCTGAATTGGAGACTTCAGGATTGCAGGAAGATTTGAGAACAGCCTGAGATATGCAGGCGACCAGCCTTGCTTGCTGCAAGGGAAGAGGAGTTGAAGCACTTACTGATGAAGTTCTAAGATGATAGTCTTCAGTATGGATTACAACTCGAGGTTAAAAGAACAAGAATCCTCACCACTGAACCAATAAGCAACATGATAAACAAAGAAAAGATTTAAATGATGAAGCATTTCATCTTACTTGGACCCATCCACAACCAACGCTCATAGAAATATCTGTAAAGAAATCACTGGATAAATTGCTTTCAGTGTATTTGCTGCAAAAGGCCTTTTAAACATTTTTTTTGAACCAAGGTGACTTTGTCACCTTAAAAACTCAGGAGTATCCTATCCCAAGGCATGATTATTTTCATGTGGAAGCTGGAAAATGCATAAGGAAGCCCCACGAGAAGAATTGATGCATTTGAAATATGGTCCTGTTGAGGAATATTGAATACACCAAGGAACTTCTAGGAGAACAAACAAATCTATGTTGAAAGAACTACAGCCAGATTGATTCTTAGAAGGGAGGATGGTGACATTTGGCTTCATGTACTTTGGGTGTTATCAGGAGGGACCAGTCCCTGAGATGGGCAGAATGCTTGGTCAAGCCAAAAGGAGGACAAGCCTCCACATGATGGGTTGACCCAGTGGCTCAAATGTAGGAATGGCTGTGAGAAATGCGCAGGGCAGCGTGTTGTTTTGTTTTGCTGTACATAGAGTGGCCATGAGTTGGAACCAAATTGACAGCACCTGGTTACGCAATGGACTAATGGCAAGATCAACCATTCAAAACCACCAGCCACTCCTCAAGAGAAAGATGAGGCTTTTTTACTCCCGTAAAAAGTCACAGTGTGAGAAACTCACAGGGGGAATTCTACCCTGTCATATAGGGTCACTATGAATCGGCATCGACTCTACGGACGTGAACGGCAACAACAACAACAACAACAACAACAAAACGCACTAATGGTGGCTGGGTACATGCGCAGACACCCATCCACTCGCACTGGAGCTAAGTTAGTGGTTTCAGCAGGAAGCTTACCTCGGTGGTTTCCAGAACTCCCCTTGGCTGAACCAATTTACACCAGGTCCTTCAAGTATTCCTGGTACCCTGGGCATCTTTCATTTCCCAGAGTTGGTTGCATGACTTAAGGCTTGATGATCATGGGGCCACATGAAGGACGCCTATGTGCTCCAACCACTGCCTTCCTAGAGAGTGCTGTGGACAATTGCCTTCAAGTCAGCCAGCTCCTGACTCATGCAGACTCCATGCGCTACAGAACTCAATGCCCACTGGTCCTGCCCCATTCCTTCAATGGGTTGTAGATTTGACCCCTTGTCAGCAGGGGGGTTTTCAGTGGCTGATGGCTTGAAGGAGTTCACCAGGCCTTTCCTCCTTGTCTGTCTGTAGTCAGAAAACATCGCTAAAATCTGTTCAGCATCATAGCAATATGCCAGCCTCCACTAGCAGTTAGGTGGTAGCTGTAACAGGAGGCACACTGTCCAAGAATCAAACCCAAACTTCCTGCATGGCTAGTGAGAATTCTGCCATGGAGTCACCATTTCCTCTCTCCTGGTTTCTAGTGTTTATGTATATAAGATTTCAGTACCTTCTAACAAGCAGTAAGTAAGACTGCACCACGGGTCACCTCTATTTAGCTCTCTCCCAAATTTTTCCACATGAATTATCAAGTGTGGGACAGTTGTAATATGTTTCTCTTTTAAAAAAATTGCTGGGTGAACTTAAAACAGCACAAGGAAGTGCCAGCATAGCAAAATGATACCCACCTGCTTATTTATCTTAAGAGAAGAAAAGTCGTGAATGCATTCACTCAGGTGAAAATATCATTCATGGAAAGAAGTGCCTAATGGTCACCAGGACCCATGGTTAATCCAGGCGTGGTCATCTGATTCCAATCGATCAGACCTAGCTATAAATCAATTATATGTCTGGGTAATTAAAAGCAAATATAAATTTTCAAAAAAAATAACGTTGCATGGGATAGAAAGAGAATACATAACAACATCAGACATAAATATGCCTCAAGACAAACTCATTGTGCACATCCAGAATACATAATGGCTCTTGCTAAGGTGCGTTTCCCACTAGACCCTACCCCAAGCCAGTAAAAGCCAGAAACTCTACAGGAAACTGTGGATTGTACTACTCTGAAATGGGAGCTGTGTCTCTAGACCTAATTTGGGGCTGTTCGTGCTGAGGACTCACCAATACCTGCTGCAGTGACAACAGTCCAGGTGAGAATAAGGAAATCTGGATGGCAGCCAGGATATAGGAGCACTGAGACCTCAAATTGCTTCTAAGCGAGCATGGCCTAATGGGCTTCCATTTCTACACCTCTGGCAGGAGGAGTTTGTTCTGGAAAGTAATGGTTTCTAAGGAAGTATTTCTTAAACTTTCACATGCATGCACTTACCCAGGTTCCTGGAAATCGGGCTGGAGGGCAGATTCTGATTTTGTGGGTTCAGGGTGGGGTCTAGGATCCAGCAGTTCTAGAGGCCCTGGTACTCTTGGGCTGTTAACCACAAGGACAGTAGTCCTAAACCACCAGCCACTCCTTGGGAGAAATATGAGGCTGTAGACTCCGGGCAAGAGTGACAGTCTGGGAAACACACAAGGGCAGTTCTACCCTGTCCTGTAGGGTCACTATGAGTCAGCATCAACTCGATGGCATTAGCGTGGGAGAAGCTAATGCTGATGTTGCTGGTTCCTTGACCTATCATACTTTGAGTGGCAAAGTCCCAAGGGCCTTCCCGGATGTGATGGCCAAAAGCAGTAGTGTTCACCTTTGGTCATACTTTGGAATCCCTTAGGAGCTTTCAAGCCTCCCATTGGCCTGGCCCCATCCCAGACCAATGAAGCAAGGCTTAGTGGAAGCAGGATTCCGGTCACTGTCAGTGAGCAACCCCCCTTGGCAATGCCAACGTACAGCCAGTGCAGAGTTGAACTGGTCGACGACTCCACATGGTTCAATATACTTTGGTGAAGCCAACTGTTTGGGCAAGGTTTTCAGAGTTACCACCCATGTAGACTTGTTGGTGATAGTGCATTAAATAGAGCACATGCAGTGCATTGCATGAGTGGCCTATGTCATGCAACCACATCAGGGGGATGTTGAGCCAATTTCTCTGGGAGACCAAGGGTGTTGGCTCCATCCTGAACGTTGGCAGGGTAATGGACTGACACTGAGGAAACTCATTCTCTTTGTGGCGGTGCACTAATGGGTCCTTCACAGAAGGCCAAGTCCATGGCTGCAGATGCAGATGCTCACGGGGGTGAGGGAGCAGGTCAAATCCTAAGTCCGAGGTGGGTGTTTGCATATTTACATGCCCTCACTACCATCAAGTCCATTCCAACTCACAGGACCATGAGACTGAGTAAAATGGCCCCTGTGGGTTTCTGAGACTGTGATTTTTAGAGGAGTAGAAAATCTCCTATTTCTCCAGAGGAGCGGTTGGTCATTCAAACTGCTGACCTTGAGATTAACAGTCCAACTCCTGACCACTCTTGCCGTCAGAATTCTATTTATATACACAAGTATATATATCTATCCTTTCCCAAAAGAACTCCACATTTTCAAATCATTCTTGACACTCATGGCCTTTTTTCCTTTATAGCCATGCCTTTGGTTGAAACACAGATATAAGAGAAATATTTATCTACTTATAGGGGTACAAAAGGAGCTTTGGTGGCATAGTGTTTGCATGTTGGGCTGCTAACACCAAAGTCAGCACTTTGAAACCACCAGCCACTCCGTGGGAAGAAGAGTCTGTCTACTCCTATAAAGAGTTACAGTCTCAGAAACTCACAGGGACAGATCTACTCTGCCTCATAGGGTCACTATGAGTCAGCATCACCTCCCTGGCAGTGAGGTAGATTTTGGTTTCATAGAGATACAAGTCAGTCCTGAGCTGCTAAAGACAAGGTTGACAGTTTGAACCCACCAGCTGCAGAGAAAGAGGAGGCTTTCTATTCCCATAAGGAGCTACAGTTTCAGAACTACCCACAGGGGAAATTTTAACCTCTCCTGTAGGATCAATATGAGTCAGAATCGACTTATCGGTGCTGAGCAAGTGGAGGGGACCCTAAAGAGGTTCCGGTGGACCTTAAGCGCTCTACTAATTGTGCATGCTCTGTAAAATGTAAACCAAGATTTTACTTTTGCAAACATTATTTTTTCTAAACACGTCTAATTGTGAAACTATACTCGCATGCGGGTCTTTGAACCTGGTCAGTGGTCTGGGGAAGTGAAGGGCCTTGACATCCTTTGTTGTTGTTAGTGCTGTCCAGTCATTCTGACATCACAGGGACCTTCTTTGCAACACAAGGCAGCACTGCCCAGTCCTTTGCCAGCCTCAGGGGTAGTATGTTGGAGCCCCTGGTTTCAGCTACCGTGTCCTCCAGTTCACCAAGGAGTTTCCTCTTTGTGCTTCTTACTAAACCCATTTCGGAGGAGTCCATTCCAACTCACGGTGACGCCGTGTGGGTCAGCACCACGGGACCCCACAGAGCTTTCAAAGGCTGGTCGTTCAGAAGTCAATCAGTAGGCCTTTCTTCTGAGGGGCCTTGGATTTGAACCGCAAACCTTTTAATCAGCAGTGGTTGAGCGTGCTAACTGTTCACATTACTCGGGGACACCCAACCCTTCTTACCCTCATCGCTTCATAGGTGATCCATCTCCAATCCAAGAGGGCAGAGAAGATAGATAATACAGCCTGAGCTGCGTATGTCAGGTCCAAATTTTTCAGTGTCATGAAACAAATAGCCAAAAACCTTGATGACATGGCTGGGAAAACTCAGTCCAAATCATTACAAAGAAATGAGTAGCGGTGCACTCTTGGGAACTTGCGCTGTGACAGCAGGCACCAGGGAGACCCGGGTAGACCAGAGCCTTGCCACCCCAAATATGGTCACAGACTAGCAACATCAGGAGCTTGTTAGAAGTGCAAATTCTCAAGCCCTACACAAGGTCCACTGAACCAGCGTGTGCAATTTACCAAGACCACCAACGGATCGGGGTACCTGTGAAAACCAAACCAAACCATACTCACTGCTGTCCAGTCGAGTCAGACTCAGAGCAGCCCTATGGGCCAGGGTAGAGCTACCACTGTGCATTCCCAAGACTGTAATTCTTTAAAGGAGCAGACAGCTTGTTGTTCTCCTTCAGAATGCCTGCTAATTTAGAACTGCTAGTTTGGTGGTTAGCAGCCCACTGCCTAACCGCTAGGCCACCAGGGCTCCTTTTGTGCTTGTGAGAGGTCGAGCAAATACCATTAGCAACTAGAGAAGAACCTGGAAGAAGAGGAGCAGGGTCGGAACTGTGAGTCAATTTGGTCATTAGCACATTTCTGTGTTCACTTATTCTCTTCCTTCCCTTGTGTATTCAGTCAACAATTCTTCTTTGAACATCACCTCTGAGCCAGGATCTGTGATATGCTAATTAAGTTGGTTTAGGAAAGGGGTCTGCCTAAGTGACTCCTGCTTCCTGGCTTTTCCTGCTTCCAGATCCCCTCTCTTGACTTCCTTCCACCTTAGAAGCACATCCTTACATGTGCAGCTGATCCCTAGTTCAGGACCGGAAGTTACGTGTTGGCATGCATGCTCATAGCTCGCTCAGTGGGAGTGCAAAAAGTCAATTCCTTCAAGAGCCTAGCACAGTCTGTAAGGTTGGGATGGTGTTAAAAGTGGTGGGGTTGGTGTTAGTTCCCGTTGAGCCCATTCTGCATAGGATGCCTTCATGTGACAGAGTAGAAGTGTCCCCATTGGGTTTCCTTAGTCTGTCATCATTACCAAAGGAGCCCCGGGGGGTACTTTAAGGGAAGTGTTGGACTGTCAACTGCAAAGTCAGGGGTTCACACCTACCAGCTGCTCCGCAGGAGACAGATGAGGCCCTCTGCTCCCATGAAGATTTACAGCCTCAGAATCCCATGATTGGGTCGCTATGAGCCAGGGTTGGTTCCATGACAGACCCAAAGCCCACTTTCTGTCGAGTTGATTCCAACTCATGGTGATCTTATATACTTGTTGTTGTTGCTGTCGGGTGCCATTGAGTGGTTTCTGACACAAAGTGACCCAATGCACAACAGAACCAAACACTTCCAGGTCCTTCCCCATCATCACATTTGTTCTCTGCCTGAGTCCATTGATGCAGCCACGGTGTCAATCCAGCTCGTTGAGGGCCTTCCTCTTTTGTGCTGCCCCTCCACTTTACCAAGCAGGATGTCCTTCTCCAGGCAATATGTCCAACATATTTGGGAGGCAAAATCTTGCCATATATGCTGTCAAGGGCACTCTGGCCTGACTTCTTCCAAGACAGATTAGGTTGTTCGTTTAGTAGTCCATGGCAGGGTAGAATTTTCCCTATAGGTTTCTGAGATATTATGTCTCTATAGGAATAGATAGCTTCATCTTTCTCCCACAGTGAAGCTGGTGGGTTAGAACTGTTGACTTTGCATTTAGTAGCTCTGTGAGTAGTCCGCCATGTCACCAGAGGTCCTTTGCGTTTGATGGCAGTGGGGTGGAATGTTTACAATGGCAAGACCTTTTTCTCATGTATTGCTACTGACCGCGGTCTAAAGCCCAAGTGCTTAGCCATTGGGCCACCAGGATTCTTCGTGGTAAGGATGTGTTCCTGCCAAAGTTCATGAACACTACACAGCAGTGGGGTTTTGGAACTGCTAGGTAGTTTAGCTTAGGGACTGAGGCATCCATTACGCATGGTCAGCAGTCTGAGCCTTTGTCCCATGAACGAGTGGTACACTGCGCATGCTCAAAGGCTCAGGTTCCCAGGCAGGAAGGGGAGATACACCTGGGTGTGTTCTGCACCTGAATTGGCCCACCAAGGCCAGGTGAATTCAGTTCAGCCAATGAGTTCAACCAGGGTCACCAGCACGCCCCACCTCTTGGAGTAATTTAAAAGGCAGGAGCACAGAGCAGACCTCGTGACTTTCAGGGAAGCTTCTAAGGAGATGCACATTTCTGAAGAGCCCTGCAGGTGCCTTTATAAACCTGAAACTTCTTCTAATTCTCATAAAACTCACTTGGATCACAAACTAGGCTTGGAGGTGAATGCTTTCTCGTATGTAGCCAAGGAGCAAGGTACATCTCTATCCTGAGAGATCTCACAGAACCATTGATTGCCCTGGCATGTTTTGGAGTCCTGATGGTGTCATGGTTATGCTTTGTGCAACAGTTTAAAACCACTAGCCACTCCACAAGGGAAAGATGGGGCTTTCTATTCCTATAAAGAGATACATCCTCAGTAACTCACAGGGGAATTCTACCCTGTCCTATAGGGTTGTTATGAGTCAGCATTGACTCAATGGCAGTGAGTGAGTGCCCTGGCAAGTAAGCCTTGGGTATCTACATTGACTCTCAGTTTCTGGTTAGCTTTTCACCACTTCACCCCATGAACTTGAACTGCAGTGGATGAGGGTTGGGAGCTCTGGCTCTGGGGCTGCTTGCTTGAATTTTCACATCATGGCCCTGCCCGTGATGGGACCTTTGACAGTTGGGCAAATGAGCTCAAGCCCGAGTTTCCTTTTCTGCAGCATAGGCTGAAGAAGGAGATGTCTTCTTTCTTGTGTGCTAACTGACTTTTACAAGTTAGTATGGATTAGATCTTTCCACGAGGAAGATCAGGGAGAAGGGGGAAGGATGAAGCAACTTGGATAGAGTTGAAGGCAGCGTGAGGGGGTCAGAGAGAGATGAAGGGACCACCATGTCACCTTTGACTACTCTTAGTGAGGCTGGCTTAGAGTGCAGGAGACGGGGAGAGTGAGGACACGGGCTAAAGACAGTGCTCATGCATTAATTCCGGGCAGAGTTCAGCCTTTGGCATGTTTGTTGGATGCTGGCGCTGTGTTCATCCAATGAAACTTCAAACTTCTGTCCTCTCATTAACCCTTTGTCTCTCCTTTGTTCACGATTTAGAACTTCTATTCTCGGGTTCTCTTTAGAGCCCAAGGAAATCAGAAGTCACAAGTCACTTCTGTTTACAGAGAGGCCCCCAGCATGCAAAGGCAGGAGGGTGTGTTAACAGCACACCGGTCCAGTGGCTGGTCACGCCCATGCAGTACATTCTCCATCCCTTAGCTCAACAAAAGGAAAATCACCAAAGAATTTTTTTTTCTTTTTCATGGATATTTACTTTTACAGTTCCCTCCCTCACCCATAATCTGTGTGAATTACAATAGAACACGCACACACACACATACACACAATTTTCTGCCAGAATGTGTTACTCCAGTACATTCTACCCTCCTCCCTCACTGCCTCCTACCCTTTTTTCTCCTATCTACTTTCTTCCCATGACACCCAATGGACAGGTAGGGGAATTCAAAATAGACCCCAGTCTCAAATGTAGTTTAAAGCTCACTCACGCCCTGCTATTGTGCCAGTTCTGACTCATAGTTACAGGATACAACTGTCCTTGTGGATTTCTGAAACAACAATTCTTTGTGGGAGTTGAAAGCTGCCCTTTCTACATTAATGCAGCAGGTGCGTTTGAACTACCAACCCTGCAGTTAACAGGCCAATGTGAAGGGATTTTGCCACTTTGCCACCAAGGATCCGAAAGGTAGCATGAGGAGAACATTTATTAAATCTTCCATGGTACACAGGCAAGGGGGAGACCTGAACTACAGCTCTCGGGATTCTTGGTGCCTCGCAGTGGACAGTTCCAGCCGCATCGGATCCAGGCTTCCCAAGATTTGCAGAGACACCAGCATAGTCTTTGCTCCTCTCCAGGATTCACAATTGCTTCCTGGTTGCTCAGGTATGTAGGAGTTTAGTGGTTCTCTAATGCAATCATCCCATTTTGCAAAGAAGATGCTGATGCCCAGACCGGGGAGAAGATTATCTGAGGCCACTGAGAAGGACACCATCACTTCAAGTCCTTCTGACCCCCCACAAGTTTCTGCCAACAGCACTGAGCTCTGGGTTACCTACTCAGTCTTTTGAAGCCTTAGCCAGCTGATGTAGCTGCCAGTTGGATTGATCAGGGTATGTGACCCAGAGCTCCTTAAAATGCGCCCCCCAAAATGCAAATTTACTGCCATAGAGTTGATACTGACTCATAATGACCCTATAAGACAGGGTAGAACTTCCCCTGTAGGTTTCTGAGACTAATTCTCAGACTTTCTCCTGAGAAGTGGATGGTTGTGTGGTGGTTTAGATCTTGCAGTTAGCAGCCTTTTAGCATGAGAGGTAGGGTCACATTTCTGTTCTGATTATGCTCCATTTTCTGAGATTCCAGTGCCGAGTCTCCCCCCCTGCAAATAGCAGTGAGATTATTCTCACTAAACTGCGCTGGATGGGAAACTTGGGGCAAGTAGTGCATCGCAGCCAAGGAAGATCTCATTGACAGTGCAGTACTTGAATAAGGCAGGAAGACACAGGAGTGGCCATCTGGCGGTGGGGAAAGTGTTCCAGGTAGGAGACAGTCAGTGCAAAAGGCCTTGTGATTGGCTTCTCCAAGCTTCTTCCTGGAACAGCAAGGAGACCAATGTGAGTGGGGCATGACACTCTGTGTAGTGAGGAAAGATGATCACTGTGTGGGCCTCCTGTATGATTGAGAAGCCAAGGGGAATTTTTAAACCCTAAGCCAGATCAATGCTCAAGGAAGCATCAGTCAAGACATCAAAGACACGTTGCATTGGCTAAATGTGCTACAACAGATCTTTTGAAAAGACTGAAGATGAAGGATGTTACATTGAGGACACTGCCTGATCTTGTGCCAAATCTCGCCATGGTTGTTAGGCTGGAGTCCATTGTTGCAGCCATGGTGTCAGCCCATCTCCTTGATGGTCAGTCTCTTTTCTTGTGGACCTTCAGTTTTACCGAGCATGATGTCCCTTTCCATGGACTGGTCTTTCCTGATAAAATGTAGTAGCTACCAGATTGGATGTCATGCCTTTAGAACAGTGGTTCTCAACCTTCCTAATGTTGTGACACTTTCATATAGTTCCTCATGTGTGGTGCTCCCCCCAACTATAAAATTATTTTTGTTGCTACTTCATAACTATAATATTGCTACTGTGATGAATCGGATGACCCCTGTGAAAGCATTGTTTGACCCCTCTCCCCATGGGGGTCGCGACACACAGGTTGAGAATCACTGCTCTGGAACATTTTCATCATAGAAGAGAGTCCGGTGGCACAGCTCTGAGTTAGAGGGTGAGACGGGTTATTTGACATTCATTTGCTGATGTGTTTGCGAACCCAGTGGAAACACTCGGGAATGAGCATCTTCTTTAGCCATACTCCTGGATCATTCAAATGCCATCTCCCCTGTGAATGCCTCACTCCATCCTTGGCTTTCCATACTTGCCATATGAAAATGGGATAATATTCAATACTTAGCATTATATATAACCCAGTATTTGGTAGTCTGCCTCAAACAGATGCGAGTCTCTCTCTTTTTCTACTAATATTTAATTTTGATTAATATTAAAACATACAAAGCAAAATCTGTTCCATTTCAACCCTTTCTGGACACAATGTTCAGTGACATTGGTCACACTCTTCATATTGAATTAACATTCTTGTTCTTTCAATTCTAGGTGTTTCCTTTCTTTTTACTTAATCTCTCTGCCACAACCCTCTCACATATATTTTGAATTATCTGTAGCCCATTTAGATTTGTGCTGATTTTTTAAAGACTGCAATACTCAAGGATGCAATCCTTTAAGTGCTAAATTGTTATTTAGTTTAAAGATGACTTCAGGGGACAGTTTCAATTCAAGGTTTGAAGAGTAACTCAGGGTCATAGTCTCTGGGACTCTTCCAGTTAAGTAAGTCTAGATAATTAAAGAATTTTAAATTATGTAACACAAGGTTCTCCCTTTCTATCAGCATCCTTAGGAATCATGGTGCTATGGTGCCTGCTAACCTCAAAGTCAATAGTTGAAACCACCAGCCACTCTGGAGCGGAAAGAAAAGGCTTTCTGTTTCCTTAAAGAACAGCAAGCGAGGAAACCACAGGGGGTGTTCTATACTGAGTCAAAATTGACTCCATGGCAGTGAGTTTATGTTGTTATCGAAAAAAGAACACATTTTAATGGGGTCTCTGACAGATAATATAACAATCCATAAATCAATTAGATCAAGCGAGTTTGTACATATGCTGCCACCATCATTTTTTCTAAACACTATCATTCTACTTGACCCCTTTGATATCAGCTCCTGTTTTTTCCCTCTTTCCTCAACCCTCACACCCTTACTAAATTATATATAAATTTTTAATATCTTTATACACACCGTCTTCTGTGTCCCTCTACCCATATTTCTGTTATTCGGCCCCTAGGCTGTGTGTGTGTGTGTGTGTGTGTGTGTGTTCTAAATCCATCGTTGTTATCAGTTCCCTTTCCCTCCCCTTCCCTACACAGCCACCCTGTGCCCTCATGGTATCTGAGTCAGTTCGAGTTGACTAGAGAAGCACATTCATAAACACTCATGTGTCCTAAAAAAGCTTTATATAGAAGAATAATTATATATTAAGAAAACATCCCAGCCCAGTCCAGACCACGTCCATAAGTACGAAATTAACCCATATAACCAATAAGTGTGTAAATTTTTTTCAGACTTATGCAACACATGCAATGACACCAAGTGCTGGAAGATCACAGGGCAGTCGGTGGAATGTCTTATGGACCCAGTGGAGGTGGAAAGTGGCATGGGTCTCCACGTGACCCCTCCCCGTTCAAGGCTCTGGCTGCCGTCAATGTAGATCCATGTATCTTGTCAGCAGGAATATCAAGTCATGGGTGTCTCTCACCCCCAGGAAAGAATACAGGAGTTGCCAGAATCCTCAAGAGAAAGCCAAGCCCACATTGAGACCTCACTGGCTATGGCCTGAGTGACAGTCTGGACTCCACCCCTATGCAAGATGAAGGGAGGTTAAAAAGCTACCACAGTATCGCTACTCCCATTACTGTTCCTGAGGATTTTATCTGTCCTGGATTCTGTGCGTGGTTGCTATTTTTTTAATGATTTTTCTTTCAGCATCTATCTGTGGTGTCCCTGATCTGAATGCCCTGATGCAGTATCTGTGAGTCTCCTGTGAGCAGGGACTGTGTTCTCTACATCTGGGACTTCTTAAAGCTTTGCAAAATGTTGTCATTTGAATAACACTCAATAAATATTTTTTGAAGGAATGGCATTGCAGGTGACAGTCAGTACCTATTCTCCCATCAGTTATATGGTTGGCGGTCTTTTTACCTCTCAGACATATAGCTGAATCATTACAATGTGAGAGTCTGAGTCTGGTTATATTATTGGGACATGTAGTCAAAAGACAAAATATGTTTGCCTAAAGCACCTTTTGAGTATGATGTTTCAATAAAATGAATTGGACAGATCCTGGCAGCAGACATGTTTCAGCCGCTCACAAGCTATGTGGCTTTGAGTAGTGTACCCTAAGCTCTGAATTCAAGGTAAGTAGTTTCAATGGTCAATATGCATGTGAGAGCTGGACAGTGAGTAAGGAAAACTGAAGAAGAATCAATGCATGTGAATGATGTGCAAACAATACCGAAAGTCGTCTGGGCTGTCAGAAGAACAAGCAAATCCCTCTTGGAGGAAGCACGGAGAGAATGCCCCTTAGAAGTGAGGATGGCAAGTCTTCATCTCACATCCATTGGACATGCTATCAGGAGAGACTGGTTCTTAAGAAAGGACATAATGCTTGTTAAAGTACAGGGGCAGCAAGAGGGAAGAAGACCCTTGATAAGATGGATGTCCACAGTGGCTACAGCAATGGGCTCAACATGAACCAACGACTGTGGTGATGACACAAGAGCAGACAGGGTTTCATTCCGTTGTACAATTCTGGTCTCTGGTACAAAGGAAAATGAGTTGCCCTATCCTGTGGGGTCGAGGCTTTTGTGCCTGCTGTGTATTTTGTCCTAAGGACTTGCAGTGTTGTTCTTTATACAGTGTTGTTTTTATTAGTTGCTTTTCGGTCCATTTTGACTCATAGCGACCCCCATGCATGTCAGAGTAGAACTGTTCCATAGGGTTTTTAAGGCTGTGACCTTTTGGAAGCAGATTTTCAGGCCTACCTTCGTTATGCACCTCTTGGATTCTGGGTGGGATTTAACTGCCGACCTCCTGGGTGCTAGTCAAACACGACCCAGGGAGACCTCCCACTGAATAGTGTGAGTGTATTCCCAACAAGGTTGCTCCTCTTCCCGTACTTGTTTGGACGGTATTCTCTTTTGATCCATAGGGTTCCATGGACTCATTTTCAGTAGTACATCATCAGGTCTTTCTTCCCAGTGTGTCCTAGCTTGGATGCTCTGGTGAAGCGTGTCCAGAGTGGCTTCCTCTGGTTATAATCGTAGCCGGTGACACCTCTTACAGCAATCACAGCTATAGACAAATGACAACATGATGACAAACTGACAGATGGGTGGCAGCCTAGGGAAGGAATGATCACAACACAACCTGAGTGGAAATCGAGCTACGGAGTCTCTGAGAGTCCAGGCTCTTCGTCCTGGCACAGCCTGGGGCAGGGCCTGGAGCCAGGAACTGTGGCTGCTGGGGTGAGGACCCCTGCTTCCCCACTTGGCATTCCCTCCCCAAACACAGCTGGCAGCCTGTGGGAATTGTCTTTCCCCTTGCACATGATGGCACTGACGAGCATAACATAACCCTGCTGGTAGTTAATGACTGGTGACATTTTGAGGCCGCTGCCCACCTTTGGTTGAGGGAATTTGCCAATGCTCGGAAGTTGTTGGGCTCTAACGAAATGCGACCCCTGCAAGCAAGCACTGAGTCAAGTGCACGAGGTGTGGGGCCTACTCTGACATCCCCGTGTGACCGTGAAAAGCAGGCTGCGGAGCAGTGGTGGCTGCTGAGGCTCCTTTCTCCTGGCAATACTGGCCTGCTGAAATGGCGGGCTCATTTGCCATGGAAAGCAGGGTTTCATGGGAACTTGTGGATTAAGAATCCACATGCCTGCAATCAATATTGTATGTTCATCGTATAATTTACTTTGAAAGGGAGACGACACAGTTCCCCGAATTTTGGGGTGAAGTAAACCACTTTTCCAAAGGAGTAAGTGGATTTCTGTGTTTATAAATCATTCCCACCACTTGGGAGTGCAGAGGAGGATATGGGAGGATGGTAAAGAAGAGCAGGAGGAGAGGACCTGAAGACCTCATGTTTCCTCAGGGTCAGGGGCGGGCCAGGCGAAACCAATGTCCCTGGAATACCACTGTCTCTAGCGAATAAGGAATCTTCCCATCGCAATGACAATATGAGAGAATTGCCACCGACGGATTTGCCGCTGTGCCTACAAATATCATCTTGAGACCATACAGTAGTGAAGCACGGGAACCCAGGTGCTTCACCCTTTACCCTAGACCAGTGAAACTCAGAGAAGCACTATTGACCTGTGAGACATGACGTTGCTGGAAGCATCAGTGTACAGAGGCATGGGAACCTCGAAGGAGCTTCTTCCGTGTGAATAAAATGCAGGCTGAACTTCATGGCAGGTTCCAGATTCTCAGGAATTACACGGGCTGTATTGCTCAGAGGTAGAACCCACTGCTTGGGGCACACTTGAACTGAAAAATCTTGCTGGACTCACGGCTTTCCCAAAGACCCAAGATTCTCAAAGAGCGAGCGTAAGGTTGACGGAAAAACAAACTGCCGATGGTGCCTTATTGCCTTGAAACCGGCAAGAAGCAAGATATTCCTTAAACCATGAATCTCAGAAACATTGTGATCGTGAAGGAAAACCAGGGAGAGCAGATGTACTTCCAATTATCCACCACTTAAATTAAACCTCAAACCTAAATCCTATCCTAAAACCAACCCTAATCCTAACCCTAACCTAGGTCAAAATCTAGCCCTAGGTCTAAACCTAAAAAGAGGTGTAACCCTAAGCCTAGGTCTAATTCTGTATACTCCTAACCTTAAACTTAACCCTAACCTAAGGCTCACCCTAAACCAAGCCCTAACCCTAACCGTATGTCTACCCTAAGGCTAAGACTAATCCTAACCCCAAATCTGATGTGAACATGCAGCTCCCCCTACAACTAACCTTACTCCTAACCGTCACCCTTCGCCTGAACCTAACTTAACTCTATCCATCACCTTCAATCGAAGCCTCCATATCACCATTAATGTAATCCAATCCCTTAAACTAGACAGAGAGCTAAACTTAACCACAACCAAAATGGATGTAACACACAAGCTGCAAGCCTGACCCCAACTCTTAACCTCGCACACTTTCTAACCCTCACACAAATATTAACCCCAACCCATACCTAAACAGTCAAGTTTACCATAAGCCTAAATGAGACAATAGGTTCATTCATCCTTAAGCACTAAACCCTACTCTTACCATCAACCTCACACTCACCCTACATTTGATCCACAACCTTACCATAACCCGAATCCTCACGCAGCCGTAACTCTAACCTGAACTCTAACACTGTCTCTAAACATGCCCACATGCCTGTACCTATGCCCGTCTAAAGTTAACCCTAAACCGAAATCTTCTGTCCCACTATTTTGCAGCATTTAAAGAAGTACACTGGGAAAGATTTTTCTGCAAGAAAGAAACTGCAGGCGGTGTGGCTGAACTGAGAATATCATGCTGCATGAGCTCTTTGCCCTCAGATGTAGAAGTGTCATCAGTGGGCACTATAAAGAAACGGGAGTTTAATAAGTGATCATCAACCTCTGTGGATTCTCTTTGTTCTAGACGCCTGAAATAAAGACAGTTGTCCTGAGTCACATAAACCTCCACCGAGTGGTCTTAGTGTGGCGCAGGAACATGCCGGTAGAAGAGAATGCTGAAGAAGGCTGAACGTCCACAATTGAATGGTCATTGCCAAGAAATGAAGTGTCAGCCGGATCAGACTGGGAAACTTAAGCTTCCATTAGACAATGAAGATGTGAGAATCTGGTACGTCCACAATTCACGGTTTCCTTAGATCCATGAAATTCCGTGTTGAATTTTAGTCAGAAAATGAGAACTCCGGAGCCTCTGTTCAGCAGGCCCGGGTGTAGCTCCCAGAGGCACACTGGTGCTCCTCTAGAATTTGAATAAAAATCGTTTTCAAGGGAATAAGGAACCTTGATCAAGCCAGGTGGTTCTTGACAAACGAAATTGCTGCGTGTGCCTGGTATACTGACAAGCACCCACCTGTGCTAGTCCATGGCGTATTCAGCATAGGAATCTGCATCGATTGAGCCAAGACAAAGGAAAGCTCAGGGAGGCAGCACCCGTGTAGAAAAGCATTTGTACTTCAAAGAGAGGGCCAATGATGTGAAAAGACATACCCTTGGCAAATAGTTTTCATCATCGGCAGAATAACACGGAGCAATATTGCTGGGAGAGAAAAGGCACCACCTGAGGGAGGCACGCTCAACAAAACTACCTAGGGCAGGAGCCGGGTTGCCCCCAGGCACTAGGCGTGTCAGGCCTCAGCATTGTAAGGAGAGTTCACTGAAGTCCCTGAGTGAAGTTTTCTCCGCTGTCCTACATCTACATGCTAAAATTTACTCTGCGGTTTCTGATGATCCTGGGCTATGAACGGCCACCATTCACCGTTCTCCTTACACTCGTGCGTCTCCATCGACCTTAAAAGAAAGGGAGGACACGCAACTGCTGGCAGGTAAATTCAGCAAAGTTTGTCTCAACACAAAAGAGACAGCTCTGTGGTGACCCGTCTTCCATGGTAAAACATTTCCTAGCGAATAAGGAATCTTCCCATCGCAATGACAATATGAGAGAATTGCCACCGATGGATTTGCCGCCGTGCCTACAAACATCATCTTGAGGCCATACAGTAGTGAAGCAGGGTTGTGATCATTCCTTCCCTAGGCTCCCACCCATCTGTCAGTTTGTCATCATGTTGTCATTTGTCTATAGCTGTGATTGCTGTAAGCGGTGTCACCGGCTACGAGTATAACCAGAGCAAGCCACTCTGGACACGCTTCACCAGAGCATCCAAGCTAGGACACACTGGGAAGAAAGACCTGATGATGTACTACTGAAAATGAGTCCATGGAACCCTATGGATCAAAAGAGAATACCGTCCAAACAAGTACTGGAAGAGGAGCAACCTTGGTGGGAATACACTCACACTATTCAGTGGGAGGTCTCCCTGGGTCGTGTTTGACTAGCACCCAGGAGGTCGGCAGTTAAATCCCACCCAGAATCCAAGAGGTGCATAACGAAGGTAGGCCTGAAAATCTGCTTCCAAAAGGTCACAGCCTTAAAAACCCTATGGAACAATTCTACTCTGACATGCATGGGGGTCGCTATGAGTCAAAATGGACCGAAAAGCAACTAATAAAAACAACACTGTATAAAGAACAACACTGCAAGTCCTTAGGACAAAATACACAGCAGGCACAAAAGCCTCGACCCCACAGGATAGGGCAACTCATTTTCCTTTGTACCAGAGACCAGAATTGTACAACGGAATGAAACCCTGTCTGCTCTTGTGTCATCACCACAGTCGTTGGTTCATGTTGAGCCCATTGCTGTAGCCACTGTGGACATCCATCTTATCAAGGGTCTTCTTCCCTCTTGCTGCCCCTGTACTTTAACAAGCATTATGTCCTTTCTTAAGAACCAGTCTCTCCTGATAGCATGTCCAATGGATGTGAGATGAAGACTTGCCATCCTCACTTCTAAGGGGCATTCTCTCCGTGCTTCCTCCAAGAGGGATTTGCTTGTTCTTCTGACAGCCCAGACGACTTTCGGTATTGTTTGCACATCATTCACATGCATTGATTCTTCTTCAGTTTTCCTTACTCACTGTCCAGCTCTCACATGCATATTGACCATTGAAACTACTTACCTTGAATTCAGAGCTTAGGGTACACTACTCAAAGCCACATAGCTTGTGAGCGGCTGAAACATGTCTGCTGCCAGGATCTGTCCAATTCATTTTATTGAAACATCATACTCAAAAGGTGCTTTAGGCAAACATATTTTGTCTTTTGACTACATGTCCCAATAATATAACCAGACTCAGACTCTCACATTGTAATGATTCAGCTATATGTCTGAGAGGTAAAAAGACCGCCAACCATATAACTGATGGGAGAATAGGTACTGACTGTCACCTGCAATGCCATTCCTTCAAAAAATATTTATTGAGTGTTATTCAAATGACAACATTTTGCAAAGCTTTAAGAAGTCCCAGATGTAGAGAACACAGTCCCTGCTCACAGGAGACTCACAGATACTGCATCAGGGCATTCAGATCAGGGACACCACAGATAGATGCTGAAAGAAAAATCATTAAAAAAATAGCAACCACGCACAGAATCCAGGACAGATAAAATCCTCAGGAACAGTAATGGGAGTAGCGATACTGTGGTAGCTTTTTAACCTCCCTTCATCTTGCATAGGGGTGGAGTCCAGACTGTCACTCAGGCCATAGCCAGTGAGGTCTCAATGTGGGCTTGGCTTTCTCTTGAGGATTCTGGCAACTCCTGTATTCTTTCCTGGGGGTGAGAGACACCCATGACTTGATATTCCTGCTGACAAGATACATGGATCTACATTGACGGCAGCCAGAGCCTTGAACGGGGAGGGGTCACGTGGAGACCCATGCCACTTTCCACCTCCACTGGGTCCATAAGACATTCCACCGACTGCCCTGTGATCTTCCAGCACTTGGTGTCATTGCATGTGTTGCATAAGTCTGAAAAAAATTTACACACTGTTATTGGTTATATGGGTTAATTTCGTACTTATGGACGTGGTCTGGACTGGGCTGGGATGTTTTCTTAATATATAATTATTCTTCTATATAAAGCTTTTTTAGGACACATGAGTGTTTATGAATGTGCTTCTCTAGTCAACTCGAACTGACTCAGATACCATGAGGGCACAGGGTGGCTGTGTAGGGAAGGGGAGGGAAAGGGAACTGATAACAACGATGGATTTAGAACACACACACACACACACACACACACACAGCCTAGGGGCCGAATAACAGAAATATGGGTAGAGGGACACAGAAGACGGTGTGTATAAAGATATTAAAAATTTATATATAATTTAGTAAGGGTGTGAGGGTTGAGGAAAGAGGGAAAAAACAGGAGCTGATATCAAAGGGGTCAAGTAGAATGATAGTGTTTAGAAAAAATGATGGTGGCAGCATATGTACAAACTCGCTTGATCTAATTGATTTATGGATTGTTATATTATCTGTCAGAGACCCCATTAAAATGTGTTCTTTTTTCGATAACAACATAAACTCACTGCCATGGAGTCAATTTTGACTCAGTATAGAACACCCCCTGTGGTTTCCTCGCTTGCTGTTCTTTAAGGAAACAGAAAGCCTTTTCTTTCCGCTCCAGAGTGGCTGGTGGTTTCAACTATTGACTTTGAGGTTAGCAGGCACCATAGCACCATGATTCCTAAGGATGCTGATAGAAAGGGAGAACCTTGTGTTACATAATTTAAAATTCTTTAATTATCTAGACTTACTTAACTGGAAGAGTCCCAGAGACTATGACCCTGAGTTACTCTTCAAACCTTGAATTGAAACTGTCCCCTGAAGTCATCTTTAAACTAAATAACAATTTAGCACTTAAAGGATTGCATCCTTGAGTATTGCAGTCTTTAAAAAATCAGCACAAATCTAAATGGGCTACAGATAATTCAAAATATATGTGAGAGGGTTGTGGCAGAGAGATTAAGTAAAAAGAAAGGAAACACCTAGAATTGAAAGAACAAGAATGTTAATTCAATATGAAGAGTGTGACCAATGTCACTGAACATTGTGTCCAGAAAGGGTTGAAATGGAACAGATTTTGCTTTGTATGTTTTAATATTAATCAAAATTAAATATTAGTAGAAAAAGAGAGAGACTCGCATCTGTTTGAGGCAGACTACCAAATACTGGGTTATATATAATGCTAAGTATTGAATATTATCCCATTTTCATATGGCAAGTATGGAAAGCCAAGGATAGAGTGAGGCATTCACAGGGGAGATGGCATTTGAATGATCCAGGAGTATGGCTAAAGAAGATGCTCATTCCCGAGTGTTTCCACTGGGTTCGCAAACACATCAGCAAATGAATGTCAAATAACCCGTCTCACCCTCTAACTCAGAGCTGTGCCACCGGACTCTCTTCTATGATGAAAATGTTCCAGAGCAGTGATTCTCAACCTGTGTGTCGCGACCCCCATGGGGAGAGGGGTCAAACAATGCTTTCACAGGGGTCATCCGATTCATCACAGTAGCAATATTATAGTTATGAAGTAGCAACAAAAATAATTTTATAGTTGGGGGGAGCACCACACATGAGGAACTATATGAAAGTGTCACAACATTAGGAAGGTTGAGAACCACTGTTCTAAAGGCATGACATCCAATCTGGTAGCTACTACATTTTATCAGGAAAGACCAGTCCATGGAAAGGGACATCATGCTCGGTAAAACTGAAGGTCCACAAGAAAAGAGACTGACCATCAAGGAGATGGGCTGACACCATGGCTGCAACAATGGACTCCAGCCTAACAACCATGGCGAGATTTGGCACAAGATCAGGCAGTGTCCTCAATGTAACATCCTTCATCTTCAGTCTTTTCAAAAGATCTGTTGTAGCACATTTAGCCAATGCAACGTGTCTTTGATGTCTTGACTGATGCTTCCTTGAGCATTGATCTGGCTTAGGGTTTAAAAATTCCCCTTGGCTTCTCAATCATACAGGAGGCCCACACAGTGATCATCTTTCCTCACTACACAGAGTGTCATGCCCCACTCACATTGGTCTCCTTGCTGTTCCAGGAAGAAGCTTGGAGAAGCCAATCACAAGGCCTTTTGCACTGACTGTCTCCTACCTGGAACACTTTCCCCACCGCCAGATGGCCACTCCTGTGTCTTCCTGCCTTATTCAAGTACTGCACTGTCAATGAGATCTTCCTTGGCTGCGATGCACTACTTGCCCCAAGTTTCCCATCCAGCGCAGTTTAGTGAGAATAATCTCACTGCTATTTGCAGGGGGGGAGACTCGGCACTGGAATCTCAGAAAATGGAGCATAATCAGAACAGAAATGTGACCCTACCTCTCATGCTAAAAGGCTGCTAACTGCAAGATCTAAACCACCACACAACCATCCACTTCTCAGGAGAAAGTCTGAGAATTAGTCTCAGAAACCTACAGGGGAAGTTCTACCCTGTCTTATAGGGTCATTATGAGTCAGTATCAACTCTATGGCAGTAAATTTGCATTTTGGGGGGCGCATTTTAAGGAGCTCTGGGTCACATACCCTGATCAATCCAACTGGCAGCTGCATCAGCTGGCTAAGGCTTCAAAAGACTGAGTAGGTAACCCAGAGCTCAGTGCTGTTGGCAGAAACTTGTGGGGGGTCAGAAGGACTTGAAGTGATGGTGTCCTTCTCAGTGGCCTCAGATAATCTTCTCCCCGGTCTGGGCATCAGCATCTTCTTTGCAAAATGGGATGATTGCATTAGAGAACCACTAAACTCCTACATACCTGAGCAACCAGGAAGCAATTGTGAATCCTGGAGAGGAGCAAAGACTATGCTGGTGTCTCTGCAAATCTTGGGAAGCCTGGATCCGATGCGGCTGGAACTGTCCACTGCGAGGCACCAAGAATCCCGAGAGCTGTAGTTCAGGTCTCCCCCTTGCCTGTGTACCATGGAAGATTTAATAAATGTTCTCCTCATGCTACCTTTCGGATCCTTGGTGGCAAAGTGGCAAAATCCCTTCACATTGGCCTGTTAACTGCAGGGTTGGTAGTTCAAACGCACCTGCTGCATTAATGTAGAAAGGGCAGCTTTCAACTCCCACAAAGAATTGTTGTTTCAGAAATCCACAAGGACAGTTGTATCCTGTAACTATGAGTCAGAACTGGCACAATAGCAGGGCGTGAGTGAGCTTTAAACTACATTTGAGACTGGGGTCTATTTTGAATTCCCCTACCTGTCCATTGGGTGTCATGGGAAGAAAGTAGATAGGAGAAAAAAGGGTAGGAGGCAGTGAGGGAGGAGGGTAGAATGTACTGGAGTAACACATTCTGGCAGAAAATTGTGTGTATGTGTGTGTGTGCGTGTTCTATTGTAATTCACACAGATTATGGGTGAGGGAGGGAACTGTAAAAGTAAATATCCATGAAAAAGAAAAAAAAATTCTTTGGTGATTTTCCTTTTGTTGAGCTAAGGGATGGAGAATGTACTGCATGGGCGTGACCAGCCACTGGACCGGTGTGCTGTTAACACACCCTCCTGCCTTTGCATGCTGGGGGCCTCTCTGTAAACAGAAGTGACTTGTGACTTCTGATTTCCTTGGGCTCTAAAGAGAACCCGAGAATAGAAGTTCTAAATCGTGAACAAAGGAGAGACAAAGGGTTAATGAGAGGACAGAAGTTTGAAGTTTCATTGGATGAACACAGCGCCAGCATCCAACAAACATGCCAAAGGCTGAACTCTGCCCGGAATTAATGCATGAGCACTGTCTTTAGCCCGTGTCCTCACTCTCCCCGTCTCCTGCACTCTAAGCCAGCCTCACTAAGAGTAGTCAAAGGTGACATGGTGGTCCCTTCATCTCTCTCTGACCCCCTCACGCTGCCTTCAACTCTATCCAAGTTGCTTCATCCTTCCCCCTTCTCCCTGATCTTCCTCGTGGAAAGATCTAATCCATACTAACTTGTAAAAGTCAGTTAGCACACAAGAAAGAAGACATCTCCTTCTTCAGCCTATGCTGCAGAAAAGGAAACTCGGGCTTGAGCTCATTTGCCCAACTGTCAAAGGTCCCATCACGGGCAGGGCCATGATGTGAAAATTCAAGCAAGCAGCCCCAGAGCCAGAGCTCCCAACCCTCATCCACTGCAGTTCAAGTTCATGGGGTGAAGTGGTGAAAAGCTAACCAGAAACTGAGAGTCAATGTAGATACCCAAGGCTTACTTGCCAGGGCACTCACTCACTGCCATTGAGTCAATGCTGACTCATAACAACCCTATAGGACAGGGTAGAATTCCCCTGTGAGTTACTGAGGATGTATCTCTTTATAGGAATAGAAAGCCCCATCTTTCCCTTGTGGAGTGGCTAGTGGTTTTAAACTGTTGCACAAAGCATAACCATGACACCATCAGGACTCCAAAACATGCCAGGGCAATCAATGGTTCTGTGAGATCTCTCAGGATAGAGATGTACCTTGCTCCTTGGCTACATATGAGAAAGCATTCACCTCCAAGCCTAGTTTGTGATCCAAGTGAGTTTTATGAGAATTAGAAGAAGTTTCAGGTTTATAAAGGCACCTGCAGGGCTCTTCAGAAATGTGCATCTCCTTAGAAGCTTCCCTGAAAGTCACGAGGTCTGCTCTGTGCTCCTGCCTTTTAAATTACTCCAAGAGGTGGGGCGTGCTGGTGACCCTGGTTGAACTCATTGGCTGAACTGAATTCACCTGGCCTTGGTGGGCCAATTCAGGTGCAGAACACACCCAGGTGTATCTCCCCTTCCTGCCTGGGAACCTGAGCCTTTGAGCATGCGCAGTGTACCACTCGTTCATGGGACAAAGGCTCAGACTGCTGACCATGCGTAATGGATGCCTCAGTCCCTAAGCTAAACTACCTAGCAGTTCCAAAACCCCACTGCTGTGTAGTGTTCATGAACTTTGGCAGGAACACATCCTTACCACGAAGAATCCTGGTGGCCCAATGGCTAAGCACTTGGGCTTTAGACCGCGGTCAGTAGCAATACATGAGAAAAAGGTCTTGCCATTGTAAACATTCCACCCCACTGCCATCAAACGCAAAGGACCTCTGGTGACATGGCGGACTACTCACAGAGCTACTAAATGCAAAGTCAACAGTTCTAACCCACCAGCTTCACTGTGGGAGAAAGATGAAGCTATCTATTCCTATAGAGACATAATATCTCAGAAACCTATAGGGAAAATTCTACCCTGCCATGGACTACTAAACGAACAACCTAATCTGTCTTGGAAGAAGTCAGGCCAGAGTGCCCTTGACAGCATATATGGCAAGATTTTGCCTCCCAAATATGTTGGACATATTGCCTGGAGAAGGACATCCTGCTTGGTAAAGTGGAGGGGCAGCACAAAAGAGGAAGGCCCTCAACGAGCTGGATTGACACCGTGGCTGCATCAATGGACTCAGGCAGAGAACAAATGTGATGATGGGGAAGGACCTGGAAGTGTTTGGTTCTGTTGTGCATTGGGTCACTTTGTGTCAGAAACCACTCAATGGCACCCGACAGCAACAACAACAAGTATATAAGATCACCATGAGTTGGAATCAACTCGACAGAAAGTGGGCTTTGGGTCTGTCATGGAACCAACCCTGGCTCATAGCGACCCAATCATGGGATTCTGAGGCTGTAAATCTTCATGGGAGCAGAGGGCCTCATCTGTCTCCTGCGGAGCAGCTGGTAGGTGTGAACCCCTGACTTTGCAGTTGACAGTCCAACACTTCCCTTAAAGTACCCCCCGGGGCTCCTTTGGTAATGATGACAGACTAGGAAACCCAATGGGGACATTTCTACTCTGTCACATGAAGGCATCCTGTGCAGAATGGGCTCAACGGGAACTAACACCAACCCCACCACTTTTAACACCATCCCAACCTTACAGACTGTGCTAGGCTCTTGAAGGAATTGACTTTTTGCACTCCCACTGAGCGAGCTATGAGCATGCATGCCAACACGTAACTTCCGGTCCTGAACTAGGGATCAGCTGCACATGTAAGGATGTGCTTCTTAGGTGGAAGGAAGTCAAGAGAGGGGATCTGGAAGCAGGAAAAGCCAGGAAGCAGGAGTCACTTAGGCAGACCCCTTTCCTAAACCAACTTAATTAGCATATCACAGATCCTGGCTCAGAGGTGATGTTCAAAGAAGAATTGTTGACTGAATACACAAGGGAAGGAAGAGAATAAGTGAACACAGAAATGTGCTAATGACCAAATTGACTCACAGTTCCGATCCTGCTCTTCTTCTTCCAGGTTCTTCTCTAGTTGCTAATGGTATTTGCTCGACCTCTCACAAGCACAAAAGGAGCCCTGGTGGCCTAGCGGTTAGGCAGTGGGCTGCTAACCACCAAACTAGCAGTTCTAAATTAGCAGGCATTCTGAAGGAGAACAACAAGCTGTCTGTTCCTTTAAAGAATTACAGTCTTGGGAATGCACAGTGGTAGCTCTACCCTGGCCCATAGGGCTGCTCTGAGTCTGACTCGACTGGACAGCAGTGAGTATGGGTTTGGTTTGGTTTTCACAGGTACCCCGATCCGTTGGTGGTCTTGGTAAATTGCACACGCTGGTTCAGTGGACCTTGTGTAGGGCTTGAGAATTTGCACTTCTAACAAGCTCCTGATGTTGCTAGTCTGTGACCATATTTGGGGTGGCAAGGCTCTGGACTACCCGGGTCTCCCTGGTGCCTGCTGTCACAGCGCAAGTTCCCAAGAGTGCACCGCTACTCATTTCTTTGGAATGATTTGGACTGAGTTTTCCCAGCCATGTCATCAAGGTTTTTGGCTATTTGTTTCATGACACTGAAAAATTTGGACCTGACATACGCAGCTCAGGCTGTATTATCTATCTTCTCTGCCCTCTTGGATTGGAGATGGATCACCTATGAAGCGATGAGGGTAAGAAGGGTTGGGTGTCCCCGAGTAATGTGAACAGTTAGCACGCTCAACCACTGCTGATTAAAAGGTTTGCGGTTCAAATCCAAGGCCCCTCAGAAGAAAGGCCTGCTGATTGACTTCTGAATGACCAGCCTTTGAAAGCTCTGTGGGGTCCCGTGGTGCTGACCCACACGGCGTCACCGTGAGTTGGAATGGACTCCTCCGAAACGGGTTTAGTAAGAAGCACAAAGAGGAAACTCCTTGGTGAACTGGAGGACACGGTAGCTGAAACCAGGGGCTCCAACATACTACCCCTGAGGCTGGCAAAGGACCGGGCAGTGCTGCCTTGTGTTGCAAAGAAGGTCCCTGTGATGTCAGAATGACTGGACAGCACTAACAACAACAAAGGATGTCAAGGCCCTTCACTTCCCCAGACCACTGACCAGGTTCAAAGACCCGCATGCGAGTATAGTTTCACAATTAGACGTGTTTAGAAAAAATAATGTTTGCAAAAGTAAAATCTTGGTTTACATTTTACAGAGCATGCACAATTAGTAGAGCGCTTAAGGTCCACCGGAACCTCTTTAGGGTCCCCTCCACTTGCTCAGCACCGATAAGTCGATTCTGACTCATATTGATCCTACAGGAGAGGTTAAAATTTCCCCTGTGGGTAGTTCTGAAACTGTAGCTCCTTATGGGAATAGAAAGCCTCCTCTTTCTCTGCAGCTGGTGGGTTCAAACTGTCAACCTTGTCTTTAGCAGCTCAGGACTGACTTGTATCTCTATGAAACCAAAATCTACCTCACTGCCAGGGAGGTGATGCTGACTCATAGTGACCCTATGAGGCAGAGTAGATCTGTCCCTGTGAGTTTCTGAGACTGTAACTCTTTATAGGAGTAGACAGACTCTTCTTCCCACGGAGTGGCTGGTGGTTTCAAAGTGCTGACTTTGGTGTTAGCAGCCCAACATGCAAACACTATGCCACCAAAGCTCCTTTTGTACCCCTATAAGTAGATAAATATTTCTCTTATATCTGTGTTTCAACCAAAGGCATGGCTATAAAGGAAAAAAGGCCATGAGTGTCAAGAATGATTTGAAAATGTGGAGTTCTTTTGGGAAAGGATATATATATATAAATAGAATTCTGACGGCAAGAGTGGTCAGGAGTTGGACTGTTAATCTCAAGGTCAGCAGTTTGAATGACCAACCTTCCTCTGGAGAAAGAGGAGATTTTCTACTCCTCTAAAGAATCACAGTCTCAGAAACCCACAGGGGCCATTTTACTCAGTCCCATGGGCCTGTGAGTTGGAATGGACTTGATGGCAGTGAGGGCATGTAAATATGCAAACACCCACCTCGGACTTAGGATTTGACCTGCTCCCTCAGCCCCGTGAGCATCTGCATCTGCAGCCATGGACTTGGCCTTCTGTGAAGGACCCATTAGTGCACCGCCACAAAGAGAATGAGTTTCCTCAGTGTCAGTCCATTACCCTGCCAACGTTCAGGATGGAGCCAACACCCTTGGTCTCCCAGAGAAATTGGCTCAACATCCCCCTGATGTGGTTGCATGACATAGGCCACTCATGCAATGCACTGCATGTGCTCTATTTAATGCACTATCACCAACAAGTCTACATGGGTGGTAACTCTGAAAACCTTGCCCAAACAGCTGGCTTCACCAAAGTATATGGAACCATGTGGAGTCGTCGACCAGTTCGACTCTGCACTGGCTGTACGTTGGCATTGCCAAGGGAGGTTTCTCACTGACCGTGACCTGAATCCTGCTTCCACTAAGCCTTGCTTCATTGGTCTGGGATGGGGCCAGTCCAATGGGAGCCTTGAAAACTCCTAAGGGATTCCAAAGTATGACCAAGGGTGAACACTACTGCTTTTGGCCATCACATCCGGGAAGGCCTTGGGACTTTGCCACTCAAAGTATGATAGGTCAAGGAACCAGCAACATCAGCATTAGCTTCTCCCACGCTAATGCCATCGAGTTGATGCTGACTCATAGTGACCCTACAGGACAGGGTAGAACTGCCCTTGTGGGTTTCCCAGACTGTCACTCTTGCCCGGAGTCTACAGCCTCATATTTCTCCCAAGGAGAGGCTGGTGGTTTAGGACTACTGTCCTTGTGGTTAACAGCCCAAGAGTACCAGGGCCTCTAGAACTGCTGGATCCTAGACCCCACCCTGAACCCACAAAATCAGAATCTGCCTCCCCTGCCCGATTTCCAGGAACCTGGGTAAGTGCATGCGTGTGAAAGTTTAAGAAATACTTCCTTAGAAACCATTACTTTCCAGAACAAACTCCTCCTGCCAGAGGTGCAGAAATGGAAGCCCATTAGGCCATGCTCGCCTAGAAGCAATTTGAGGTCTCAGTGCTCCTATATCCTGGCTGCCATCCAGATTTCCTTATTCTCACCTGGACTGTTGTCACTGCAGCAGGTATTGGTGAGTCCTCAGCACGAACAGCCCCAAATTCGGTCTAGAGACACAGCTCCCATTTCAGAGTAGTAGAATCCACAGTTTCCTGTAGAGTTTCTGGCTTTTACTGGCTTGGGGTAGGGTCTAGTGGGAAACGCATCTTAGCAAGAGCCATTATGTATTCTGGATGTGCACAATGAGTTTGTCTGGAAGCATATTTATGTCTGGTGTTGTTATGTATTCTTTCTATCCCATGCAACGTTATTTTTTTGAAAATTTATATTTGCTTTTAATTATCCAGACATATAAGTGATTTACAGCTAGGTCTGATCAATTGGAATCAGATGACCATGCCTGGATTAACCATGGGTCCTGGTGACCATTAGGCACTTCTTTCCATGAATGATATTTTCACCTGAGTGAATGCATTCACGACTTTTCTTCTCTTAAGATAAATAAGCAGGTGGGTATCATTTTGCTATGCTGGCACTTCCTTGTGCTGTTTTTAGTTCACCCAGCAATTTTTAAAAAGAGAAACATATTACAACTGTCCCACACTTGATAATTCATGTGGAAAAATTTGGGGGAGAGCTAAATAGAGGTGACCCGTGGTGCAGTCTTACTTACTGCTTGTTAGAAGGTACTGAAATCTTATATACATAAACACTAGAAACCAGGAGAGAGGAAATGGTGGTTCCATGGCAGAATTCTCATTAGCCATGCAGGAAGTTTGGGTTTGATTCTTGGACAGTGTGCCTCCTGTTACAGCTACCACCTAACTGCTAGTGGAGGCTGGCATATTGCTATGATGCTAAACAGATTTTAGCGATGTTTTCTGCCTACAGACAGACAAGGAGGAAAGGCGTGGTGAACTCCTTCAAGCCATCAGCCACTGAAAATCCCCCAGCTGACAAGGGGTCAAATCTACAACCCATTGAAGGAATGGGGCAGGACCAGTGGGCATTGAGTTCTGTAGCGCATGGAGTCCGCATGAGTCAGGAGCTGGCTGACTTGAAGGCAATTGTCCACAGCACTCTCTAGGAAGGCAGTGGTTGGAGCACATAGGCGTCCTTCATGTGGCCCCATGATCATCAAGCCTTAAGTCATACAACCAACTCTGGGAAATGAAAGATGCCCGGGATACCAGGAATATTTGAAGAACCTCGTGTAAATTGGTTCAGCCAAAGGGAGTTCTGGAAACCACCGAGGTAAGCTTCCTGCTGAAACCACTAACTTAGCTCCAGTGCGAGTGGATGGGTGTCTGCGCATGTACCCAGCCACCATTAGTGCGTTTTGTTGTTGTTGTTGTTGTTGCCGTTCACGTCCGTAGAGTCGATGCCGATTCATAGTGACCCTATATGACAGGGTAGAATTCCCCCTGTGAGTTTCTCACACTGTGACTCTTTATGGGAGTAAAAAAGCCTCATCTTTCTCTTGAGGAGTGGCTGGTGGTTTTGAATGGTTGATCTTGCCATTAGTCCATTGCGTAACCAGGTGCTGTCAATTTGGTTCCAACTCATGGCCACTCTATGTACAGCAAAACAAAACAACACGCTGCCCTGCGCATTTCTCACAGCCATTCCTACATTTGAGCCACTGGGTCAACCCATCATGTGGAGGCTTGTCCTCCTTTTGGCTTGACCAAGCATTCTTCCCATCTCCAGGGACTGGTCCCTCCTGATAACACCCAAAGTACATGAAGCCAAATGCCACCATCCTCGCTTCTAAGAATCAATCTGGCTGTAGTTCTTTCAACATAGATTTGTTTGTTCTCCTAGAAGTTCCTTGGTGTATTCAATATTCCTCACCAGGACCATATTTCAAATGCATCAATTCTTCTCATGGGACTTCCTTATGCATTTTCCAGCTTCCACATGAAAATAATCATGCCTTGGGATAGGATACTCCTGAGTTTTTAAGGTGACAAAGTCACCTTGGTTCAAAAAAAAAATGTTTAAAAGGCCTTTTGCAGCAAATTCACTGAAAGCAATTTATCCAGTGATTTCTTTACAGATATTTCTATGAGCGTTGGTTGTGGATGGGTCCAAGATAGATGAAATGCTTCATCATTTAAATCTTTTCTCTGTTTATCATGTTGCTTATTGGTTCAGTGGTGAGGATTCTTGTTCTTTTAACCTCGAGTTGTAATCCATACTGAAGACTATCATCTTAGAACTTCATCAGTAAGTGCTTCAACTCCTCTTCCCTTGCAGCAAGCAAGGCTGGTCGCCTGCATATCTCAGGCTGTTCTCAAATCTTCCTGCAATCCTGAAGTCTCCAATTCAGCCATTCAAAACTCAAAACAGCTCAATGCCATGGAAGTCAAGTCAATTCTGACTCCAGCATCCCTGTAGGCCAGGGAAGAACCTCCCGAAGGTTTCCAAAGCTGTAATCTTTGTGGCAGCACATGGTCACATCTTTCTCACTCAGGATAGCTGGTGAATTCCAAGTGCTGCTCTTTTGTCTAACAGTGAAGTGCTTAAACATTGCCCGACCTGGATTCCAAGTGTGAGCTAGCAGCCACAATTTTCTTCTGAGACCAAAGGGGTGGTTAGGTGTGAATTCTCTACCAAGGGTGGTCCACAGACCTCCTCAATACTCGCCCAGGTGCAAAGTCCATCAAGAGGATGCATTGTCATTATTTTTAATCACATAACACACCCAGGTGTAGCAGCAACCCAGCTTTGTAATATCACCCTGGTTTTGATAAATATGTACCATTCCTTGATAACGCTTCCAAATCCTTTAATATCCTGCAGCTCAGTCCCTGATGTCTGGCTTTAACGAAATGTGTGAAGGGAGACCATATGTCAATAAACTCTCCCCGTCTGCCTCAACTCAGCGCATAATCAGCTCCAAGGTAAAATGCATGGTAAGTCAGTTATGCGCTGGCGGGGAGGGCAAGGGGCCACTTTCCGGTTTGTCTTCTGATGAAGCTGACCAAAAGGACTTCTTATTTCAGCCTATTAGGAGAGTGAGAGTTGCCCCCCCCTCCCTCGCCATTTTTCTTTTCTTTTCCCTTTTTGTCCCTTTCCCCTTGGAGGGACAGCCTGCTCTGCTATTCTGAAAGGGTTGTCTGTTTTATGCTGCACTCTCCACTCCATTAAATCACCTTTCCTCACATTAAATACAGGTCTTCAGGGTGGTCAGAGAGCTTTGCTCTGAGGGATAATGTTATAATGAGGATGACGTGCATGAAAAATCATTTTTCAGTTCAATCCCAGGCAAACCACGAGGAAGCATGAAATGGGAAGAGGGAGAGGTGTACCTCACTTTAGACAAGAGCCAGGCTTCTGAGGGGGGCAGTCTTGACCTGGAAGGCTGCAGAAGGCTTCTTTACCTCACTCACTCATTCACTCATTCATTCAACCAGCTTGCTACTTACTTATTAAATGCCAGACCTTGGGGCTCTCTCACTGAACAAAAGAGACAAAAATCCCCCTTCTGTCAAGAAGCTTCCATAAACAGAGGCATTCAAACACTTCCTAGAGAATGTGTTTAAAGTCCAATTTACACAAAAGCAGAAGAAGAGACTGATGCGAGGGGTTTCACACACACACATGTTCATATATGACTCCCATTGCAGCGACAAAGTGTAGTACTCTTCCAGGAGACACTATTCATTGGAGTTAAATTGCTCCCCCCAAGCCCCTGAGCTCTCTCTCTCTCTCTCTTTTTTCTTTCTTTCTGAGAGCAATTGCCCTTGGAAGGGATTTGCTATTATCACTCTCTAGCACCTTAGTGTGATCTTATTTATTGGCTCCTTTTCCTGCCTAGATAGGAGGGGCCTCCAGGGCTGCTTAAAGCCAGAAAAATCCCAAAAAAGGGAGCAACAAGAGAGGCAGAGGACAATTGGGGCCAGTGTTTCTCATTTGAGTGGGGGAGGGCATTTGTAAAAGATGCAGATTACACACACATACAGCACACATACACTTCCCTGCCGCCCCACCCAATATGGCCCTAATAAATAAGGATCCTACCCCACCATCTGTCCGGGAGCCCCTGAACTGGCCCTTCCCATGAAACAAGTCAGGGCCATTGAAAGTGACTCTGTAGGCAAAAGACCAGTTACTTAGGTTTTCCAAACCAGGATAAAGCCCATTTGTTAAGCACTTGCATATTAACCAAAAGGTTGATGCTTCAAACCCACCCACAGGTTCCTAGGAAAGCAGGCCTGGTGATCTGTTTCTGAAAGGGCACAGTCTTGAAAAGGATCCCTGGTAATATATTGTCCTGCTATCCATAAGGTAAGCAGTTCAATACTACCAGCTGCTCTGAGAGAGAAAGCTGAAGCTTTCTACTGTACAGATGTATAGTCTCAGAAACCTATCAGGGCAAGTATACTCCGCTGCCATGAGTCAGAATTGACTCAATGGCAACAAGTGAGTGGATGGGCAGGGATTGATTGGGCACCAACTAACACTAAGAACAACTACTTTGGGTGGCAGTGACATTCTTCTGCTTTATCTAGAATCTGAACTCTCAGCGTCATTAACAATGGAGGCAACAGACAAATAATTATAAACTACAAAAGTGTAAAGAAAAGCTAAAGAAGTTACTTCTGTTTGGGGTTTAGTTATGTGTTTTTTCAGCAGAAAATATGAACTATGAAGGAGCATGGACTTGCTGGACTTAAATATAAATTGTAAGATCTCTCTCCGGGCTAGAGTTACAACTCAGTTCTTGGCTCTGCATGAGAAAGAATTCACGCCAAAGCCTGGCTCGTGATCCAAGTGAGTTTAATGAAAGTTAAAAGAAGTTTCAGGTTTTACGCGGCTCCCCTAGGATTCCTCCCCACCATGCAGCCTGGCAGAGACTGCTCGAGGTCACGCAAAGATCTCTCTCCTAAGTTTTCCTCCAAAAAAAGACCTGTCTCATGTTCTTTCTCAAGTTCTCTCCCCAGTTCCTGTCCACAGTTTTTCCTTTCTCACCCTCGCTCCTGCCTTTTCAAGGATTCCCGGGGGGAGGCAGGGCGAATGACCCCAGGTCGATCCCATTGGCTGAATTGCAATCACCTGGCCCAGGTGGGCTGATCCAGGTTTAACGCCCATCCGTACCCACCAGCGGGAAAACCTAGGCTTTTGCTCTATGCTTGGTTCTCCTGGGCATGCGTCAATGGGCAGCTCATTCCTGCCTATCTGCCTAACAAAGCCTATTTTTCAACCCCAAGTCTTTCTTGCCAAAAAATAATGTCCCAAAATAGGAATGGCATGAGCATGGCTTCTGCGTTGGATCAGATCAAGAAGATAACTTTCATGCCCTGTACTAAGATCACAAAAGAATGTAATCCAGTGCCTTGTAGACAGTCTCATGTACACAAAAGGTTTTCTAAGAGTCTCCAGAAGGCTGTGCTACAGTCTAAATAGGCTGAATTGCAGCCTAAAACAGAGAGGGACCCATTTCAAAGAGACGTGGGGACATGGCTTTCATAAAATGGAATGCATCATGTAACTCAGTGCAAGGGAAACCCAGTAACTTTGGGAAGGAACTGCATTGGCTTGGACTAAACAGCCAGAGATAGTGCTACATAAAAAAAAAGATGATTGATAATGCAACCCAGACATTATTGTGGAAAAGGAAAAGGGACTTAGAAGACAATCAAAAGCTTCAAGGAACCTCTCTTAGGGAGAAGTCTTGTGGTTTCAACTTGTGTGCTGGGGGATATTTGGCAGTCACGTATTAAATTGTGCATTCAATTTAATTCCTTTAAGGGATTTTGTCAATGGGCCTACAGCCCAACTATCCTGGCAAAAAAATCTATCTTGAAAATCACCCTGCTGTGAGGACGCTAAAGGCAAGCACATGATACGATCACATGGAGGGAAATTGGGGAGCCAATGCAACAGCAAGAACCCAGGGCCTAGACCTATGAACCAAAGCAAATCCATCTTGCCGGATCTCGCTGCTTGAGCTGGTTTGGCCAATGCCACATGGAGTGGAGATATGCTGCCCCAGCCAAACCTTCCTCAAATTACAAAATTATGAGCAAATAATACACCGAGTGGGATTGAAAGTCACTAAGCAGCAATAGGTAAGTAAAACATATGGGCCTACCATTACCTATCTGTAAAGAGTCTTTGGTAACTGGTTTATGGAAGACGCAGGCACTGATTACCTCCCATAACACGTATTCTTTATCATAGCCACGGACACTCATGGAAACATTAAAGTTGTGCTTGAGAGAGGAAAAGGTGAGTTAGAACTGAGAAAGATGGTCATGTGGCCTGGATATTGCTCAAACGCTCCATTCTCCTTGGTCTCTTGGAAGAAGTAGAGGGATGAGAACCCAAAGTTGTAAACATTGTGTGGATTAGAAACGTGTTAAGTTTGGTGTGAGGGCTGAAGGCCCAGGTTGGTAAAATTATTTCTGTGGGATTTTCTAGAACCAGAGCTGCTCTGAGGCCCACACTGGAGAGAATGCCATGGTCATTACCCTTGTATGCTTTATTTTGGCTGAGTCCCTCCCCCATCATGTGTCAGGGCTTACCCCCAGTGCCCCTTCTCAGCCCTGATACACGGTGTTGCCAAAATGGCTCAGAGATGTTAAGCAATCTGATCAAGGTCATGTGGCTTAAGGTCAGTTACAGAGCCAGACACTGAAATGCAAGAAGACTGACTCCTATGCCCAGACCTGGGACAAATCTCTCTGACAGAGCTGGGTAGATGCCCCTAAACATCCGTCTTGTGTGTGTGTGTGTATTTGTGTGTGTGTTTATGTGTGTATCCACATATATATGTTTGGTTTATTTGTCATCAACATAATTAGAGTACTTTCTATCCAATTAAAAAAGGAATTAAGCCAAGGTTGGTGGTTTACATTTGCACAAGTGCCTTTATGAACTATCATGGTTTACTTTCTTTCATTGGGAGGCAGCTCCAAGCTTCAGACCTCTTCACTCCCCAGGTGAGGTGCTACATTCAGACCAGACTCAGAGGAAAGGATTGACCAGAAAGAGTCAGTTCACTGAATGAGGTTCCTTTGAAAAGGAAGCCAAAATGGCCCTTAAACTCATGGCCATCAAGTCAATACTAGCATGTAGTGAGGAACCCTGTTGAACAGGTTCCTATTGTACAGGGTAGCTCTGTCCCTGTGACTCTCCAAGACTAACTTCATGGAAGCAGAAAGCACCATCTTTCTGCCACAGGGCTGATGGTGGTATCAAATTACTGGCCTTTGGGATGTCATCTAAACTTGTAACCACTATGCCACAAGGGCCCTTAGTCAATCTAACAGGTCTGGCAAAATGTAGAGCCAGACATTATATACTGAAAATGGCTCACCACCACCACCACCACCAAAGGCTGGCTTTCTGGTGGTGTCTTCTGCTGGGTAAGGGTAAGGGTAAGGGTAAGGGTAAGGGTAAGGGTAAGGGTAAGGGCTAGGGCTAGGGCTAGGGCTAGGGCGTTAGGGCTAGGGCTTGGGGGTTAGGGCTCGGGCTAGGGGGTTAGGGCAAGGGGTTTAGGGCTAGGGGTTTAGGGCTAGGGGGTTAGGGCTAGGGGGTTAGGGTAGGGGGTTAGGGTTAGGGGGTTAGGGTTAGGGGGTTAGGGGGTTAGGGGGTTAAGGGGTTAGGGGGTTAGGGGGTTAGGGGGTTAGGGTTAGGGTTAGGGGGTTAGGGTTAGGGTTAGGGTTAGGGTTAGGGTTAGTCTTAGGGTCAGGGTCAGGGTTAGATAAAATTGATGTGTGACTTGACAGGGCCACTAGTAAGCCATCATATATAAAAGACTTACTCCTTCCCCCGACAGAATGGGTTCTTTTCTCCAAGATTTCACGAAACATGGCATGACCAGGAAAGACAACCGGTTCCAGTTCCTAAAGCCACCAAAGTGGAGGCCGTCCCTCCCCTCCCCTCCCCATCCCCGTCGTCTTTATCCCACTTTGCAGGATGACTCCGGAGCGGGAGAGCTGGCTTAAGACCCATTGTGACCGCTGCCTGCCTATCAGTTCATGGGGGGCCAAAGAAAGAGAAATACCACCCATTTTAAAGTCACCCCCCAACACGTGCACTATTGCTGGCATGTCCTCTCCACCCCCCAAGAAGGATCACTGGTCAGCAGCATTCTCTGCTTAAGGCAAGCAGCCCAAACACCTGGGGAAAACTCCCCGAGTCCCTCTTTGGGTCTATGTCACCTTTTTTTCCCAGGGATTGCATAATTGGAATAAACAAAACCCCCTGTCTGAGAAACCACAAGGTCTGATTTCTTTGCTAGACTAGCTTTTCCACATGCATCAGCCCACCTCAGACAAGTGCCAGCCACTTCTCCAGGTGCTGTTCACAACAGAGGAACGGTAACCCTTCCAGAGAGAGGCCCAGAAAGCAGTCAATAGACCTGATGGTCAGCCAGCGGGCACTCCCCACTGGAGAGAAACTCTTTTTACCACTCCACGAATAATGTGGGACCCAAACTCCCAGTAAGGCCCCGAGGGCTTAGCCAGATATCACCAGTTTCTCTTGCAGGGCCTCTGCGGGACAGCTAGGAAACCTATGCATTTATCTAAGATCAGTGAGAATTTTCAGGTGCCTACAAGAGAATGTCTGTCTGCCTGCCTGCCTGCCTTTTTAGAGTGGCTGATGGAAGCCTGCGGTCTTTGTACCCCCAAGGACCCAGAGACCCCCGAGAACAAGAGGGAAATAAGTATTGCCTTTATTACTCAGCCCGCCTCAGACATGGAAAAGAAATGGGAAGCATTTGAAGGGAACAAACTTCATGATTTGGTAGAAGTGTCTTAGTGGGTGTATCACAACACAGATGACCCTACCACAACAGAGACAAAGAAATAGCTAAAATACTAGGAATTGCCATGAGACACACCAGAGACTCAGGAAAAGAGATCATGGACCACTCACGGAGATACTGACCTGTGGCACCACCAAGCCCCGAGGAAGGAAGGATCCAGGTGCCTACTACAGAAGAGACAGACATTGGAAAAACCATTGCATTGAAAACCCCAGGAGAGACAGACAAACCTCCACTAGAGAGGACGGGCCTCGTCCTCGCCTAGAAAAACCCAAGCGAGAGACAATAACGCTTGAGGAAGCTGAAGGAATGTGTCAGGGCTCTGTTTCACTGGCCCCCAGGATCCCGTGCTAATTGTCCAAGTCAGGGGCCAGCCAGGAAAAGTCTTGGAGGACACAGGGGCCATCTTCTCAGGTTCAAAAAAGAGAACGGACACATTGTCAAAGGAAAGATTGGAATTACTGTCAGCCTATGATTGCTTCCAAAGTACTCACACCAGAAGGTTTGCATGGAGATTGGGGGGCTTCCCAAGCCATCAAGGTAAAAAATGTCTCTCTGCCCTATGTCCCAGTTAGCCACATGGTTTTCATGGCACTGGCTCCCGGCTCGGCTGTTGAGCCAGTGAAACTCTTTTAGCAGGAGTTGAAGTGGCCATCAGCGGAAGGACAAAACCTCCACAGTGGGCTTCCCGTTTCAATACGAAGCCACCTATATCACCTCTTGGACATTATCATTGTCCTGGGCTCTGAATCGCCACCCCAGATCTAGAATGCGCCTGACATGTGCACATGGTTTGAATCAGGTTCGGGTTAACCCCTCTAGATCACTTAGTGACATGGGACACTAGAACATGGAATACCTTTACTTTCCAGATGAGAAAACTCACTCAAAAAGATCTTTTTAATCTCATAAACCCACCATTATCCCAAAGGCCTCCAGGAATCCACACAGTCTTCAACCATCTACAAAAGAGATGGAATGAGGCTGACTGCTAGTAAAACCAAGTCAGAGAAAGCAAAATAATGTCATATTTGGTGGGCATCTGCATATAGCTGTGAAGCACCCAAAGCTGTTTCACGTAGATAATGTGGCTTCTGCTCAGATATTTCTGAGTGTACGTGAGGCTTGGAAGCAGTAGCGTTTAACTGGCTAAGGCATCATCTCACTATACTGAATTTCAAAATCAAGATGCTCAAGAACGTGCAAAGCTGAAGTGACCAATGCCTGAATCATCCCTCCCTTCAATTAACACCACCTATGCATCTTGGACATTTGGCATGATAAGCTAACAATATCAGTGACCATAACCTGTTGTGAAAAACAAGAAGATACAACAAGCTCCATTGTTTAATGTAATTATTGTATATGGGAACCTGCAGGATGTAAAATTTCCCATCAACAACTGATGATGGGAAATGATAATGCTCTTTGACCCCCCACAAAACCCATATTGAGGCACTCTAGATTTATGAAAAACATAAATCTGGGTGAGGCAACTCAGAAGGCAGCCTGTTTAACGCGACATTTTATGATTTCCTTAACATTCAAGTAGTTGAAAATCTAAGGCATGAGCTGAGTTGAGTAAAACTGTTTGAGGTTCCATAATCGGTGCAGGGGAAACACCAGAATAATTGCCTCTTCCTTAATATACTTGAATCTGCTGGAGTTACATTTGGAGGTGAGATATGGGAAACTGTTTGAATTACAATAGCATGGAAGTAAAAGCAATTTTACACTGTGAGAAGCTCAAGTGTTTATATTGGTATCGCTTGTCTGAATGACACACACCTGGAGCTTTTTTTTTTTTTTTTTTAAGTTGTAGCTTTTGATTCTGTGTCTTCTCTTCTGCAGGCTAGGTTTCCAGGTTATTGACTGCTCTTTCTAGACTTTTGACAAACTCTTAGTCTGCGGGTTTAAGGTCCGGTGCTGGCTGAAGCTTTGACTATGAGAAGGATAGGGACACAGAATCAAATTTTTTATTCAGATGGTCTAGGTGTCCTAACGTAGAAGTCAGACAGAACAGTCTTGTTACTGTAGTTGCCATCTGCCTGGGACTGAGTTTTGGCTGCAGGAGAAGAATGATAGGGATAAAAGTGATGCAAAGAGAAGCAAGTATCTTTAATATATTGATGCCTTCAGACTCCAGCCTGGACACTGATCTTTTCTGGGGACTTTATATGCAGTCTCCCCTGACTCCAAAACAGTTCTGAGGAGTCGGTGATTGTGACTGAGTAGGAGGACTCACTGCCTAGATATCACACTCCGTAGGTCTGCATGAGGGCTATTCCACCTCAAGCGGTGTCTCAGTGTGCCTCAAGCAGTGTTTCCACCCAAATCCCTAGGCTTCTGAAGTTCCCAGTTCCCTGTGTCCTACAGTGCCTTTTACTCAATAATCCTGGTGTTTATACTTTATAACCACCTTTTCATTTGTGGAGATCAAAAACAAATTTGTTATTAAATAATGTGTGTTTATTGAAAATGAAAAAATAAGCCATCAGAAACTTATTTGGCTAACAAAAATAATGCCAGTTTGCAAGGAAATGTCTGGATAGGCTGAGTAGGCAGTAATAGAGCCGGCTCAAGGTTGGCAGCAAAGCACTTGCTTCATTGAATGTATGTCACTATCCACAGTGTTGGAAGTAAATTGTTGTCATGAAACAGGTACCTGAAAGATCCCCAAATCACTATTCCAAGGATTGAAACCATACTTTTCCCCATTCCATTTAGCCTTCCAGATCGTTCAAGCTTTTAAAAAACAGGTCAATTTCACATTCAGTTCATCAGCCCACAACTCAATTGGCTCATATTAGTTCAAAGACCCAGAAAACACAATCTCTGAGTTGTGCTGAATTATAGTTATGATGAGCTGTATTGTGACCATCTGCCTCTCTTTCTTTTTTTTAGAAAGTTTACCATAAGTAGCATGCACTCATGCTATAACACACACCTCTGATGCCGTTGTAGCTGTAAGTATCTATCCAATGTATTCAAGGCCCACAGACTGATGACGGTGAGATATGTAAAGCCAGCGGGTAGGATGCCCCCATCCTAAGATTTTTCACTTTTTTTAAATATTAACACAGACACAAAACATTGGTTTCTCTTGTTAGTTTTTCACAATTTTTAAAAAGCTGCTCAGTTACTGTATTGTTGGGGAATTCATATTTTGTGTTTGTTTTTATTTTTTACCTCTTTTGTATAAGTAGGGGATTTATAATTTATAGGGAAATATGTACTTTATGGAATCAATTTTAAGAACCAAAATGTATTTTCCTTTAAATAAATTAACAGATCTTTGATCTTACAGCTGAATCACTGATTATATATTTGCAGAGCCGACTTAAAGGATGAAAGAAAATTCTATCAAGAGTGTTACTTTTGACTTCAAAGCCTTCTTAATAAAGTCTTTTAACTACCTGTGGAAAAAAATAAGAAAAGCAAAGCAAGAATCATGAGGTATTTGACTTCGGTCAGGACTGCCTCATGACAGAATCGTCAGGATGGGGCCTCTCATAACACAGGACTGAGTAACTTTCATCCAAACAGTTACTGTGGGGTAGATTCCAAGTCATGGAACTACCAGGTGTGCAGAGCCAAACTGAACCGTGTGAGAGAAGGGCTACAAGGCTGTGTGTGGGTTGAAAATCAGACCACCAGGTCTGTCTTCTGAGGTACCACCATATGGGCTCAGATGATCGTTTTAGTTCCGAATTGAGCACTTAACAGTTTGTGCCAACCAGAGATGGCATGGAGGAAAATAGCTTTTCACTGTTTAGTGTTTTTCCCAAATGGAAACGGGTGCTTACTTGTGTCCTGCCTTTTCTTATATTAGTTGTGTTAGTCTGAGTACATTAGAGAGATAAATCCACAGAAACTGAAATGTATAAAATAGAGCTTTAGATAAAGGGAAAATGCACATGGAGAAAAAATCCCATACCAATGCAGTCAAAGTCTACAAGTCCAACATTAGCCCATATGACCCAGCCCAATCCACAATGTCCTCTCCATCTTAACAAACATATGCTGTGATGGTGGCTGCAGGTGGAAAGAACTGCCCATCTGGTTTTCTGAGGTTGTTAACCCTTTACGGGAATTAAAAGCACCTTTTGTGCGCCTGGAGCGGCTGGTGTTTGTAACCACTCAGACACGAGGGCTCCATCTCCTTGTGCAGGACTACTCGTGATTTATTATGTACCCCAATGCTGCTCCAAGAGTGGTACATGGGCCGGTGATAAACTGTGACCTGTTTAAAATATGTCCATTTGTAGCTAGGTACAGAAAGGAAGTTCCGAGTGCAGGTCCCAGCTATTTCCAATGCCAGCAATGTCATGTTAAGGGCAAAGCACACAGCTGGGTTTCTAGACTCACGACACACTGAGGATGACGAAATACACCAATGAAAATCTTATGCTAATCATGGAAACACTGTGAGGTAGTGGAGGACTAGTAAAGCAAGGCAGAATCTTGTCAGAGAGAGGGCCAGATGACGAACCCTTCTGGTCAGATTAAAGGGGAGGGCCAGTGACAAAGAGCCAGGCCGTTTCCACGATGCATGGCCATGGGGGCTGCAAAGATGGGTTCAAACATCAGAAAGATATAAGGGTGGCCCAAGACTAGCAAGCCATTCCTTGTCCTGTACATTGGGGTTGCTCTGAAGCAGACCAACTGGATAGCATCTACCAACAAGACCAAGCGAGGAAGAGGAAGCCTCTATGATCCCAGAAACTGACATCACTAGGACGTGTCAGGAGACTTTTATAAAGTTAACCAATGGCCTGGCCCCTCATCCCAGAAAGCTGGGCAAGCACCATTGTCCTGGTTTAACAGACGTTCCCCAGATGAATTACTGTCCAGATGCCCATATTAAGGAGAAATACCTATAGACATGACGGAAGGGATGTTCACTCCGCTATGGGAATGTGTTAATCTGTGCACTTAAATGTTGATACCCACAGACACCCGTGTATAAAAGAGAGTTGTAATTAAATATTAAAAGCACATCAAGAAATCTTCCCTAAAAGATCTTTTTAATCTCATAAACCCACCATTATCCCAAAGGCCTCCAGGAATCCACACAGTCTTCAACCATCTACCAAAGAGATGGAATGAGGCTGACTGCTAGTAAAACCAAGTCAGAGAAAGCAAAATAATGTCATATTTGGTGGGCATCTGCATATAGCTTTGAAGCACCCAAAGCTGTTTCACGTAGATAATGTGGCTTCTGCTCAGATATTTCTGAGTGTACGTGAGGCTTGGAAGCAGTAGCGTTTAACTGGCTAAGGCATCATCTCACTATACTGAATTTCAAAATCAAGATGCTCAAGAACTTGCAAAGCTGAAGTGACCAATGCCTGAATCATCCCTCCCTTCAATTAACACCACCTGTGCATCTTGGACATTTGGCATGATAAGCTAACAATATCAGTGACCATAACCTGTTGTGAAAAACAAGAAGATACAACAAGCTCCATTGTTTAATGTAATTATTGTATATGGGAACCTGCAGGATGTAAAATTTCCCATCAACAACTGATGATGGGAAATGATAATGCTCTTTGAACTCCCACAAAACCCATATTGAGGCACTCTAGATTTATGAAAAACATAAATCTGGGTGAGGCAACTCAGAAGGCAGCCTGTTTAACGCGACATTTTATGATTTCCTTAACATTCAAGTAGTTGAAAATCTAAGGCATGAGCTGAGTTGAGTAAAACTGTTTGAGGTTCCATAATCGGTGCAGGGGAAACACCAGAATAATTGCCTCTTCCTTAATATACTTGAATCTGCTGGAGTTACATTTGGAGGTGAGATATGGGAAACTGTTTGAATTACAATAGCATGGAAGTAAAAGCAATTTTACACTGTGAGAAGCTCAAGTGTTTATATTGGTATCGCTTGTCTGAATGACACACACCTGGAGCTTTTTTTTTTTTTTTTAAGTTGTAGCTTTTGATTCTGTGTCTTCTCTTCTGCCGGCTAGGTTTCCAGGTTATTGACTGCTCTTTCTAGACTTTTGACAAACTCTTAGTCTGCGAGTTTAAGGTCCGGTGCTGGCTGAAGCTTTGACTATGAGAAGGATAGGGACACAGAATCAAATTTTTTATTCAGATGGTCTAGGTGTCCTAACGTAGAAGTCAGACAGAACAGTCTTGTTACTGTAGTTGCCATCTGCCTGGGACTGAGTTTTGGCTGCAGGAGAAGAATGATAGGGATAAAAGTGATGCAAAGAGAAGCAAGTATCTTTAATATATTGATGCCTTCAGACTCCAGCCTGGACACTGATCTTTTCTGGGGACTTTATATGCAGTCTCCCCTGACTCCAAAACAGTTCTGAGGAGTCGGTGATTGTGACTGAGTAGGAGGACTCACTGCCTAGATATCACACTCCGTAGGTCTGCATGAGGGCTATTCCACCTCAAGCGGTGTCTCAGTGTGCCTCAAGCAGTGTTTCCACCCAAATCCCTAGGCTTCTGAAATTCCCAGTTCCCTGTGTCCTACAGTGCCTTTTACTCAATAATCCTGGTGTTTATACTTTATAACCACCTTTTCATTTGTGGAGATCAAAAACAAATTTGTTATTAAATAATGTGTGTTTATTGAAAATGAAAAAATAAGCCATCAGAAACTTATTTGGCTAACAAAAATAATGCCAGTTTGCAAGGAAATGTCTGGATAGGCTGAGTAGGCAGTAATAGAGCCGGCTCAAGGTTGGCAGCAAAGCACTTGCTTCATTGAATGTGTGTCACTATCCACAGTGTTGGAAGTAAATTGTTGTCATGAAACAGGTACCTGAAAGATCCCCAAATCACTATTCCAAGGATTGAAACCATACTTTTCCCCATTCCATTTAGCCTTCCAGATCGTTCAAGCTTTTAAAAAACAGGTCAATTTCACATTCAGTTCATCAGCCCACAACTCAATTGGCTCATATTAGTTCAAAGACCCAGAAAACACAATCTCTGAGTTGTGCTGAATTATAGTTATGATGAGCTGTATTGTGACCATCTGCCTCTCTTTCTTTTTTTTAGAAAGTTTACCATAAGTAGCATGCACTCATGCTATAACACACACCTCTGATGCCGTTGTAGCTGTAAGTATCTATCCAATGTATTCAAGGCCCACAGACTGATGACGGTGAGATATGTAAAGCCAGCGGGTAGGATGCCCCCATCCTAAGATTTTTCACTTTTTTTAAATATTAACACAGACACAAAATATTGGTTTCTCTTGTTAGTTTTTCACAATTTTTAAAAAGCTGCTCAGTTACTGTATTGTTGGGGAATTCATATTTTGTGTTTGTTTTTATTTTTTACCTCTTTTGTATAAGTAGGGGATTTATAATTTATAGGGAAATATGTACTTTATGGAATCAATTTTAAGAACCAAAATGTATTTTCCTTTAAATAAATTAACAGATCTTTGATCTTACAGCTGAATCACTGATTATATATTTGCAGAGCCGACTTAAAGGATGAAAGAAAATTCTGTCAAGAGTGTTACTTTTGACTTCAAAGCCTTCTTAATAAAGTCTTTTAACTACCTGTGGAAAAAAATAAGAAAAGCAAAGCAAGAATCATGAGGTATTTGACTTCGGTCAGGACTGCCTCATGACAGAATCGTCAGGATGGGGCCTCTCATAACACAGGACTGAGTAACTTTCATCCAAACAGTTACTGTGGGGTAGATTCCAAGTCATGGAACTACCAGGTGTGCAGAGCCAAACTGAACCGTGTGAGAGAAGGGCTACAAGGCTGTGTGTGGGTTGAAAATCAGACCACCAGGTCTGTCTTCTGAGGTACCACCATATGGGCTCAGATGATCGTTTTAGTTCCGAATTGAGCACTTAACAGTTTGTGCCAACCAGAGATGGCATGGAGGAAAATAGCTTTTCACTGTTTAGTGTTTTTCCCAAATGGAAACGGGTGCTTACTTGTGTCCTGCCTTTTCTTATATTAGTTGTGTTAGTCTGAGTACATTAGAGAGATAAATCCACAGAAACTGAAATGTATAAAATAGAGCTTTAGATAAAGGGAAAATGCACATGGAGAAAAAATCCCATACCAATGCAGTCAATGTCTACAAGTCCAACATTAGCCCATATGACCCAGCCCAATCCACAATGTCCTCTCCATCTTAACAAACATATGCTGTGATGGTGGCTGCAGGTGGAAAGAACTGCCCATCTGGTTTTCTGAGGTTGTTAACCCTTTACGGGAATTAAAAGCACCTTTTGTGCGCCTGGAGCGGCTGGTGTTTGTAACCACTCAGACACGAGGGCTCCATCTCCTTGTGCAGGACTACTCGTGATTTATTATGTACCCCAATGCTGCTCCAAGAGTGGTACATGGGCCGGTGATAAACTGTGACCTGTTTAAAATATGTCCATTTGTAGCTAGGTACAGAAAGGAAGTTCCGAGTGCAGGTCCCAGCTATTTCCAATGCCAGCAATGTCATGTTAAGGGCAAAGCACACAGCTGGGTTTCTAGACTCACGACACACTGAGGATGACGAAATACACCAATGAAAATCTTATGCTAATCATGGAAACACTGTGAGGTAGTGGAGGACTAGTAAAGCAAGGCAGAATCTTGTCAGAGAGAGGGCCAGATGACGAACCCTTCTGGTCAGATTAAAGGGGAGGGCCAGTGAAAAAGAGCCAGGCCGTTTCCACGATGCATGGCCATGGGGGCTGCAAAGATGGGTTCAAACATCAGAAAGATATAAGGGTGGCCCAAGACTAGCAAGCCATTCCTTGTCCTGTACATTGGGGTTGCTCTGAAGCAGACCAACTGGATAGCATCTACCAACAAGACCAAGCGAGGAAGAGGAAGCCTCTATGATCCCAGAAACTGACATCACTAGGACGTGTCAGGAGACTTTTATAAAGTTAACCAATGGCCTGGCCCCTCATCCCAGAAAGCTGGGCAAGCACCATTGTCCTGGTTTAACAGACGTTCCCCAGATGAATTACTGTCCAGATGCCCATATTAAGGAGAAATACCTATAGACATGACGGAAGGGATGTTCACTCCGCTATGGGAATGTGTTAATCTGTGCACTTAAATGTTGATACCCACAGACACCCTTGTATAAAAGAGAGTTGTAATTAAATATTAAAAGCACATCAAGAAATCTTCCCTAAAAGATCTTTTTAATCTCATAAACCCACCATTATCCCAAAGGCCTCCAGGAATCCACACAGTCTTCAACCATCTACCAAAGAGATGGAATGAGGCTGACTGCTAGTAAAACCAAGTCAGAGAAAGCAAAATAATGTCATATTTGGTGGGCATCTGCATATAGCTGTGAAGCACCCAAAGCTGTTTCACGTAGATAATGTGGCTTCTGCTCAGATATTTCTGAGTGTACGTGAGGCTTGGAAGCAGTAGCGTTTAACTGGCTAAGGCATCATCTCACTATACTGAATTTCAAAATCAAGATGCTCAAGAACTTGCAAAGCTGAAGTGACCAATGCCTGAATCATCCCTCCCTTCAATTAACACCACCTGTGCATCTTGGACATTTGGCATGATAAGCTAACAATATCAGTGACCATAACCTGTTGTGAAAAACAAGAAGATATAACAAGCTCCATTGTTTAATGTAATTATTGTATATGGGAACCTGCAGGATGTAAAATTTCCCATCAACAACTGATGATGGGAAATGATAATGCTCTTTGAACTCCCACAAAACCCATATTGAGGCACTCTAGATTTATGAAAAACATAAATCTGGGTGAGGCAACTCAGAAGGCAGCCTGTTTAACGCGACATTTTATGATTTCCTTAACATTCAAGTAGTTGAAAATCTAAGACATGAGCTGAGTTGAGTAAAACTGTTTGAGGTTCCATAATCGGTGCAGGGGAAACACCAGAATAATTGCCTCTTCCTTAATATACTTGAATCTGCTGGAGTTACATTTGGAGGTGAGATATGGGAAACTGTTTGAATTACAATAGCATGGAAGTAAAAGCAATTTTACACTGTGAGAAGCTCAAATGTTTATATTGGTATCGCTTCTCTGAATGACACCCACCTGGAGCTTTTTTTTTTTTTTAAGTTGTAGCTTTTGATTCTGTGTCTTCTCTTCTGCAGGCTAGGTTTCCAGGTTATTGACTGCTCTTTCTAGACTTTTGACAAACTCTTAGTCTGCGGGTTTAAGGTCCGGTGCTGGCTGAAGCTTTGACTATGAGAAGGATAGGGACACAGAATCAAATTTTTTATTCAGATGGTCTATGTGTCCTAACGTAGAAGTCAGACAGAACAGTCTTGTTACTGTAGTTGCCATCTGCCTGGGACTGAGTTTTGGCTGCATGAGAAGAATGATAGGGATAAAAGTGATGCAAAGAGAAGCAAGTATCTTTAATATATTGATGCCTTCAGACTCCAGCCTGGACACTGATCTTTTCTGAGGACTTTATATGCAGTCTCCCCTGACTCCAAAACAGTTCTGAGGAGTCGGTGATTGTGACTGAGTAGGAGGGCTCACTGCCTAGATATCACACTCCGTAGGTCTGCATGAGGGCTATTCCACCTCAAGCGGTGTCTCAGTGTGCCTCAAGCAGTGTTTCCACCCAAATCCCTAGGCTTCTGAAGTTCCCAGTACCCTGTGTCCTACAGTGCCTTTTTACTCAATAATCCTGATGTTAATACTTTATAACCACCTTTTCATTTGTGGAGATCAAAAACAAATTTGTTATTAAATAATGTGTGTTTATGGAAAATGAAAAATAAGCCATCAGAAACTTATTTGGCTAACAAAAATAATGCCAGTTTGCAAGGAAATGTCTGGATAGGCTGAGTAGGCAGTAATAGAGCCGGCTCAAGGTTGGCAGCAAAGCACTTGCTTCATTGAATGTGTGTCACTATCCACAGTGTTGGAAGTAAATTGTTGTCATGAAACAGGTTCCTGAAAGGTCCCCAAATCACTGTTCCAAGGATTGAAACCATACTATTCCCCATTCCATTTAGCCTTCCAGATCGTTCAAGCTTTTAAAAAACAGGTCAATTTCACATTCAGTTCATCAGCCCACAACTCAATTGGCTCATATTAGTTCAAAGACCCAGAAAACACAATCTCTGAGTTGTGCTGAATTATAGTAATGATGAGCTGTATTATGACCATCTGCCTCTCTTTCTTTTTTTTTTGAAAGTTTACCATAAGTAGCATGCACTCATGCTATAACACACACCTCTGATGCCGTTGTAGCTGTAAGTATATATCCAATGTATTCAAGGCCCACAGACTGATGACGGTGAGATATGTAAAGCCAGCGGGTAGGATTCCCCCATCCTAAGATTTTTCACTTTTTTTAAATATTAACACAGACACAAAACATTGGTTTCTCTTGTTAGTTTTTCACAATTTTTAAAAAGCTGCTCAGTTACTGTATTGTTGGGAAATTCATATTTTGTGTTTGTTTTTATTTTTTACCTCTTTTGTATAAGTAGGGGATTTATAATTTATAGGGAAATATGTACTTTATGGAATCAATTTTAAGAACCAAAATGTATTTTCCTTTAAATAAATTAACAGATCTTTGATCTTACAGCTGAATCACTGATTATATATTTGCAGAGCCGACTTAAAGGATGAAAGAAAATTCTATCAAGAGTGTTACTTTTGACTTCAAAGCCTTCTTAATAAAGTCTTTTAACTACCTGTGGAAAAAAATAAGAAAAGCAAAGCAAGAATCATGAGGTATTTGACTTCGGTCAGGACTGCCTCATGACAGAATCGTCAGGATGGGGCCTCTCATAACACAGGACTGAGTAACTTTCATCCAAACAGTTACTGTGGGGTAGATTCCAAGTCATGGAACTACCAGGTGTGCAGAGCCAAACTGAACCGTGTGAGAGAAGGGCTACAAGGCTGTGTGTGGGTTGAAAATCAGACCACCAGGTCTGTCTTCTGAGGTACCACCATATGGGCTCAGATGATCGTTTTAGTTCCGAATTGAGCACTTAACAGTTTGTGCCAACCAGAGATGGCATGGAGGAAAATAGCTTTTCACTGTTTAGTGTTTTTCCCAAATGGAAACGGGTGCTTACTTGTGTCCTGCCTTTTCTTATATTAGTTGTGTTAGTCTGAGTACATTAGAGAGATAAATCCACAGAAACTGAAATGTATAAAATAGAGCTTTAGATAAAGGGAAAATGCACATGGAGAAAAAATCCCATACCAATGCAGTCAAAGTCTACAAGTCCAACATTAGCCCATATGACCCAGCCCAATCCACAATGTCCTCTCCATCTTAACAAACATATGCTGTGATGGTGGCTGCAGGTGGAAAGAACTGCCCATCTGGTTTTCTGAGGTTGTTAACCCTTTACGGGAATTAAAAGCACCTTTTGTGCGCCTGGAGCGGCTAGTGTTTGTAACCACTCAGACACGAGGGCTCCATCTCCTTGTGCAGGACTACTCGTGATTTATTATCTATCCCAATGCTGCTCCAAGAGTGGTACATGGGCCGGTGATAAACTGTGACCTGTTTAAAATATGTCCATTTGTAGCTAGGTACAGAAAGGAAGGTCAGAGTGCAGGTCCCAGCTATTTCCAATGTCAGCAATGTCATGTAAAGGGCAAAGCACACAGCTGGGTTTCTAGACTCACGACACACTGAGGATGACGAAATACACCAATGAAAATCTTATGCTAATCATGGAAACACTGTGAGGTAGTGGAGGACTAGTAAAGCAAGGCAGAATCTTGTCAGAGAGAGGGCCAGATGACGAACCCTTCTGGTCAGATTAAAGGGGAGGGCCAGTGACAAAGAGCCAGGCCGTTTGCACGATGCATGGCCATGGGGGCTGCAAAGATGGATTAAAACATCAGAAAGATATAAGGGTGGCCCAAGACTAGCAACCCATTCCTTGTCCTGTACTTTGGGGTTGCTTTGAAGCAGACCAACTGGATAGCATCTACCAACAAGACCAAGCGAGGAAGAGGAAGCCTCTATGATCCCAGAAACTGACATCACTAGGACGTGTCAGGAGACTTTTATAAAGTTAACCAATGGCCTGGCCCCTCATCCCAGAAAGCTGGGGAAGCACCATTGTTCTGGTTTAACAGACGTTCCCCAGATGAATTACTGTCCAGATGCCCATAGTAAGGAGAAATACCTATAGACATGACGGAAGGGAGGTTCACTCCGCTATGGGAATGTGTTAATCTGTGCACTTTAGATGTTGATACCCACAGACACACGTGTATAAAAGAGAGTTGTAATTAAATATTAAATGCACATCAAGAAAACTTCCCTAAAAGATCTTTTTAATCTCATAAGCCCACCATTATCCCAAAGGCCTCCCAGAATCCACACAGTCTTCAACCATCTACAAAGAGATGGAATGAGGCTGACTGCTAGTAAAAGCCAAGTCAGAGAAAGCAAAATAATCTCATATTTGGTGGGCATCTGCATATAGCTGTGAAGCACCCAAAGCTGTTTCACGTAGATAATGTGGCTTCTGCTCAGATATTTCTGAGTGTACGTGAGGCTTGGAAGCAGTAGCGTTTAACTGGCTAAGGCATCATCTCACTATACTGAATTTCAAAATCAAGATGCTCAAGAACTTGCAAAGCTGAAGTGACCTATGCCTGAATCATCCCTCCCTTCAATTAACACCACCTGTGCATCTTGGACATTTGGCATGATAAGCTAACAATATCAGTGACCATAACCTGTTGTGAAAAACAAGAAGATACAACAAGCTCCATTGTTTAATGTAATTATTGTATATGGGAACCTGCAGGATGTAAAATTTCCCATCAACAACTGATGATGGGAAATGATAATGCTCTTTGAACTCCCACAAAACCCATATTGAGGCACTCTAGATTTATGAAAAACATAAATCTGGGTGAGGCAACTCAGAAGGCAGCCTGCTTAACGCGACATTTTATGATTTCCTTAACATTCAAGTAGTTGAAAATCTAAGGCATGAGCTGAGAAGAGTAAAACTGTTTGAGGCTCCATAATCGGTGCAGGGGAAACACCAGAATAATTGCCTCTTCCTTAATATACTTGAATCTGCTGGAGTTACATTTGGAGGTGAGATATGGGAAACTGTTTGAATTACAATAGCATGGAAGTAAAAGCAATTTTACACTGTGAGAAGCTCAAATGTTTATATTGGTATCGCTTCTCTGAATGACACCCACCTGGAGCTTTTTTTTTTTTTTAAGTTGTAGCTTTTGATTCTGTGTCTTCTCTTCTGCAGGCTAGGTTTCCAGGTTATTGACTGCTCTTTCTAGACTTTTGACAAACTCTTAATCTGCGGGTTTAAGGTCCGGTGCTGGCTGAAGCTTTGACTATGAGAAGGATAGGGACACAGAATCAAATTTTTTATTCAGATGGTCTATGTGTCCTAACGTAGAAGTCAGACAGAACAGTCTTGTTACTGTAGTTGCCATCTGCCTGGGACTGAGTTTTGGCTGCATGAGAAGAATGATAGGGATAAAAGTGATGCAAAGAGAAGCAAGTATCTTTAATATATTGATGCCTTCAGACTCCAGCCTGGACACTGATCTTTTCTGGGGACTTTATATGCAGTCTCCCCTGACTCCAAAACAGTTCTGAGGAGTCGGTGATTGTGACTGAGTAGGAGGGCTCACTGCCTAGATATCACACTCCGTAGGTCTGCATGAGGGCTATTCCACCTCAAGCGGTGTCTCAGTGTGCCTCAAGCAGTGTTTCCACCCAAATCCCTAGGCTTCTGAAGTTCCCAGTACCCTGTGTCCTACAGTGCCTTTTACTCAATAATCCTGGTGTTAATACTTTATAACCACCTTTTCATTTGTGGAGATCAAAAACAAATTTGTTATTAAATAATGTGTGTTTATGGAAAATGAAAAATAAGCCATCAGAAACTTATTTGGCTAACAAAAATAATGCCAGTTTGCAAGGAAATGTCTGGATAGGCTGAGTAGGCAGTAATAGAGCCGGCTCAAGGTTGGCAGCAAAGCACTTGCTTCATTGAATGTGTGTCACTATCCACAGTGTTGGAAGTAAATTGTTGTCATGAAACAGGTTCCTGAAAGGTCCCCAAATCACTATTCCAAGGATTGAAACCATACTATTCCCCATTCCATTTAGCCTTCCAGATCGTTCAAGCTTTTAAAAAACAGGTCAATTTCACATTCAGTTCATCAGCCCACAACTCAATTGGCTCATATTAGTTCAAAGACCCAGAAAACACAATCTCTGAGTTGTGCTGAATTATAGTAATGATGAGCTGTATTATGACCATCTGCCTCTCTTTCTTTTTTTTTTGAAAGTTTACCATAAGTAGCATGCACTCATGCTATAACACACACCTCTGATGCCGTTGTAGCTGTAAGTATATATCCAATGTATTCAAGGCCCACAGACTGATGACGGTGAGATATGTAAAGCCAGCGGGTAGGATTCCCCCATCCTAAGATTTTTCACTTTTTTAAAATATTAACACAGACACAAAACATTGGTTTCTCTTGTTAGTTTTTCACAATTTTTAAAAAGCTGCTCAGTTACTGTATTGTTGGGAAATTCATATTTTGTGTTTGTTTTTATTTTTTACCTCTTTTGTATAAGTAGGGGATTTATAATTTATAGGGAAATATGTACTTTATGGAATCAATTTTAAGAACCAAAATGTATTTTCCTTTAAATAAATTAACAGATCTTTGATCTTACAGCTGAATCACTGATTATATATTTGCAGAGCCGACTTAAAGGATGAAAGAAAATTCTATCAAGAGTGTTACTTTTGACTTCAAAGCCTTCTTAATAAAGTCTTTTAACTACCTGTGGAAAAAAATAAGAAAAGCAAAGCAAGAATCATGAGGTATTTGACTTCGGTCAGGACTGCCTCATGACAGAATCGTCAGGATGGGGCCTCTCATAACACAGGACTGAGTAACTTTCATCCAAACAGTTACTGTGGGGTAGATTCCAAGTCATGGAACTACCAGGTGTGCAGAGCCAAACTGAACCGTGTGAGAGAAGGGCTACAAGGCTGTGTGTGGGTTGAAAATCAGACCACCAGGTCTGTCTTCTGAGGTACCACCATATGGGCTCAGATGATCGTTTTAGTTCCGAATTGAGCACTTAACAGTTTGTGCCAACCAGAGATGGCATGGAGGAAAATAGCTTTTCACTGTTTAGTGTTTTTCCCAAATGGAAACGGGTGCTTACTTGTGTCCTGCCTTTTCTTATATTAGTTGTGTTAGTCTGAGTACATTAGAGAGATAAATCCACAGAAACTGAAATGTATAAAATAGAGCTTTAGATAAAGGGAAAATGCACATGGAGAAAAAATCCCATACCAATGCAGTCAAAGTCTACAAGTCCAACATTAGCCCATATGACCCAGCCCAATCCACAATGTCCTCTCCATCTTAACAAACATATGCTGTGATGGTGGCTGCAGGTGGAAAGAACTGCCCATCTGGTTTTCTGAGGTTGTTAACCCTTTACGGGAATTAAAAGCACCTTTTGTGCGCCTGGAGCGGCTGGTGTTTGTAACCACTCAGACACGAGGGCTCCATCTCCTTGTGCAGGACTACTCGTGATTTATTATGTACCCCAATGCTGCTCCAAGAGTGGTACATGGGCCGGTGATAAACTGTGACCTGTTTAAAATATGTCCATTTGTAGCTAGGTACAGAAAGGAAGGTCAGAGTGCAGGTCCCAGCTATTTCCAATGTCAGCAATGTCATGTAAAGGGCAAAGCACACAGCTGGGTTTCTAGACTCACGACACACTGAGGATGACGAAATACACCAATGAAAATCTTATGCTAATCATGGAAACACTGTGAGGTAGTGGAGGACTAGTAAAGCAAGGCAGAATCTTGTCAGAGAGAGGGCCAGATGACGAACCCTTCTGGTCAGATTAAAGGGGAGGGCCAGTGACAAAGAGCCAGGCCGTTTGCACGATGCATGGCCATGGGGGCTGCAAAGATGGATTAAAACATCAGAAAGATATAAGGGTGGCCCAAGACTAGCAACCCATTCCTTGTCCTGTACTTTGGGGTTTCTTTGAAGCAGACCAACTGGATAGCATCTACCAACAAGACCAAGCGAGGAAGAGGAAGCCTCTATGATCCCAGAAACTGACATCACTAGGACGTGTCAGGAGACTTTTATAAAGTTAACCAATGGCCTGGCCCCTCATCCCAGAAAGCTGGGGAAGCACCATTGTTCTGGTTTAACAGACGTTCCCCAGATGAATTACTGTCCAGATGCCCATAGTAAGGAGAAATACCTATAGACATGACGGAAGGGAGGTTCACTCCGCTATGGGAATGTGTTAATCTGTGCACTTTAGATGTTGATACCCACAGACACACGTGTATAAAAGAGAGTTGTAATTAAATATTAAATGCACATCAAGAAAATTTCTCTAAAAGATCTTTTTAATCTCATAAGCCCACCATTATCCCAAAGGCCTCCCAGAATCCACACAGTCTTCAACCATCTACAAAGAGATGGAATGAGGCTGACTGCTAGTAAAAGCCAAGTCAGAGAAAGCAAAATAATCTCATATTGTGGGCATCTGCATATAGCTGTGAAGCACCCAAAGCTGTTTCACGTAGATAATGTGGCTTCTGCTCAGATATTTCTGAGTGTACGTGAGGCTTGGAAGCAGTAGCGTTTAACTGGCTAAGGCATCATCTCACTATACTGAATTTCAAAATCAAGATGCTCAAGAACTTGCAAAGCTGAAGTGACCAATGCCTGAATCATCCCTCCCTTCAATTAACACCACCTGTGCATCTTGGACATTTGGCATGATAAGCTAACAATATCAGTGACCATAACCTGTTGTGAAAAACAAGAAGATATAACAAGCTCCATTGTTTAATGTAATTATTGTATATGGGAACCTGCAGGATGTAAAATTTCCCATCAACAACTGATGATGGGAAATGATAATGCTCTTTGAACTCCCACAAAACCCATATTGAGGCACTCTAGATTTATGAAAAACATAAATCTGGGTGAGGCAACTCAGAAGGCAGCCTGCTTAACGCGACATTTTATGATTTCCTTAACATTCAAGTAGTTGAAAATCTAAGGCATGAGCTGAGAAGAGTAAAACTGTTTGAGGCTCCATAATCGGTGCAGGGGAAACACCAGAATAATTGCCTCTTCCTTAATATACTTGAATCTGCTGGAGTTACATTTGGAGGTGAGATATGGGAAACTGTTTGAATTACAATAGCATGGAAGTAAAAGCAATTTTACACTGTGAGAAGCTCAAATGTTTATATTGGTATCGCTTCTCTGAATGACACCCACCTGGAGCTTTATTTTTTTTTTTAAGTTGTAGCTTTTGATTCTGTGTCTTCTCTTCTGCAGGCTAGGTTTCCAGGTTATTGACTGCTCTTTCTAGACTTTTGACAAACTCTTAGTCTGCGGGTTTAAGGTCCGGTGCTGGCTGAAGCTTTGACTATGAGAAGGATAGGGACACAGAATCAAATTTTTTATTCAGATGGTCTATGTGTCCTAACGTAGAAGTCAGACAGAACAGTCTTGTTACTGTAGTTGCCATCTGCCTGGGACTGAGTTTTGGCTGCATGAGAAGAATGATAGGGATAAAAGTGATGCAAAGAGAAGCAAGTATCTTTAATATATTGATGCCTTCAGACTCCAGCCTGGACACTGATCTTTTCTGGGGACTTTATATGCAGTCTCCCCTGACTCCAAAACAGTTCTGAGGAGTCGGTGATTGTGACTGAGTAGGAGGGCTCACTGCCTAGATATCACACTCCGTAGGTCTGCATGAGGGCTATTCCACCTCAAGCGGTGTCTCAGTGTGCCTCAAGCAGTGTTTCCACCCAAATCCCTAGGCTTCTGAAGTTCCCAGTACCCTGTGTCCTACAGTGCCTTTTACTCAATAATCCTGATGTTGATACTTTATAACCACCTTTTCATTTGTGGAGATCAAAAACAAATTTGTTATTAAATAATGTGTGTTTATGGAAAATGAAAAAATAAGCCATCAGAAACTTATTTGGCTAACAAAAATAATGCCAGTTTGCAAGGAAATGTCTGGATAGGCTGAGTAGGCAGTAATAGAGCCGGCTCAAGGTTGGCAGCAAAGCACTTGCTTCATTGAATGTGTGTCACTATCCACAGTGTTGGAAGTAAATTGTTGTCATGAAACAGGTTCCTGAAAGGTCCCCAAATCACTGTTCCAAGGATTGAAACCATACTATTCCCCATTCCATTTAGCCTTCCAGATCGTTCAAGCTTTTAAAAAACAGGTCAATTTCACATTCAGTTCATCAGCCCACAACTCAATTGGCTCATATTAGTTCAAAGACCCAGAAAACACAATCTCTGAGTTGTGCTGAATTATAGTAATGATGAGCTGTATTATGACCATCTGCCTCTCTTTCTTTTTTTTTTTGAAAGTTTACCATAAGTAGCATGCACTCATGCTATAACACACACCTCTGATGCCGTTGTAGCTGTAAGTATATATCCAATGTATTCAAGGCCCACAGACTGATGACGGTGAGATATGTAAAGCCAGCGGGTAGGATTCCCCCATCCTAAGATTTTTCACTTTTTTTAAATATTAACACAGACACAAAACATTGGTTTCTCTTGTTAGTTTTTCACAATTTTTAAAAAGCTGCTCAGTTACTGTATTGTTGGGAAATTCATATTTTGTGTTTGTTTTTATTTTTTACCTCTTTTGTATAAGTAGGGGATTTATAATTTATAGGGAAATATGTACTTTATGGAATCAATTTTAAGAACCAAAATGTATTTTCCTTTAAATAAATTAACAGATCTTTGATCTTACAGCTGAATCACTGATTATATATTTGCAGAGCCGACTTAAAGGATGAAAGAAAATTCTATCAAGAGTGTTACTTTTGACTTCAAAGCCTTCTTAATAAAGTCTTTTAACTACCTGTGGAAAAAAATAAGAAAAGCAAAGCAAGAATCATGAGGTATTTGACTTCGGTCAGGACTGCCTCATGACAGAATCGTCAGGATGGGGCCTCTCATAACACAGGACTGAGTAACTTTCATCCAAACAGTTACTGTGGGGTAGATTCCAAGTCATGGAACTACCAGGTGTGCAGAGCCAAACTGAACCGTGTGAGAGAAGGGCTACAAGGCTGTGTGTGGGTTGAAAATCAGACCACCAGGTCTGTCTTCTGAGGTACCACCATATGGGCTCAGATGATCGTTTTAGTTCCGAATTGAGCACTTAACAGTTTGTGCCAACCAGAGATGGCATGGAGGAAAATAGCTTTTCACTGTTTAGTGTTTTTCCCAAATGGAAACGGGTGCTTACTTGTGTCCTGCCTTTTCTTATATTAGTTGTGTTAGTCTGAGTACATTAGAGAGATAAATCCACAGAAACTGAAATGTATAAAATAGAGCTTTAGATAAAGGGAAAATGCACATGGAGAAAAAATCCCATACCAATGCAGTCAAAGTCTACAAGTCCAACATTAGCCCATATGACCCAGCCCAATCCACAATGTCCTCTCCATCTTAACAAACATATGCTGTGATGGTGGCTGCAGGTGGAAAGAACTGCCCATCTGGTTTTCTGAGGTTGTTAACCCTTTACGGGAATTAAAAGCACCTTTTGTGCGCCTGGAGCGGCTGGTGTTTGTAACCACTCAGACACGAGGGCTCCATCTCCTTGTGCAGGACTACTCGTGATTTATTATGTACCCCAATGCTGCTCCAAGAGTGGTACATGGGCCGGTGATAAACTGTGACCTGTTTAAAATATGTCCATTTGTAGCTAGGTACAGAAAGGAAGGTCAGAGTGCAGGTCCCAGCTATTTCCAATGTCAGCAATGTCATGTAAAGGGCAAAGCACACAGCTGGGTTTCTAGACTCACGACACACTGAGGATGACGAAATACACCAATGAAAATCTTATGCTAATCATGGAAACACTGTGAGGTAGTGGAGGACTAGTAAAGCAAGGCAGAATCTTGTCAGAGAGAGGGCCAGATGACGAACCCTTCTGGTCAGATTAAAGGGGAGGGCCAGTGACAAAGAGCCAGGCCGTTTGCACGATGCATGGCCATGGGGGCTGCAAAGATGGATTAAAACATCAGAAAGATATAAGGGTGGCCCAAGACTAGCAACCCATTCCTTGTCCTGTACTTTGGGGTTGCTTTGAAGCAGACCAACTGGATAGCATCTACCAACAAGACCAAGCGAGGAAGAGGAAGCCTCTATGATCCCAGAAACTGACATCACTAGGACGTGTCAGGAGACTTTTATAAAGTTAACCAATGGCCTGGCCCCTCATCCCAGAAAGCTGGGGAAGCACCATTGTTCTGGTTTAACAGACGTTCCCCAGATGAATTACTGTCCAGATGCCCATAGTAAGGAGAAATACCTATAGACATGACGGAAGGGAGGTTCACTCCGCTATGGGAATGTGTTAATCTGTGCACTTTAGATGTTGATACCCACAGACACACGTGTATAAAAGAGAGTTGTAATTAAATATTAAATGCACATCAAGAAAATTTCTCTAAAAGATCTTTTTAATCTCATAAGCCCACCATTATCCCAAAGGCCTCCCAGAATCCACACAGTCTTCAACCATCTACAAAGAGATGGAATGAGGCTGACTGCTAGTAAAAGCCAAGTCAGAGAAAGCAAAATAATCTCATATTGTGGGCATCTGCATATAGCTGTGAAGCACCCAAAGCTGTTTCACGTAGATAATGTGGCTTCTGCTCAGATATTTCTGAGTGTACGTGAGGCTTGGAAGCAGTAGCGTTTAACTGGCTAAGGCATCATCTCACTATACTGAATTTCAAAATCAAGATGCTCAAGAACTTGCAAAGCTGAAGTGACCAATGCCTGAATCATCCCTCCCTTCAATTAACACCACCTGTGCATCTTGGACATTTGGCATGATAAGCTAACAATATCAGTGACCATAACCTGTTGTGAAAAACAAGAAGATATAACAAGCTCCATTGTTTAATGTAATTATTGTATATGGGAACCTGCAGGATGTAAAATTTCCCATCAACAACTGATGATGGGAAATGATAATGCTCTTTGAACTCCCACAAAACCCATATTGAGGCACTCTAGATTTATGAAAAACATAAATCTGGGTGAGGCAACTCAGAAGGCAGCCTGCTTAACGCGACATTTTATGATTTCCTTAACATTCAAGTAGTTGAAAATCTAAGGCATGAGCTGAGAAGAGTAAAACTGTTTGAGGCTCCATAATCGGTGCAGGGGAAACACCAGAATAATTGCCTCTTCCTTAATATACTTGAATCTGCTGGAGTTACATTTGGAGGTGAGATATGGGAAACTGTTTGAATTACAATAGCATGGAAGTAAAAGCAATTTTACACTGTGAGAAGCTCAAATGTTTATATTGGTATCGCTTCTCTGAATGACACCCACCTGGAGCTTTATTTTTTTTTTTAAGTTGTAGCTTTTGATTCTGTGTCTTCTCTTCTGCAGGCTAGGTTTCCAGGTTATTGACTGCTCTTTCTAGACTTTTGACAAACTCTTAGTCTGCGGGTTTAAGGTCCGGTGCTGGCTGAAGCTTTGACTATGAGAAGGATAGGGACACAGAATCAAATTTTTTATTCAGATGGTCTATGTGTCCTAACGTAGAAGTCAGACAGAACAGTCTTGTTACTGTAGTTGCCATCTGCCTGGGACTGAGTTTTGGCTGCATGAGAAGAATGATAGGGATAAAAGTGATGCAAAGAGAAGCAAGTATCTTTAATATATTGATGCCTTCAGACTCCAGCCTGGACACTGATCTTTTCTGGGGACTTTATATGCAGTCTCCCCTGACTCCAAAACAGTTCTGAGGAGTCGGTGATTGTGACTGAGTAGGAGGGCTCACTGCCTAGATATCACACTCCGTAGGTCTGCATGAGGGCTATTCCACCTCAAGCGGTGTCTCAGTGTGCCTCAAGCAGTGTTTCCACCCAAATCCCTAGGCTTCTGAAGTTCCCAGTACCCTGTGTCCTACAGTGCCTTTTACTCAATAATCCTGATGTTGATACTTTATAACCACCTTTTCATTTGTGGAGATCAAAAACAAATTTGTTATTAAATAATGTGTGTTTATGGAAAATGAAAAAATAAGCCATCAGAAACTTATTTGGCTAACAAAAATAATGCCAGTTTGCAAGGAAATGTCTGGATAGGCTGAGTAGGCAGTAATAGAGCCGGCTCAAGGTTGGCAGCAAAGCACTTGCTTCATTGAATGTGTGTCACTATCCACAGTGTTGGAAGTAAATTGTTGTCATGAAACAGGTTCCTGAAAGGTCCCCAAATCACTGTTCCAAGGATTGAAACCATACTATTCCCCATTCCATTTAGCCTTCCAGATCGTTCAAGCTTTTAAAAAACAGGTCAATTTCACATTCAGTTCATCAGCCCACAACTCAATTGGCTCATATTAGTTCAAAGACCCAGAAAACACAATCTCTGAGTTGTGCTGAATTATAGTAATGATGAGCTGTATTATGACCATCTGCCTCTCTTTCTTTTTTTTTTGAAAGTTTACCATAAGTAGCATGCACTCATGCTATAACACACACCTCTGATGCCGTTGTAGCTGTAAGTATATATCCAATGTATTCAAGGCCCACAGACTGATGACGGTGAGATATGTAAAGCCAGCGGGTAGGATTCCCCCATCCTAAGATTTTTCACTTTTTTAAAATATTAACACAGACACAAAACATTGGTTTCTCTTGTTAGTTTTTCACAATTTTTAAAAAGCTGCTCAGTTACTGTATTGTTGGGAAATTCATATTTTGTGTTTGTTTTTATTTTTTACCTCTTTTGTATAAGTAGGGGATTTATAATTTATAGGGAAATATGTACTTTATGGAATCAATTTTAAGAACCAAAATGTATTTTCCTTTAAATAAATTAACAGATCTTTGATCTTACAGCTGAATCACTGATTATATATTTGCAGAGCCGACTTAAAGGATGAAAGAAAATTCTATCAAGAGTGTTACTTTTGACTTCAAAGCCTTCTTAATAAAGTCTTTTAACTACCTGTGGAAAAAAATAAGAAAAGCAAAGCAAGAATCATGAGGTATTTGACTTCGGTCAGGACTGCCTCATGACAGAATCGTCAGGATGGGGCCTCTCATAACACAGGACTGAGTAACTTTCATCCAAACAGTTACTGTGGGGTAGATTCCAAGTCATGGAACTACCAGGTGTGCAGAGCCAAACTGAACCGTGTGAGAGAAGGGCTACAAGGCTGTGTGTGGGTTGAAAATCAGACCACCAGGTCTGTCTTCTGAGGTACCACCATATGGGCTCAGATGATCGTTTTAGTTCCGAATTGAGCACTTAACAGTTTGTGCCAACCAGAGATGGCATGGAGGAAAATAGCTTTTCACTGTTTAGTGTTTTTCCCAAATGGAAACGGGTGCTTACTTGTGTCCTGCCTTTTCTTATATTAGTTGTGTTAGTCTGAGTACATTAGAGAGATAAATCCACAGAAACTGAAATGTATAAAATAGAGCTTTAGATAAAGGGAAAATGCACATGGAGAAAAAATCCCATACCAATGCAGTCAAAGTCTACAAGTCCAACATTAGCCCATATGACCCAGCCCAATCCACAATGTCCTCTCCATCTTAACAAACATATGCTGTGATGGTGGCTGCAGGTGGAAAGAACTGCCCATCTGGTTTTCTGAGGTTGTTAACCCTTTACGGGAATTAAAAGCACCTTTTGTGCGCCTGGAGCGGCTGGTGTTTGTAACCACTCAGACACGAGGGCTCCATCTCCTTGTGCAGGACTACTCGTGATTTATTATGTACCCCAATGCTGCTCCAAGAGTGGTACATGGGCCGGTGATAAACTGTGACCTGTTTAAAATATGTCCATTTGTAGCTAGGTACAGAAAGGAAGGTCAGAGTGCAGGTCCCAGCTATTTCCAATGTCAGCAATGTCATGTAAAGGGCAAAGCACACAGCTGGGTTTCTAGACTCACGACACACTGAGGATGACGAAATACACCAATGAAAATCTTATGCTAATCATGGAAACACTGTGAGGTAGTGGAGGACTAGTAAAGCAAGGCAGAATCTTGTCAGAGAGAGGGCCAGATGACGAACCCTTCTGGTCAGATTAAAGGGGAGGGCCAGTGACAAAGAGCCAGGCCGTTTGCACGATGCATGGCCATGGGGGCTGCAAAGATGGATTAAAACATCAGAAAGATATAAGGGTGGCCCAAGACTAGCAACCCATTCCTTGTCCTGTACTTTGGGGTTGCTTTGAAGCAGACCAACTGGATAGCATCTACCAACAAGACCAAGCGAGGAAGAGGAAGCCTCTATGATCCCAGAAACTGACATCACTAGGACGTGTCAGGAGACTTTTATAAAGTTAACCAATGGCCTGGCCCCTCATCCCAGAAAGCTGGGGAAGCACCATTGTTCTGGTTTAACAGACGTTCCCCAGATGAATTACTGTCCAGATGCCCATAGTAAGGAGAAATACCTATAGACATGACGGAAGGGAGGTTCACTCCGCTATGGGAATGTGTTAATCTGTGCACTTTAGATGTTGATACCCACAGACACACGTGTATAAAAGAGAGTTGTAATTAAATATTAAATGCACATCAAGAAAATTTCTCTAAAAGATCTTTTTAATCTCATAAGCCCACCATTATCCCAAAGGCCTCCCAGAATCCACACAGTCTTCAACCATCTACAAAGAGATGGAATGAGGCTGACTGCTAGTAAAAGCCAAGTCAGAGAAAGCAAAATAATCTCATATTGTGGGCATCTGCATATAGCTGTGAAGCACCCAAAGCTGTTTCACGTAGATAATGTGGCTTCTGCTCAGATATTTCTGAGTGTACGTGAGGCTTGGAAGCAGTAGCGTTTAACTGGCTAAGGCATCATCTCACTATACTGAATTTCAAAATCAAGATGCTCAAGAACTTGCAAAGCTGAAGTGACCAATGCCTGAATCATCCCTCCCTTCAATTAACACCACCTGTGCATCTTGGACATTTGGCATGATAAGCTAACAATATCAGTGACCATAACCTGTTGTGAAAAACAAGAAGATATAACAAGCTCCATTGTTTAATGTAATTATTGTATATGGGAACCTGCAGGATGTAAAATTTCCCATCAACAACTGATGATGGGAAATGATAATGCTCTTTGAACTCCCACAAAACCCATATTGAGGCACTCTAGATTTATGAAAAACATAAATCTGGGTGAGGCAACTCAGAAGGCAGCCTGCTTAACGCGACATTTTATGATTTCCTTAACATTCAAGTAGTTGAAAATCTAAGGCATGAGCTGAGAAGAGTAAAACTGTTTGAGGCTCCATAATCGGTGCAGGGGAAACACCAGAATAATTGCCTCTTCCTTAATATACTTGAATCTGCTGGAGTTACATTTGGAGGTGAGATATGGGAAACTGTTTGAATTACAATAGCATGGAAGTAAAAGCAATTTTACACTGTGAGAAGCTCAAATGTTTATATTGGTATCGCTTCTCTGAATGACACCCACCTGGAGCTTTATTTTTTTTTTTAAGTTGTAGCTTTTGATTCTGTGTCTTCTCTTCTGCAGGCTAGGTTTCCAGGTTATTGACTGCTCTTTCTAGACTTTTGACAAACTCTTAGTCTGCGGGTTTAAGGTCCGGTGCTGGCTGAAGCTTTGACTATGAGAAGGATAGGGACACAGAATCAAATTTTTTATTCAGATGGTCTATGTGTCCTAACGTAGAAGTCAGACAGAACAGTCTTGTTACTGTAGTTGCCATCTGCCTGGGACTGAGTTTTGGCTGCATGAGAAGAATGATAGGGATAAAAGTGATGCAAAGAGAAGCAAGTATCTTTAATATATTGATGCCTTCAGACTCCAGCCTGGACACTGATCTTTTCTGGGGACTTTATATGCAGTCTCCCCTGACTCCAAAAGAGTTCTGAGGAGTCGGTGATTGTGACTGAGTAGGAGGGCTCACTGCCTAGATATCACACTCCGTAGGTCTGCATGAGGGCTATTCCACCTCAAGCGGTGTCTCAGTGTGCCTCAAGCAGTGTTTCCACCCAAATCCCTAGGCTTCTGAAGTTCCCAGTACCCTGTGTCCTACAGTGCCTTTTACTCAATAATCCTGATGTTGATACTTTATAACCACCTTTTCATTTGTGGAGATCAAAAACAAATTTGTTATTAAATAATGTGTGTTTATGGAAAATGAAAAAATAAGCCATCAGAAACTTATTTGGCTAACAAAAATAATGCCAGTTTGCAAGGAAATGTCTGGATAGGCTGAGTAGGCAGTAATAGAGCCGGCTCAAGGTTGGCAGCAAAGCACTTGCTTCATTGAATGTGTGTCACTATCCACAGTGTTGGAAGTAAATTGTTGTCATGAAACAGGTTCCTGAAAGGTCCCCAAATCACTGTTCCAAGGATTGAAACCATACTATTCCCCATTCCATTTAGCCTTCCAGATCGTTCAAGCTTTTAAAAAACAGGTCAATTTCACATTCAGTTCATCAGCCCACAACTCAATTGGCTCATATTAGTTCAAAGACCCAGAAAACACAATCTCTGAGTTGTGCTGAATTATAGTAATGATGAGCTGTATTATGACCATCTGCCTCTCTTTCTTTTTTTTTTGAAAGTTTACCATAAGTAGCATGCACTCATGCTATAACACACACCTCTGATGCCGTTGTAGCTGTAAGTATATATCCAATGTATTCAAGGCCCACAGACTGATGACGGTGAGATATGTAAAGCCAGCGGGTAGGATTCCCCCATCCTAAGATTTTTCACTTTTTTTAAATATTAACACAGACACAAAACATTGGTTTCTCTTGTTAGTTTTTCACAATTTTTAAAAAGCTGCTCAGTTACTGTATTGTTGGGAAATTCATATTTTGTGTTTGTTTTTATTTTTTACCTCTTTTGTATAAGTAGGGGATTTATAATTTATAGGGAAATATGTACTTTATGGAATCAATTTTAAGAACCAAAATGTATTTTCCTTTAAATAAATTAACAGATCTTTGATCTTACAGCTGAATCACTGATTATATATTTGCAGAGCCGACTTAAAGGATGAAAGAAAATTCTATCAAGAGTGTTACTTTTGACTTCAAAGCCTTCTTAATAAAGTCTTTTAACTACCTGTGGAAAAAAATAAGAAAAGCAAAGCAAGAATCATGAGGTATTTGACTTCGGTCAGGACTGCCTCATGACAGAATCGTCAGGATGGGGCCTCTCATAACACAGGACTGAGTAACTTTCATCCAAACAGTTACTGTGGGGTAGATTCCAAGTCATGGAACTACCAGGTGTGCAGAGCCAAACTGAACCGTGTGAGAGAAGGGCTACAAGGCTGTGTGTGGGTTGAAAATCAGACCACCAGGTCTGTCTTCTGAGGTACCACCATATGGGCTCAGATGATCGTTTTAGTTCCGAATTGAGCACTTAACAGTTTGTGCCAACCAGAGATGGCATGGAGGAAAATAGCTTTTCACTGTTTAGTGTTTTTCCCAAATGGAAACGGGTGCTTACTTGTGTCCTGCCTTTTCTTATATTAGTTGTGTTAGTCTGAGTACATTAGAGAGATAAATCCACAGAAACTGAAATGTATAAAATAGAGCTTTAGATAAAGGGAAAATGCACATGGAGAAAAAATCCCATACCAATGCAGTCAAAGTCTACAAGTCCAACATTAGCCCATATGACCCAGCCCAATCCACAATGTCCTCTCCATCTTAACAAACATATGCTGTGATGGTGGCTGCAGGTGGAAAGAACTGCCCATCTGGTTTTCTGAGGTTGTTAACCCTTTACGGGAATTAAAAGCACCTTTTGTGCGCCTGGAGCGGCTAGTGTTTGTAACCACTCAGACACGAGGGCTCCATCTCCTTGTGCAGGACTACTCGTGATTTATTATCTATCCCAATGCTGCTCCAAGAGTGGTACATGGGCCGGTGATAAACTGTGACCTGTTTAAAATATGTCCATTTGTAGCTAGGTACAGAAAGGAAGGTCAGAGTGCAGGTCCCAGCTATTTCCAATGTCAGCAATGTCATGTAAAGGGCAAAGCACACAGCTGGGTTTCTAGACTCACGACACACTGAGGATGACGAAATACACCAATGAAAATCTTATGCTAATCATGGAAACACTGTGAGGTAGTGGAGGACTAGTAAAGCAAGGCAGAATCTTGTCAGAGAGAGGGCCAGATGACGAACCCTTCTGGTCAGATTAAAGGGGAGGGCCAGTGACAAAGAGCCAGGCCGTTTGCACGATGCATGGCCATGGGGGCTGCAAAGATGGATTAAAACATCAGAAAGATATAAGGGTGGCCCAAGACTAGCAACCCATTCCTTGTCCTGTACTTTGGGGTTTCTTTGAAGCAGACCAACTGGATAGCATCTACCAACAAGACCAAGCGAGGAAGAGGAAGCCTCTATGATCCCAGAAACTGACATCACTAGGACGTGTCAGGAGACTTTTATAAAGTTAACCAATGGCCTGGCCCCTCATCCCAGAAAGCTGGGGAAGCACCATTGTTCTAGTTTAACAGACGTTCCCCAGATGAATTACTGTCCAGATGCCCATAGTAAGGAGAAATACCTATAGACATGACGGAAGGGAGGTTCACTCCGCTATGGGAATGTGTTAATCTGTGCACTTTAGATGTTGATACCCACAGACACACGTGTATAAAAGAGAGTTGTAATTAAATATTAAATGCACATCAAGAAAACTTCCCTAAAAGATCTTTTTAATCTCATAAGCCCACCATTATCCCAAAGGCCTCCCAGAATCCACACAGTCTTCAACCATCTACAAAGAGATGGAATGAGGCTGACTGCTAGTAAAAGCCAAGTCAAAGAAAGCAAAATAATCTCATATTTGGTGGGCATCTGCATATAGCTGTGAAGCACCCAAAGCTGTTTCACGTAGATAATGTGGCTTCTGCTCAGATATTTCTCAGTGTACGTGAGGCTTGGAAGCAGTAGCGTTTAACTGGCTAAGGCATCATCTCACTATACTGAATTTCAAAATCAAGATGCTCAAGAACTTGCAAAGCTGAAGTGACCAATGCCTGAATCATCCCTCCCTTCAATTAACACCACCTGTGCATCTTGGACATTTGGCATGATAAGCTAACAATATCAGTGACCATAACCTGTTGTGAAAAACAAGAAGATACAACAAGCTCCATTGTTTAATGTAATTATTGTATATGGGAACCTGCAGGATGTAAAATTTCCCATCAACAACTGATGATGGGAAATGATAATGCTCTTTGAACTCCCACAGAACCCATATTGAGGCACTCTAGATTTATGAAAAACATAAATCTGGGTGAGGCAACTCAGAAGGCAGCCTGTTTAACGCGACATTTTATGATTTCCTTAACATTCAAGTAGTTGAAAATCTAAGGCATGAGCTGAGAAGAGTAAAACTGTTTGAGGCTCCATAATCGGTGCAGGGGAAACACCAGAATAATTGCCTCTTCCTTAATATACTTGAATCTGCTGGAGTTACATTTGGAGGTGAGATATGGGAAACTGTTTGAATTACAATAGCATGGAAGTAAAAGCAATTTTACACTGTGAGAAGCTCAAATGTTTATATTGGTATCGCTTCTCTGAATGACACCCACCTGGAGCTTTATTTTTTTTTTTAAGTTGTAGCTTTTGATTCTGTGTCTTCTCTTCTGCAGGCTAGGTTTCCAGGTTATTGACTGCTCTTTCTAGACTTTTGACAAACTCTTAGTCTGCGGGTTTAAGGTCCGGTGCTGGCTGAAGCTTTGACTATGAGAAGGATAGGGACACAGAATCAAATTTTTTATTCAGATGGTCTATGTGTCCTAACGTAGAAGTCAGACAGAACAGTCTTGTTACTGTAGTTGCCATCTGCCTGGGACTGAGTTTTGGCTGCATGAGAAGAATGATAGGGATAAAAGTGATGCAAAGAGAAGCAAGTATCTTTAATATATTGATGCCTTCAGACTCCAGCCTGGACACTGATCTTTTCTGGGGACTTTATATGCATTCTCCCCTGACTCCAAAACAGTTCTGAGGAGTCGGTGATTGTGACTGAGTAGGAGGGCTCACTGCCTAGATATCACACTCCGTAGGTCTGCATGAGGGCTATTCCACCTCAAGCGGTGTCTCAGTGTGCCTCAAGCAGTGTTTCCACCCAAATCCCTAGGCTTCTGAAGTTCCCAGTACCCTGTGTCCTACAGTGCCTTTTACTCAATAATCCTGGTGTTAATACTTTATAACCACCTTTTCATTTGTGGAGATAAAAAACAAATTTGTTATTAAATAATGTGTGTTTATGGAAAATGAAAAAATAAGCCATCAGAAACTTATTTGGCTAACAATAATAATGCCAGTTTGCAAGGAAATGTCTGGATAGGCTGAGTAGGCAGTAATAGAGCCGGCTCAAGGTTGGCAGCAAAGCACTTGCTTCATTGAATGTGTGTCACTATCCACAGTGTTGGAAGTAAATTGTTGTCATGAAACAGGTTCCTGAAAGGTCCCCAAATCACTATTCCAAGGATTGAAACCATACTATTCCCCATTCCATTTAGCCTTCCAGATCGTTCAAGCTTTTAAAAAACAGGTCAATTTCACATTCAGTTCATCAGCCCACAACTCAATTGGCTCATATTAGTTCAAAGACCCAGAAAACACAATCTCTGAGTTGTGCTGAATTATAGTAATGATGAGCTGTATTATGACCATCTGCCTCCCTTTCTTTTTTTTTGAAAGTTTACCATAAGTAGCATGCACTCATGCTATAACACACACCTCTGATGCCGTTGTAGCTGTAAGTATATATCCAATGTATTCAAGGCCCACAGACTGATGACGGTGAGATATGTAAAGCCAGCGGGTAGGATTCCCCCATCCTAAGATTTTTCACTTTTTTTAAATATTAACACAGACACAAAACATTGGTTTCTCTTGTTAGTTTTTCACAATTTTTAAAAAGCTGCTCAGTTACTGTATTGTTGGGAAATTCATATTTTGTGTTTGTTTTTATTTTTTTCCTCTTTTGTATAAGTAGGGGATTTATAATTTATAGGGAAATATGTACTTTATGGAATCAATTTTAAGAACCAAAATGTATTTTCCTTTAAATAAATTAACAGATCTTTGATCTTACAGCTGAATCACTGATTATATATTTGCAGAGCCGACTTAAAGGATGAAAGAAAATTCTATCAAGAGTGTTACTTTTGACTTCAAAGCCTTCTTAATAAAGTCTTTTAACTACCTCTGGAAAAAAATAAGAAAAGCAAAGCAAGAATCATGAGGTATTTGACTTCGGTCAGGACTGCCTCATGACAGAATCGTCAGGATGGGGCCTCTCATAACACAGGACTGAGTAACTTTCATCCAAACAGTTACTGTGGGGTAGATTCCAAGTCATGGAACTACCAGGTGTGCAGAGCCAAACTGAACCGTGTGAGAGAAGGGCTACAAGGCTGTGTGTGGGTTGAAAATCAGACCACCAGGTCTGTCTTCGGAGGTACCACCATATGGGCTCAGATGATCGTTTTAGTTACGAATTGAGCACTTAACAGTTTGTGCCAACCAGAGATGGCATGAAGGAAAATAGCTTTTCACTGTTTAGTGTTTTTCCCAAATGGAAACGGGTGCTTACTTGTGTCCTGCCTTTTCTTATATTAGTTGTGTTAGTCTGAGTACATTAGAGAAATAAATCCACATAACTGAAATGTACAAAAGAGAGCTTTAGATAAAGGGAAAATGCACATGGAGAAAAAAATCCCATACCAATGCAGCCAAAGTCTACAAGTCCAACATTAGCCCATATGTCCCACCCCAATCCACAATGTCCTCTCCATCTTAACAAACACATGCTGTGATGGTGGCTGCAGGTGGAAAGAACAGCCTATCTGGTTTTCTGAGGTTGTTAACCCTTTACGGGAATTAAAAGCGCCTTTTGTGCGCCTGGAGCGGCTGGTGTTTGTAACTACTCTGACACGAGGGTTCCATCTCCTTGTGCAGGACTACTCGTGATTTATTATCTACCCCAGTGCTGCTCCAAGGGTGGTACATGGGCCGGTGATAAACTGTGACCTGTTTAAAATATGTCCATTTGTATCTAGGTAAAGAGAGGAAGGTCAGAGTGCAGGTCCCAGCTATTTCCAATGCCAGCAATGTCATGTAAAGGGCAAAGCACACAGCAGGGTTTCTAGACTAACGACACACTGAGGATGACGACATACACCAATGAAAATCTTATGCTAATCATGGAAACACTGTCAGGTAGTGGAGGACTAGTAAAGCAAGGCAGAATCTTGTCAGAGAGAGGGCCAGATGACGAACCCTTCTGTTCAGATTAAAGGGGAGGGCCAGTGACAAAGAGCCAGGCCGTTTGCACGATGCATGGCCACGGGGGCTGCAAAGATGGGTTCAAACATCAGAAAGATATAAGGGTGGCCCAGGACTGACAAGCCATTCCTTGTCCTGTACATTCGGGTTGCTTTGAAGCAGACCAACTGGATAGCATCTACCAACAAGACCAACCGAGGAAGTGGAAGCCTCTATGATCCCAGAAACTGACATCACTAGGACGTGTCAGGAGACTTTTATAAAGGTAACCAATGGCCTGGCCCCTCATCCCAGAAAGCAGGAGAAGCACCATTGTCCTGGTTTAACAGACGTTCCCCAGATGAATTACTGTCCAGATGCCCATAGGAAGGAGAAATACCTATAGACATGACGGAAGGGAGGTTCACTCCGCTATGGGAATGTGTTAATCTGTGCACTTTAGATGTTGAAACCCACAGACACACGTGTATAAAAGAGAGTTGTAATTAAATATTAAATGCACATCAAGAAAACTTCCCTAAAAGATCTTTTTAATCTCATAAGCCCACCATTATTCCAAAGGCCTCCCAGAATCCACACAGTTTTCAACCATCTACAAAAGAGATGGAATGAGGCTGACTGCTAGTAAAAGCCAAGTCACAGAAAGCAAAATAATGTCATATTTGGTGGCCATCTGCTTATAGCTGTGAAGCACCCAAAGCTGTTTCACGTAGATAATGTGGCTTCTGCTCAGATATTTCTGAGTGTACGTGAGGCTTGGACGCAGTAGCGTTTAAATGGCTAAGGCATCATCTCACTATACTGAATTTCAAAATCAAGATGCAGGAGAACTTGCAAAGCTAAAGTGACCAATGCCTGAATCATTCCGCCCTTCAATTAACACCACCTGTGAATCTTGGACATTTGGCATGATAAGCTAACAATATCAGTGACCATAACCTGTTGTGAAAAACAGGAAGATACAAAAAGCTCCATTGTTTAATGTAATTATTGTATATGGGAACCTGCAGGATGTAAAATTTCCCATCCACAAATGATGATGGGAAATGATAATGCTCTTTGAACTCCCACAATACCCATATTGAGGCACTCTAGATTTATGAAAAACATAAATCTGGGTGAGGCAACTCAGAAGGCAGCCTGTTTAACGCGACATTTTATGATTTCCTTCACATTCAAGTAGCTGAAGATCTAAGGCATGACATGAGAAGAGTAAAACTGTTTGAGGCTCCATAATCGTTGCAGGGGAAACAGCAGAATAATTGCCTCTTCCTTAATATACTTGAATCTGCTGGAGTTACATTTGGAGGTGAGATATGGGAAACTGTTTGAATTACAATAGCATGGAAGTAAAAGCAATTTTACACTGTGAGAAGCTGAAGTGTTTTCATTGGAATCGCTTGTCTGAATGACACCCACCTGGAGCTTTTATATATTTTTTTAAGTTGTAGCTTTTGATTCTGTGTCTTCTCTTCTGCAGGCTAGGTTTCCAGGTTATTGACTGCTCTTTCTAGACTTTTGACAAACTCTTAGTCTGCAGATTTAAGGTCCGTTGCTGGCTGAAGCTTTGACTATGAGAGGGATAGGGACACAGAATCAAATTGTTTATTCAGATGGTCTATGTGTCCTAACGTAGAAGTCAGACAGAACAGTGTGGTTACTGTAGTTGCCATCTGCCTGGGACTGAGTTTTGGCTGCATGAGAAGAATGATAGGGATAAAAGTGATGCAAAGAGAAGCAAGTATCTTTAATATATTGATGCCTTCAGACTCCAGCCTGGACACTGATCTTTTCTGGGGACTTTATATGCATTCTCCCCTGACTCCAAAACAGTTCTGAGGAGTCGGTGATTGTGACTGAGTAGGAGGGCTCACTGCCTAGATATCACACTCCGTAGGTCTGCATGAGGGCTATTCCACCTCAAGCGGTGTCTCAGTGTGCCTCAAGCAGTGTTTCCACCCAAATCCCTAGGCTTCTGAAGTTCCCAGTACCCTGTGTCCTACAGTGCCTTTTACTCAATAATCCTGGTGTTAATACTTTATAACCACCTTTTCATTTGTGGAGATAAAAAACAAATTTGTTATTAAATAATGTGTGTTTATGGAAAATGAAAAAATAAGCCATCAGAAACTTATTTGGCTAACAAAAATAATGCCAGTTTGCAAGGAAATGTCTGGATAGGCTGAGTAGGCAGTAATAGAGCCGGCTCAAGGTTGGCAGCAAAGCACTTGCTTCATTGAATGTGTGTCACTATCCACAGTGTTGGAAGTAAATTGTTGTCATGAAACAGGTTCCTGAAAGGTCCCCAAATCACTATTCCAAGGATTGAAACCATACTATTCCCCATTCCATTTAGCCTTCCAGATCGTTCAAGCTTTTATAAAACAGGTCAATTTCACATTCAGTTCATCAGCCCACAACTCAATTGGCTCATATTAGTTCAAAGACCCAGAAAACACAATCTCTGAGTTGTGCTGAATTATAGTAATGATGAGCTGTATTATGACCATCTGCCTCCCTTTCTTTTTTTTTGAAAGTTTACCATAAGTAGCATGCACTCATGCTATAACACACACCTCTGATGCCGTTGTAGCTGTAAGTATATATCCAATGTATTCAAGGCCCACAGACTGATGACGGTGAGATATGTAAAGCCAGCGGGTAGGATTCCCCCATCCTAAGATTTTTCACTTTTTTTAAATATTAACACAGACACAAAACATTGGTTTCTCTTGTTAGTTTTTCACAATTTTTAAAAAGCTGCTCAGTTACTGTATTGTTGGGAAATTCATATTTTGTGTTTGTTTTTATTTTTTTCCTCTTTTGTATAAGTAGGGGATTTATAATTTATAGGGAAATATGTACTTTATGGAATCAATTTTAAGAACCAAAATGTATTTTCCTTTAAATAAATTAACAGATCTTTGATCTTACAGCTGAATCACTGATTATATATTTGCAGAGCCGACTTAAAGGATGAAAGAAAATTCTATCAAGAGTGTTACTTTTGACTTCAAAGCCTTCTTAATAAAGTCTTTTAACTACCTCTGGAAAAAAATAAGAAAAGCAAAGCAAGAATCATGAGGTATTTGACTTCGGTCAGGACTGCCTCATGACAGAATCGTCAGGATGGGGCCTCTCATAACACAGGACTGAGTAACTTTCATCCAAACAGTTACTGTGGGGTAGATTCCAAGTCATGGAACTACCAGGTGTGCAGAGCCAAACTGAACCGTGTGAGAGAAGGGCTACAAGGCTGTGTGTGGGTTGAAAATCAGACCACCAGGTCTGTCTTCTGAGGTACCACCATATGGGCTCAGATGATCGTTTTAGTTCCGAATTGAGCACTTAACAGTTTGTGCCAACCAGAGATGGCATGGAGGAAAATAGCTTTTCACTGTTTAGTGTTTTTCCCAAATGGAAACGGGTGCTTACTTGTGTCCTGCCTTTTCTTATATTAGTTGTGTTAGTCTGAGTACATTAGAGAGATAAATCCACAGAAACTGAAATGTATAAAATAGAGCTTTAGATAAAGGGAAAATGCACATGGAGAAAAAATCCCATACCAATGCAGTCAAAGTCTACAAGTCCAACATTAGCCCATATGACCCAGCCCAATCCACAATGTCCTCTCCATCTTAACAAACATATGCTGTGATGGTGGCTGCAGGTGGAAAGAACTGCCCATCTGGTTTTCTGAGGTTGTTAACCCTTTACGGGAATTAAAAGCACCTTTTGTGCGCCTGGAGCAGCTATTGTTTGTAACCACTCAGACACGAGGGCTCCATCTCCTTGTGCAGGACTACTCGTGATTTATTATCTATCCCAATGCTGCTCCAAGAGTGGTACATGGGCCGGTGATAAACTGTGACCTGTTTAAAATATGTCCATTTGTAGCTAGGTACAGAAAGGAAGGTCAGAGTGCAGGTCCCAGCTATTTCCAATGTCAGCAATGTCATGTAAAGGGCAAAGCACACAGCTGGGTTTCTAGACTCACGACACACTGAGGATGACGAAATACACCAATGAAAATCTTATGCTAATCATGGAAACACTGTGAGGTAGTGGAGGACTAGTAAAGCAAGGCAGAATCTTGTCAGAGAGAGGGCCAGATGACGAACCCTTCTGGTCAGATTAAAGGGGAGGGCCAGTGACAAAGAGCCAGGCCGTTTGCACGATGCATGGCCATGGGGGCTGCAAAGATGGATTAAAACATCAGAAAGATATAAGGGTGGCCCAAGACTAGCAACCCATTCCTTGTCCTGTACTTTGGGGTTGCTTTGAAGCAGACCAACTGGATAGCATCTACCAACAAGACCAAGCGAGGAAGAGGAAGCCTCTATGATCCCAGAAACTGACATCACTAGGACGTGTCAGGAGACTTTTATAAAGTTAACCAATGGCCTGGCCCCTCATCCCAGAAAGCTGGGGAAGCACCATTGTTCTGGTTTAACAGACGTTCCCCAGATGAATTACTGTCCAGATGCCCATAGTAAGGAGAAATACCTATAGACATGACGGAAGGGAGGTTCACTCCGCTATGGGAATGTGTTAATCTGTGCACTTTAGATGTTGATACCCACAGACACACGTGTATAAAAGAGAGTTGTAATTAAATATTAAATGCACATCAAGAAAACTTCGCTAAAAGATCTTTTTAATCTCATAAGCCCACCATTATCCCAAAGGCCTCCCAGAATCCACACAGTCTTCAACCATCTACAAAGAGATGGAATGAGGCTGACTGCTAGTAAAAGCCAAGTCAGAGAAAGCAAAATAATCTCATATTTGGTGGGCATCTGCATATAGCTGTGAAGCACCCAAAGCTGTTTCACGTAGATAATGTGGCTTCTGCTCAGATATTTCTGAGTGTACGTGAGGCTTGGAAGCAGTAGCGTTTAACTGGCTAAGGCATCATCTCACTATACTGAATTTCAAAATCAAGATGCTCAAGAACTTGCAAAGCTGAAGTGACCAATGCCTGAATCATCCCTCCCTTCAATTAACACCACCTGTGCATCTTGGACATTTGGCATGATAAGCTAACAATATCAGTGACCATAACCTGTTGTGAAAAACAAGAAGATACAACAAGCTCCATTGTTTAATGTAATTATTGTATATGGGAACCTGCAGGATGTAAAATTTCCCATCAACAACTGATGATGGGAAATGATAATGCTCTTTGAACTCCCACAAAACCCATATTGAGGCACTCTAGATTTATGAAAAACATAAATCTGGGTGAGGCAACTCAGAAGGCAGCCTGTTTAACGCGACATTTTATGATTTCCTTAACATTCAAGTAGTTGAAAATCTAAGGCATGAGCTGAGAAGAGTAAAACTGTTTGAGGCTCCATAATCGGTGCAGGGGAAACACCAGAATAATTGCCTCTTCCTTAATATACTTGAATCTGCTGGAGTTACATTTGGAGGTGAGATATGGGAAACTGTTTGAATTACAATAGCATGGAAGTAAAAGCAATTTTACACTGTGAGAAGCTCAAATGTTTATATTGGTATCGCTTCTCTGAATGACACCCACCTGGAGCTTTATTTTTTTTTTTAAAGTTGTAGCTTTTGATTCTGTGTCTTCTCTTCTGCAGGCTAGGTTTCCAGGTTATTGACTGCTCTTTCTAGACTTTTGACAAACTCTTAGTCTGCGGGTTTAAGGTCCGGTGCTGGCTGAAGCTTTGACTATGAGAAGGATAGGGACAGAGAATCAAATTTTTTATTCAGATGGTCTATGTGTCCTAACGTAGAAGTCAGACAGAACAGTCTTGTTACTGTAGTTGCCATCTGCCTGGGACTGAGTTTTGGCTGCATGAGAAGAATGATAGGGATAAAAGTGATGCAAAGAGAAGCAAGTATCTTTAATATATTGATGCCTTCAGACTCCAGCCTGGACACTGATCTTTTCTGGGGACTTTATATGCAGTCTCCCCTGACTCCAAAACAGTTCTGAGGAGTCGGTGATTGTGACTGAGTAGGAGGGCTCACTGCCTAGATATCACACTCCGTAGGTCTGCATGAGGGCTATTCCACCTCAAGCGGTGTCTCAGTGTGCCTCAAGCAGTGTTTCCACCCAAATCCCTAGGCTTCTGAAGTTCCAGTACCCTGTGTCCTACAGTGCCTTTTACTCAATAATCCTGATGTTAATACTTTATAACCACCTTTTCATTTGTGGAGATCAAAAACAAATTTGTTATTAAATAATGTGTGTTTATGGAAAATGAAAAAATAAGCCATCAGAAACTTATTTGGCTAACAAAAATAATGCCAGTTTGCAAGGAAATGTCTGGATAGGCTGAGTAGGCAGTAATAGAGCCGGCTCAAGGTTGGCAGCAAAGCACTTGCTTCATTGAATGTGTGTCACTATCCACAGTGTTGGAAGTAAATTGTTGTCATGAAACAGGTTCCTGAAAGGTCCCCAAATCACTATTCCAAGGATTGAAACCATACTTTTCCCCAAAGTCTTTTAACTACCTGTGGAAAAAAATAAGAAAAGCAAAGCAAGAATCATGAGGTATTTGACTTCGGTCAGGACTGCCTCTTGACAGAATCGTCAGGATGGGGCCTCTCATAACACAGGACTGAGTAACTTTCATCCAAACAGTTACTGTGGGGTAGATTCCAAGTCATGGAACTACCAGGTGTGCAGAGCCAAACTGAACCGTGTGAGAGAAGGGCTACAAGGCTGTGTGTGGGTTGAAAATCAGACCACCAGGTCTGTCTTCAGAGGTACCACCATATGGGCTCAGATGATCGTTTTAGTTCCGAATTGAGCACTTAACAGTTTGTGCCAACCAGAGATGGCATGGAGGAAAATAGCTTTTCACTGTTTAGTGTTTTTCCCAAATGGAAACGGGTGCTTACTTGTGTCCTGCCTTTTCTTATATTAGTTGTGTTAGTCTGAGTACATTAGAGAGATAAATCCACAGAAACTGAAATGTATAAAATAGAGCTTTAGATAAAGGGAAAATGCACATGGAGAAAAAATCCCATACCAATGCAGTCAAAGTCTACAAGTCCAACATTAGCCCATATGTCCCACCCCAATCCACAATGTCCTCTCCATCTTAACAAACATATGCTGTGATGGTGGCTGCAGGTGGAAAGAACAGCCCATCTGGTTTTCTGAAGTTGTTAACCCTTTACGGGAATTAAAAGCGCCTTTTGTGCGCCTGGAGCGGCTGGTGTTTGTAACTCCTCAGACACGAGGGCTCCATCTCCTTGTGCAGGACTACTCGTGATTTATTATCTACCCCAATGCTGCTCCAAGGGTGGTACATGGGCCGGTATTAAACTCTGACCTGTTTAAAATATGTCCATTTGTAGCTAGGTACAGAAAGGAAAGTCAGAGTGCAGGTCCCAGCTATTTCCAATGCCAGCAATGTCATGTAAAGGGCAAAGCACACAGCAGGGTTTCTAGACTAACGACACACTTCGGATGACGAAATACACCAATGAAAATCTTATGCTAATCATGGAAACACTGTCAGGTAGTGGAGGACTTGTAAAGCAAGGCAGAATCTTGTCAGAGAGAGGGCCAGATGACGAACCCTTCTGGTCAGATTAAAGGGGAGGGCCAGTGACAAAGAGCCAGGCCGTTTGCACGATGCATGGCCATGGGGGCTGCAAAGATGGGTTCAAACATCAGAAAGATATAAGGGTGGCCCAGGACTGGCAAGCCATTCCTTGTCCTGTACATTGGGGTTTCTTTGAAGCAGACCAACTGGATAGCATCTACCAACAAGACCAAGCGAGGAAGAGGAAGCCTCTATGATCCCAGAAACTGACATCACTAGGACGTGTCAGGAGACTTTTATAAAGGTAACCAATGGCTTGGACCCTCATCCCAGAAAGCTGGGGAAGCACCATTGTCCTGGTTTAACAGACGTTCCCCAGATGAATTACTGTCCAGATGCCCATAGGAAGGAGAAATACCTATAGACATGAGGGAAGGGAGGTTCACTCCGCTATGGGAATGTGTTAATCTGTGCACTTTAGATTTTGAAACCCACAGACACACGTGTATAAAAGAGAGTTGTAATTAAATATTAAATGCACATCAAGAAAACTTCCCTAAAAGATCTTTTTAATCTCATAAGCCCACCATTATTCCAAAGGCCTCCCAGAATCCACAGTCTTCAACCATCTACAAAAGAGATGGAATTCGGCTGACTGCTAGTAAAAGCCAAGTCAGAGAAAGCAAAATAATCTCATATTTGGTGGGCATCTGCATATAGCTGTGAAGCACCCAAAGCTGTTTCACGTAGATAATGTGGCTTCTGCTCAGATATTTCTGAGTGTACGTGAGGCATGGAAGCAGTAGCGTTTAACTGGCTAAGGCATCTTCTCACTATACTGAATTTCAAAATCAAGATGCTGGAGAACATGCAAAGCTAAAGTGACCAATGCCTGAATCATTCCGCCCTTCAATTAACACCACCTGTGCATCTTGGACATTTGGCATGATAAGCTAACAATATCAGTGACCATAACCTGTTGTGAAAAACAGGAAGATACAAAAAGCTCCATTGTTTAATGTAATTATTGTATATGGAAACCTGCATGATGTAAAACTTCCCATCCACAACTGATGATGGGAAATGGTAATACTATTTGATCCCCCACAAAACCCATATTGAGGCACTCTAGATTTATGAAAAACATAAATCTGGGTGAGGCAACTCAGAAGGCAGCCTGTTTAACGCGACATTTTATGATTTCCTTCACATTCAAGTAGTTGAAAATTTAGGCATGAGCTGAGAAGAGTAAAACTCTTTGAGGCTCCATAATCGGTGCAGGGTAAACACCAGAATAATTGCCTCTTCCTTAATATACTTGAATCTGCTGGAGTTATTTTGGAGGTGAGATATGGGAAACTGTTTGAATTACAATAGCATGGAATTAAAAGCAATTTTACACTGTGAGAAGCTCAAGTGTTTTCATTGGAATTGGTTGTCTGAATGACACCCACCTGGAGCTTTTATATATATTTTTTAAGTTGTAGCTTTTGATTCTGTGTCTTCTCTTCTGCAGGCTAGGTTTCCAGGTTATTGACTGCTCTTTCTAGACTTTTGACAAACTCTTAGTCTGCAGGTTTAAGGTCCGGTGCTGGCTGAAGCTTTGACTATGAGAGGGATAGGGACACAGAATCAAATTGTTTATTTAGATGGTCTATGTGTCCTAACGTAGAAGTTAGACAGAACAGTGTGGTTACTGTAGTTGTCATCTGCCTGGGACTGAGTTTTGGCTGTAGGAGAAGAATGATAGGGCTAAAAGTGATGCAAATAGAAGCAAGTATTTTTAATATATTGATGCCTTCAGACTCCAGCCTGGACACTGATCATTTCTGGGGATTTTATATGCAGTCTCCCCTGACTCCAAAACAGTTCTGAGGAGTCGGTGATTGTGACTGAGTAGGAGGGCTCACTGCCTAGATATCACACTCCGTAGGTCTGCATGAGGGCTATTCCACCTCAAGCGGTGTCTCAGTGTGCCTCAAGCTGTGTTTCCACCCAAATCCCTAGGCTTCTGACGTTCACCGTACGCTGTGTCCTGCACTGCCTTTTACTCAATAACGCTGGTGTTTATACTTTATAACCACCTTTTCATTTGTGGAGATCAAAAACAAATTTGTTATTAAATAATGTGTGTTTATGGAAAATTAAAAAATAGGCCATGAGAAACTTATTTGGCTAACAAAAATAATGCCAGTTTGCAAGGAAATTTCTGGATAGGCTGAGGAGGCAGTAATAGAGCCAGATCAAGTTGGCAGCCAAGCACTTGCTTCATTGAATGTGTGTCACTCTCCACAGTGTTGGAAGTAAATTGTTGTTATGAAACAGGTTCCTGAAAGGTCCCCAAATCACTATTCCAAGGATTGAAACCATACTTTTCCCCATTCCATTTAGCTTTCCAGATCATTCAAGCTTTTAAAAAACAGGTCAATTTCACATTCAGTTCATCAGCCCACAACTCAATTGGCTCATATCAGTTCAAAGACCCAGAAAACACAATCTCTGAGTTGTGCTGAATTATATTTATGATGAGCTGCATTATGACCATCTGCCTCTCTTTCTTTTTTTTAGAAAGTTTACCATAAGTAGCATGCACTCATGCTATACCACACACCTCTGATGCCATTGTAGCTGTAAGATTATATCCAATGTATTCAAGGCCCACAGACTGATGACGGTGAGATATGTAAAGCCAGCGGGTAGGATTCCCCCATCCTAAGATTTTTCACTTTTTTTAAATATTAACACGGACACAAAACATTGGTTTCTTTTGTTAGTTTTTCACAATTTTTAAAAAGCTGCTCAGTTACTGTATTGTTGGGGATTCCATATTTTGTGTTTGTTTTTATTTTTTACCTCTTTTGTATAAGTAGGGGATTTATAGGGAAATATGTACTTTATGGAATCAATTTTAAGAACCAAAATGTATTTTCATTTAAATGAATTAACAGATCTTTGATCTTACAGCTGAATCACTGATTATATATTTGCAGAGCCGACTTAAAGGATGAACGAAAATTCTATCAAGAGTGTTACTTTTGACTTCAAAGCCTTCTTAATAAAGTCTTTTAACTACCTGTGGAAAAAAATAAGAAAAGCAAAGCAAGAATCATGAGGTATTTGACTTCGGTCAGGACTGCCTCATGACAGAATCGTCAGGATGTGGCCTCTCATAACACAGGACTGAGTAACTTTCATCCAAACAGTTACTGTGGGGTAGATTCCAAGTCATGGAACTACCAGGTGTGCAGAGCCAAACTGAACCGTGTGAGAGAAGGGCTACAAGGCTGTGTGTGGGTTGAAAATCAGACCACCAGGTCTGTCTTCGGAGGTACCACCATATGGGCTCAGATGATCGTTTTAGTTACGAATTGAGCACTTAACAGTTTGTGCCAACCAGAGATGGCATGGAGGAAAATAGCTTTTCACTGTTTAGTGTTTTTCCCAAATGGAAACGGGTGCTTACTTGTGTCCTGCCTTTTCTTATATTAGTTGTGTTAGTCTGCGTACATTAGAGAGATAAATCCACAAAAACTGAAATGTACAAAAGATAGCTTTGGATAAAGGGAAAATGCACATGGAGAAAAAAATCCCATACCAATGCAGCCAAAGTCTACAAGTCCAACATTAGCCCATATGTCCCACCCCAATCCACAATGTCCTCTCCATCTTAACAAACACATGCTGTGATGGTGGCTGCAGGTGGAAAGAACGGCCCATCTGGTTTTCTGAGGTTGTTAACCCTTTACGGGAATTAAAAGCGCCTTTTGTGCGCCTGGAGCGGCTGGTGTTTGTAACTACTCAGACACGAGGGCTCCATCTCCTTGTGCAGGACTACTCGTGATTTATTATCTACCCCAATGCTGCTCCAAGGGTGGCACATGGGCCGGTGATAAACTGTGACTTGTTTAAAATATGTCCATTTGTAGCTAGGTACAGAAAGGAAAGTCAGAGTGCAGGTCACAGCTATTTCCAATGCCAGCAATGTCATGTAAAGGGCAAAGCACACAGCAGGGTTTCTAGACTAAGGACACACTGAGGATGACGAAATACACCAATGAAAATCTTATGCTAATCATGGAAACACTGTCAGGTAGTGGAGGACTAGTAAAGCAAGGCAGAATCTTGTCAGAGAGAGGGCCAGATGACGAACCCTTCTGGTCAGATTAAATGGGAGGGCCAGTGACAAAGAGCCAGGCCGTTTGCACGATGCATGGCCATGGGGGCTGCAAAGATGGGTTCAAACATCAGAAAGATATAAGGGTGGCCCAGGACTGGCAAGCCATTCCTTGTCCTGTACATTGGGGTTTCTTTGAAGCAGACCAACTGGATAGCATCTACCAACAAGACCAAGCGAGGAAGAGGAAGCCTCTATGATCCCAGAAACTGACATCACTAGGACGTGTCAGGAGACTTTTATAAAGGTAACCAATGGCCTGGACCCTCATCCCAGAAAGCTGGGGAAGCACCATTGTCCTGGTTTAACAGACGTTCCCCAGATGAATTACTGTCCAGATGCCCATAGGAAGGAGAAATAGCTATAGACATGAGGGAAGGGAGGTTCACTCCGCTATGGGAATGTGTTAGTCTGTGCACTTTAGATTTTGAAACCCACAGACACACGTGTATAAAAGAGAGTTGTAATTAAATATTAAATGCACATCAAGAAAACTTCCCTAAAAGATCTTTTTAATCTCATAAGCCCACAATTATTCCAAAGGTCTCCCAGAATCCACAGTCTTCAACCATCTACAAAAGAGATGGAATTCGGCTGACTGCTAGTAAAAGCCAAGTCAGAGAAAGCAAAATAATCTCATATTTGGTGGGCATCTGCATATAGCTGTGAAGCACCCAAAGCTGTTTCACGTAGATAATGTGGCTTCTGCTCAGATATTTCTGAGTGTACGTGAGGCATGGAAGCAGTAGCGTTTAACTGGCTAAGGCATCATCTCACTATACTGAATTTCAAAATCAAGATGCTGGAGAACTTGCAAAGCTAATGTGACCAATGCCTGAATCATTCCGCCCTTCAATTAACACCACCTGTGCATCTTGGACATTTGGCATGATAAGCTAACAATATCAGTGACCATAACCTGTTGTGAAAAACAGGAAGATACAAAAAGCTCCATTGTTTAATGTAATTATTGTATATGGGAACCTGCATGATGTAAAACTTCCCATCCACAACTGATGATGGGAAATGGTAATACTATTTGACCCCCCACAAAACCCATATTGAGGCACTCTAGATTTATGAAAAACATAAATCTGGGTGAGGCAACTCAGAAGGCAGCCTGTTTAACGCGACATTTTATGATTTCCTTCACATTCAAGTAGTTCAAAATTTAGGCATGAGCTGAGAAGAGTAAAACTCTTTGAGGCTCCATAATCGGTGCAGGGTAAACACCAGAATAATTGCCTCTTCCTTAATATACTTGAATCTGCTGGAGTTATTTTGGAGGTGAGATATGGGAAACTGTTTGAATTACAATAGCATGGAATTAAAAGCAATTTTACACTGTGAGAAGCTCAAGTGTTTTCATTGGAATTGGTTGTCTGAATGACACCCACCTGGAGCTTTTATATATATTTTTTAAGTTGTAGCTTTTGATTCTGTGTCTTCTCTTCTGCAGGCTAGGTTTCCAGGTTATTGACTGCTCTTTCTAGACTTTTGACAAACTCTTAGTCTGCAGGTTTAAGGTCCGGTGCTGGCTGAAGCTTTGACTATGAGAGGGATAGGGACACAGAATCAAATTGTTTATTCAGATGGTCTATGTGTCCTAACGTAGAAGTTAGACAGAACAGTGTGGTTACTGTAGTTGTCATCTGCCTGGGACTGAGTTTTGGCTGTAGGAGAAGAATGATAGGGATAAAAGTGATGCAAATAGAAGCAAGTATTTTTAATATATTGATGCCTTCAGACTCCAGCCTGGACACTGATCATTTCTGGGGACTTTATATGCAGTCTCCCCTGACTCCAAAACAGTTCTGAGGAGTCGGTGATTGTGACTGAGTAGGGGGGCTCACTGCCTAGATATCACACTCCGTAGGTCTGCATGAGGGCTATTCCACCTCAAGCGGTGTCTCAGTGTGCCTCAAGCAGTGTTTCCACCCAAATCCCTAGGCTTCTGACGTTCACCGTACGCTGTGTCCTGCACTGCCTTTTACTCAATAACGCTGGTGTTTATACTTTATAACCACCTTTTCATTTGTGGAGATCAAAAACAAATTTGTTATTAAATAATGTGTGTTTATGGAAAATTAAAAAATAGGCCATGAGAAACTTATTTGGCTAACAAAAATAATGCCAGTTTGCAAGGAAATTTCTGGATAGGCTGAGGAGGCAGTAATAGAGCCAGATCAAGTTGGCAGCCAAGCACTTGCTTCATTGAATGTGTGTCACTCTCCACAGTGTTGGAAGTAAATTGTTGTTATGAAACAGGTTCCTGAAAGGTCCCCAAATCACTATTCCAAGGATTGAAACCATACTTTTCCCCATTCCATTTAGCTTTCCAGATCATTCAAGCTTTTAAAAAACAGGTCAATTTCACATTCAGTTCATCAGCCCACAACTCAATTGGCTCATATCAGTTCAAAGACCCAGAAAACACAATCTCTGAGTTGTGCTGAATTATATTTATGATGAGCTGCATTATGACCATCTGCCTCTCTTTCTTTTTTTTAGAAAGTTTACCATAAGTAGCATGCACTCATGCTATACCACACACCTCTGATGCCATTGTAGCTGTAAGATTATATCCAATGTATTCAAGGCCCACAGACTGATGACGGTGAGATATGTAAAGCCAGCCGGTAGGATTCCCCCATCCTAAGATTTTTCACTTTTTTTAAATATTAACACGGACACAAAACATTGGTTTCTTTTGTTAGTTTTTCACAATTTTTAAAAAGCTGCTCAGTTACTGTATTGTTGGGGATTCCATATTTTGTGTTTGTTTTTATTTTTTACCTCTTTTGTATAAGTAGGGGATTTATAGGGAAATATGTACTTTATGGAATCAATTTTAAGAACCAAAATGTATTTTCATTTAAATAAATTAACAGATCTTTGATCTTACAGCTGAATCACTGATTATATATTTGCAGAGCCGACTTAAAGGATGAACGAAAATTCTATCAAGAGTGTTACTTTTGACTTCAAAGCCTTCTTAATAAAGTCTTTTAACTACCTGTGGAAAAAAATAAGAAAAGCAAAGCAAGAATCATGAGGTATTTGACTTCGGTCAGGACTGCCTCATGACAGAATCGTCAGGATGGGGCCTCTCATAACACAGGACTGAGTAACTTTCATCCAAACAGTTACTGTGGGGTAGATTCCAAGTCATGGAACTACCAGGTGTGCAGAGCCAAACTGAACCATGTGAGAGAAGGGCTACAAGGCTGTGTGTGGGTTGAAAATCAGACCACCAGGTCTGTCTTCGGAGGTACCACCATATGGGCTCAGATGATCGTTTTAGTTACGAATTGAGCACTTAACAGTTTGTGCCAACCAGAGATGGCATGGAGGAAAATAGCTTTTCACTGTTTAGTGTTTTTCCCAAATGGAAACGGGTGCTTACTTGTGTCCTGCCTTTTCTTATATTAGTTGTGTTAGTCTGAGTACATTAGAGAAATAAATCCACAGAAACTGAAATGTACAAAAGATAACTTTGGATAAAGGGAAAATGCACATGGAGAAAAAAATCCCATACCAATGCAGCCAAAGTCTACAAGTCCAACATTAGCCCATATGTCCCACCCCAATCCACAATGTCCTCTCCATCTTAACAAACACATGCTGTGATGGTGGCTGCAGGTGGAAAGAACAGCCCATCTGGTTTTCTGAGGTTGTTAACCCTTTACGGGAATTAAAGGCGCCTTTTGTGCGCCTGGAGCGGCTGGTGTTTGTAACTACTCAGACACGAGGGCTCCATCTCCTTGTGCAGGACTACTCGTGATTTATTATCTACCCCAATGCTGCTCCAAGGGTGGCACATGGGCCGGTGATAAACTGTGACTTGTTTAAAATATGTACATTTGTAGCTAGGTACAGAAAGGAAAGTCAGAGTGCAGGTCACAGCTATTTCCAATGCCAGCAATGTCATGTAAAGGGCAAAGCACACAGCAGGGTTTCTAGACTAAGGACACACTGAGGATGACGAAATACACCAATGAAAATCTTATGCTAATCATGGAAACACTGTCAGGTAGTGGAGGACTAGTAAAGCAAGGCAGAATCTTGTCAGAGAGAGGGCCAGATGACGAACCCTTCTGGTCAGATTAAATGGGAGGGCCAGTGACAAAGAGCCAGGCCGTTTGCACGATGCATGGCCATGGGGGCTGCAAAGATGGGTTCAAACATCAGAAAGATATAAGGGTGGCCCAGGACTGGCAAGCCATTCCTTGTCCTGTACATTGGGGTTTCTTTGAAGCAGACCAACTGGATAGCATCTACCAACAAGACCAAGCGAGGAAGAGGAAGCCTCTATGATCCCAGAAACTGACAATACTAGGACGTGTCAGGAGACTTTTATAAAGGTAACCAATGGCCTGGACCCTCATCCCAGAAAGCTGGGGAAGCACCATTGTCCTGGTTTAACAGACGTTCCCCAGATGAATTACTGTCCAGATGCCCATAGGAAGGAGAAATACCTATAGACATGACGGAAGGGAGGTTCACTCCGCTATGGGAATGTGTTAGTCTGTGCACTTTAGATTTTGAAACCCACAGACACACGTGTATAAAAGAGAGTTGTAATTAAATATTAAATGCACATCAAGAAAACTTCCCTAAAAGATCTTTTTAATCTCGTAAGCCCACCATTATCCCAAAGGCCTCCCAGAATCCACACAGTCTTCAACCATCTACAAAAGAGATGGAATTCGGCTGACTGCTAGTAAAAGCCAAGTCTGAGAAAGCAAAATAATGTCATATTTGGTGGGCATCTGCATATAGCTGTGAAGCACCCAAAGCTGTTTCACGTAGATAATGTGGTTTCTGCTCAGATATTTCTGAGTGTACGTGAGGCTTGGAAGCAGTAGCGTTTAAATGGCTAAGGCATCATCTCACTATACTGAATTTCAAAATCAAGATGCTGGAGAACTTGCAAAGCTAAAGTGACCAATGCCTGAATCATTCCGCCCTTCAATTAACACCACCTGTGCATCTTGCACATTTGGCATGATAAGCTAACAATATCAGTGACCATAATCTGTTGTGAAAAACAGGAAGATACAAAAAGCTCCATTGTTTAATGTAATTATTGTATATGGGAACCTGCAGGATGTAAAATTTCCTATCAACAACTGATGATGGGAAATGATAATGCTCTTTGACCCCCCCACAAAACCCATATTGAGGTACTCTAGATTTATGAAAAACATAAATCTGGGTGAGGCAACTCAGAAGGCAGCCTGTTTAACGCGACATTTTATGATTTCCTTAACATTCAAGTAGTTGAAAATCTAAGGCATGAGCTGAGAAGAGTAAAACTGTTTGAGGCTCAATAATCGGTGCCGGGGAAACACCAGAATAATTGCCTCTTCCTTAATATACTTGAATCTGCTGGAGTTACATTTGGAGGTGAGATATGGGAAACTGTTTGAATTACAATAGCATGGAAGTAAAAGCAATTTTACACTGCGAGAAACTCAAGTGTTTTCATTGGAATCAGTTGTCTGAATGACACCCACCTGGAGCTTTTATATATTTTTTTAAGTTGTAGCTTTTGATTCTGTGTCTTCTCTTCTGCAGGCTAGGTTTCCAGGTTATTGACTGCTCTTTCTAGACTTTTGACAAACTCTTAGTCTGCAGGTTTAAGGTCCGTTGCTGGCTGAAGCTTTGACTATGAGAGGGATAGGGACACAGAATCAAATTGTTTATTCAGATGGTCTATGTGTCCTAACGTAGAAGTCAGACAGAACAGTGTGGTTACTATAGTTGCCATCTGCCTGGGACTGAGTTTTGGCTGCATGAGAAGAATGATAGGGATAAAAGTGATGCAAAGAGAAGCAAGTATCTTTAATATATTGATGCATTCAGACTCCAGCCTGGACACTGATCTTTTCTGGGGACTTTATATGCAGTCTCCCCTGAATGTAAAACAGTTCTGAGGAGTCGGTGATTGTGACTCAGTAGGAGGGCTCACTGCCTAGATATCACACTCCGTAGGTCTGCATGAGGGCTATTCCACCTCAAGCGGTGTCTCAGTGTGCCTCCAGCAGTGTTTCCACCCAAATCCCTAGGCTTCTGAAGTTCCCAGTACGCTGTGTCCTGCAGTGCCCTTTACTCTATAACCCTGGTGTTTATACTTTATAACCACCTTTTCATTTGTGGAGATCAAAAACAAATTTGTTATTAAATAATGTGTGTTAATGGAAAATGAAAAAATAAGCCATCAGAAACTTATTTGGCTAACAAAAATAATGCCAGGTTGCAAGGAAATGTCTGGATAGGCTGAGTAGGCAGCAATAGAGCCGGCTCAAGGTTGGCAGCCAAGCACTTGCTTCATTGAATGTGTGTCACTATCCACAGTGTTGGAAATAAATTGTTGTTATGAAACAGGTTCCTGAAAGGTCCCCAAATCACTATTCCAAGGATTGAAACCATACTTTTCCCCATTCCATTTAGCCTTCCAGATCATTCAAGCTTTTAAAAAACAGGTCAATTTCACATTCAGTTCATCAGCACACAACTCAATTGGCTCATATCAGTTCAAAGACCCAGAAAACACAATCTCTGAGTTGTGCTGATTATAGTTATGATGAGCTGTATTATGACCATCTGCCTCTCTTTCTTTTTTTTAGAAAGTTTGCCATAAGTAGCATGCACTCATGCTATATCACACACCTCTGATGCCATTGTAGTTGTAAGATTATATCCAATGTATTCAAGGCCCACAGACTGATGACGGTGAGATATGTAAAGCCAGCCGGTAGGATTCCCCCATCCTAAGATTTTTCACTTTTTTTTAATATTAACACAGACACAAAACATTGGTTTCTCTTGTTAGTTTTTCACAATTTTTAAAAAGCTGCTCAGTTACTGTATTGTTGGTGAATTCATATTTTGTGTTTGTTTTTATTTTTTACCTCTTTTGTATAAGTAGGGGATTTATAGGGAAATATGTACTTTATGGAATCAATTTTAATTAAGAAAATGCATCTTCATTTAAATAAATTAACAGATCTTTGATCTTACAGCTGAATCACTGATTATATATTTGCAGAGTCGACTTAAAGGATGAAAGAAAATTTTATCAAGAGTGTTACTTTTGACTTCAAAGCCTTCTTAATAAAGTCTTTTAACTACCTGTGGAAAAAATAAGAAAAGCAAAGCAAGAATCATGAGGTATTTGACTTCGGTCAGGACTGCCTCATGACAGAATCGTCAGGATGGGGCCTCTCATAACACAGGACTGAGTAACTTTCATCCAAACAGTTACTGTGGGGTAGATTCCAAGTCATGGAACTACCAGGTGTGCAGAGCCAAACTGAACCGTGTGAGAGAAGGGCTACAAGGCTGTGTGTGGGTTGAAAATCAGACCACCAGGTCTGTCTTCGGAGGTACCACCATATGGGCTCAGATGATCGTTTTAGTTATGAATTGAGCACTTAACAGTTTGTGCCAACCAGAGATGGCATGGAGGAAAATAGCTTTTCACTGTTTAGTGTTTTTCCCAAATGGAAACGGGTGCTTACTTGTGTCCTGCCTTTTCTTATATTAGTTGTGTTAGTCTGAGTACATTAGAGAAATAAATCCACAGAAACTGAAATGTACAAAAGATAGCTTTGGATAAAGGGAAAATGCACATGGAGAAAAAAATCCCATACCAATGCAGCCAAAGTCTACAAGTCCAACATTAGCCCATATGTCCCACCCCAATCCACAATGTCCTCTCCATCTTAACAAACACATGCTGTGATGGTGGCTGCAGGTGGAAAGAACAGCCCATCTGGTTTTCTGAGGTTGTTAACCCTTTACGGGAATTAAAAGCGCCTTTTGTGCGCCTGGAGCGGCTGGTGTTTGTAACTACTCAGACACGAGGGCTCCATCTACTTGTGCAGGACTACTCGTGATTTATTATCTACCCCAATGCTGCTCCAAGGGTGGCACATGGGCCGGTGATAAACTGTGACTTGTTTAAAATATGTCCATTTGTAGCTAGGTACAGAAAGGAAAGTCAGAGTGCAGGTCACAGCTATTTCCAATGCCAGCAATGTCATGTAAAGGGCAAAGCACACAGCAGGGTTTCTAGACTAATGACACACTGAGGATGACGAAATACACCAATGAAAATCTGATGCTAATCATGGAAACACTGTCAGGTAGTGGAGGACTAGTAAAGCAAGGCAGAATCTTGTCAGAGAGAGGGCCAGATGACGAACCCTTCTGGTCAGATTAAAGGGGAGGGCCAGTGACAAAGAGCCAGGCTGTTTGCACGATGCATGGCCATGGGGGCTGCAAAGATGTGTTCAAATATCAGAAAGATATAAGGGTGGCCCAGGACTGGCAAGCCATTCCTTGTCCTGTACATTGGGGTTGCTTTGAAGCAGACCAACTGGATAGCATCTACCAACAAGACCAAGCGAGGAAGAGGAAGCCTCTATGATCCCAGAAACTGACATCACTAGGACGTGTCAGGAGACTTTTATAAAGGTAACCAATGGCCTGGCCCCTCATCCCAGAAAGCTGGGGAAGCACCATTGTCCTGGTTTAACAGACGTTCCCCAGAGGAATTACTGTCCAGAAGCCCACAGGAAGGAGAAATACCTATAGACATGACGGAGGGGAGGTTCACTCCGCTATGGCAATGTGTTAATCTGTGCACTTTAGATGTTGAAACCCACAGACACACGTGTATAAAAGAGAGTTGTAATTAAATATTAAATGCACATCAAGAAAACTTCCCTAAAAGATCTTTTTAATTTCATAAGCCTACCATTATCCCAAAGGCCTCCCAGAATCCACACAGTCTTCAACCATCTACAAAAGAGATGGAATGAGGCTGACTGCTAGTAAAAGCCAAGTCAGAGAAAGCAAAATAATGTCATATTTGGTGGGCATCTGCATATAGCTGTGAAGCACCCAAAGCTGTTTCATGTAGATAATGTGGCTTCTGCTCAGATATTTCTGAGTGTACGTGACGCTTGGAAGCAGTAGCGTTTAACTTGCTAAGGCATCATCTCACTATACTGAATTTCAAAATCAAGATGCTGGAGAACTTGCAAAGCTAAAGTGACCAATGCCTGAATCATTCCGCCCTTCAATTAACACCACCTGTGCATATTGGACATTTAGCATGATAAGCTAACAATATCAGTGATCATAACCTGTTGTGAAAAACAGGAAGATACAAAAAGCTCCATTGTTTAATGTAATTATTGTATATGGGAACCTGCAGGATGTAAAATTTCCTATCAACAACTGATGATGGGAAATGATAATGCTCTTTGACCCCCCCACAAAACCCATATTGAGGCACTCTAGATTTATGAAAACATAAATCTGGGTGAGGCAACTCAGAAGGCAGCCTGTTTAACGCGACATTTTATGATTTCCTTCACATTCAAGTAGTTGAAAATCTAAGGCATGAGCTGAGAAGAGTAAAACTGTTTGAGGCTCAATAATCGGTGCAGGGGAAACACCAGAATAATTGCCTCTTCCTTAATATACTTGAATCTGCTGGAATTACATTTGGAGGTGAGATATGGGAAACTGTTTGAATTACAATAGCATGGAAGTAAAAGCAATTTTACACTGTGAGAAGCTCAAGTGTTTTCATTGGAATCGGTTGTCTGAATGACACCCACCTGGAGCTTTTATATTTTTTTTAAGTTGTAGCTTTTGATTCTGTGTCTTCTCTTCTGCAGGCTAGGTTTCCAGGTTATTGACTGCTCTTTCTAGACTTTTGACAAACTCTTAGTCTGCAGGTTTAAGGTCCGTTGCTGGCTGAAGCTTTGACTATGAGAGGGATAGGGACACAGAATCAAATTGTTTATTCAGATGGTCTATGTGTCCTAACGTAGAAGTCAGACAGAACAGTGTGGTTACTATAGTTGCCATCTGCCTGGGACTGAGTTTTGGCTGCATGAGAAGAATGATAGGGATAAAAGTGATGCAAAGAGAAGCAAGTATCTTTAATATATTAATGCCTTCAGACTCCAGCCTGGACACTGATCTTTTCTGGGGACTTTATATGCAGTCTCCCCTGAATCTAAAACAGTTCTGAGGAGTCGGTGATTGTGACTGAGTAGGAGGGCTCACTGCCTAGATATCACACTCCGTAGGTCTGCATGAGGGCTATTCCACCTCAAGCGGTGTCTCAGTGTGCCTCAAGCAGTGTTTCCACCCAAATCCCTAGGCTTCTGAAGTTCCCAGTACGCTGTGTCCTGCAGTGCCCTTTACTCTATAACCCTGGTGTTTATACTTTATAACCACCTTTTCATTTGTGGAGATCAAAAACAAATTTGTTATTAAATAATGTGTGTTTATGGAAAATGAAAAAATAAGCCATCAGAAACTTATTTGGCTAACAAAAATAATGCCAGCTTGCAAGGAAATGTCTGGATAGGCTGAGTAGGCAGCAATAGAGCCGGCTCAAGGTTGGCAGCCAAGCACTTGCTTCATTGAATGTGTGTCACTATCCACAGTGTTGGAAATAAATTGTTGTCATGAAACAAGTTCCTGAAAGGTCCCCAAATCACTATTCCAAGGATTGAAACCATACTTTTCCCCATTCCATTTAGCCTTCCAGATCATTCAAGCTTTTAAAAAACAGGTCCATTTCACATTCAGTTCATCAGCCCACAACTCAATTGGCTCATATCAGTTCAAAGACCCAGAAAACACAATCTCTGAGTTGTGCTGAATTATAGTTATGATGAGCTGTATTATGACCATCTGCCTCTCTTTCTTTTTTTTAGAAAGTTTACCATAAGTAGCATGCACTCATGCTATACCACACACCTCTGATGCCATTGTAGCTGTAAGATTATATCCAATGTATTCAAGGCCCACAGACTGATGACGGTGAGATATGTAAAGCCAGCGGGTAGGATTCCCCCATCCTAAGATTTTTCACTTTTTTTAAATATTAACACAGACACAAAACATTGGTTTCTCTTGTTAGTTTTTCACAATTTTTAAAAAGCTGCTCAGTTACTGTATTGTTGGTGAATTCATATTTTGTGTTTGTTTTTATTTTTTACCTCTTTTGTATAAGTAGGGGATTTATAGGGAAATATGTACTTTATGGAATCAATTTTAAGAACCAAAATGTATTTTCATTTAAATAAATTAACAGATCTTTGATCTTACAGCTGAATCACTGATTATATATTTGCAGAGCCGACTTAAAGGATGAAAGAAAATTTTATCAAGAGTGTTACTTTTGACTTCAAAGCCTTCTTAATAAAGTCTTTTAACTACCTGTGGAAAAAAATAAGAAAAGCAAAGCAAGAATCATGAGGTATTTGACTTCGGTCAGGACTGCCTCATGACAGAATCGTCAGGATGGGGTCTCTCATAACACAGGACTGAGTAACTTTCATCCAAACAGTTACTGTGGGGTAGATTCCAAGTCATGGAACTACCAGGTGTGCAGAGCCAAACTGAACCGTGTGAGAGAAGGGCTACAAGGCTGTGTGTGGGTTGAAAATCAGACCACCAGGTCTGTCTTCGGAGGTACCACCATATGGGCTCAGATGATCGTTTTAGTTACGAATTGAGCACTTAACAGTTTGTGCCAACCAGAGATGGCATGGAGGAAAATAGCTTTTCACTGTTTAGTGTTTTTCCCAAATGGAAACGGGTGCTTACTTGTGTCCTGCCTTTTCTTATATTAGTTGTGTTAGTCTGAGTACATTAGAGAAATAAATCCACAGAAACTGAAATGTACAAAAGAGAGCTTTGGATAAAGGGAAAATGCACATGGAGAAAAAAATCCCATACCAATGCAGCCAAAGTCTACAAGTCCAACATTAGCCCATATGTCCCACCCCAATCCACAATGTCCTCTCCATCTTAACAAACACATGCTGTGATGGTGGCTGCAGGTGGAAAGAACGGCCCATCTGGTTTTCTGAGGTTGTTAACCCTTTACGGGAATTAAAGGCGCCTTTTGTGCGCCTGGAGCGGCTGGTGTTTGTAACTACTCAGACACGAGGGCTCCATCTCCTTGTGCAGGACTACTCGTGATTTATTCTCTACCCCAATGCTGCTCCAAGGGTGGCACATGGGCCGGTGATAAACTGTGACTTGTTTAAAATATGTCCATTTGTAGCTAGGTACAGAAAGGAAAGTCAGAGTGCAGGTCACAGCTATTTCCAATGCCAGCAATGTCATGTAAAGGGCAAAGCACACAGCAGGGTTTCTAAACTAAGGACACACTGAGGATGACGAAATACACCAATGAAAATCTTATGCTAATCATGGAAACACTGTCAGGTAGTGGAGGACTAGTAAAGCAAGGCAGAATCTTGTCAGAGAGAGGGCCATATGACGAACCCTTCTGGTCAGATTAAAGGGGAGGGCCAGTGACAAAGAGCCAGGCCGTTTGCACGATGCATGGCCACGGGGGCTGCAAAGATGGGTTCAAACATCAGAAAGATATAAGGGTGGCCCAGGACTGGCAAGCCATTCCTTGTCCTGTACATTGGGGTTGCTTTGAAGCAGACCAACTGGATAGCATCTACCAACAAGACCAACCGAGGAAGTGGAAGCCTCTAAGATCCCAGAAACTGACATCACTAGGACATGTCAGGAGACTTTTATAAAGGTAACCAATGGCCTGGCCCCTCATCCCAGAAAGCTGGGGAAGCACCATTATCCTGGTTTAAGACGTTCCCCAGATGAATTACTGTCCAGATGCCCATAGGAAGGAGAAATACCTATAGACATGACGGAAGGGAGGTTCACTCCACTATGGGAATGTGTTAATCTGTGCACTTTAGATGTTGAAACCCACAGACACACGTGTATAAAAGAGAGTTGTAATTAAATATTAAATGCACATCAAGAAAACTTCCCTAAAAGATCTTTTTAATCTCATAAGCCCACCATTATCCCAAAGGCCTCCCAGAATCCACACAGTCTTCAACCATCTACAAAAGAGATGGAATGAGGCTGACTGCTAGTAAAAGCCAAGTCAGAGAAAGCAAAATAATGTCATATTTGGTGGGCATCTGCATATAGCTGTGAAGCACCCAAAGCTGTTTCATGTAGATAATGTGGCTTCTGCTCAGATATTTCTGAGTGTACGTGACGCTTGGAAGCAGTAGCGTTTAACTGGCTAAGGCATCATCTCACTATACTGAATTTCAAAATCAAGATGCTGGAGAACTTGCAAAGCTAAAGTGACCAATGCCTGAATCATTCCGCCCTTCAATTAACACCACCTGTGAATCTTGGACATTTGGCATGATAAGCTAACAATATCAGTGACCATAACCTGTTGTGAAAAACAGGAAGATACAAAAAGCTCCATTGTTTAATGTAATTATTGTATATGGGAACCTGCAGGATGTAAAATTTCCCATCAACAACTGATGATGGGAAATGATAATGCGCTTTGACCCCCCCACAAAACCCATATTGAGGCACTCTAGATTTATGAAAACATAAATCTGGGTGAGGCAACTCAGAAGGCAGCCTGTTTAACGCGACATTTTATGATTTCCTTCACATTCAAGTAGTTGAAAATCTAAGGCATGAGCTGAGAAGAGTAAAACTGTTTGAGGCTCAATAATCGGTGCAGGGGAAACACCAGAATAATTGCCTCTTCCTTAATATACTTGAATCTGCTGGAGTTACATTTGGAGGTGAGATATGGGAAACTGTTTGAATTACAATAGCATGGAAGTAAAAGCAATTTTACACTGTGAGAAGCTCAAGTGTTTTCATTGGAATCGGTTGTCTGAATGACACCCACCTGGAGCTTTTATATTTTTTTTAAGTTGTAGCTTTTGATTCTGTGTCTTCTCTTCTGCAGGCTAGGTTTCCAGGTTATTGACTGCTCTTTCTAGACTTTTGACAAACTCTTAGTCTGCAGGTTTAAGGTCCGTTGCTGGCTGAAGCTTTGACTATGAGAGGGATAGGGACACAGAATCAAATTGTTTATTCAGATGGTCTATGTGTCCTAACGTAGAAGTCAGACAGAACAGTGTGGTTACTATAGTTGCCATCTGCCTGGGACTGAGTTTTGGCTGCATGAGAAGAATGATAGGGATAAAAGTGATGCAAAGAGAAGCAAGTATCTTTAATATATTAATGCCTTCAGACTCCAGCCTGGACACTGATCTTTTCTGGGGACTTTATATGCAGTCTCCCCTGAATCTAAAACAGTTCTGAGGAGTCGGTGATTGTGACTGAGTAGGAGGGCTCACTGCCTAGATATCACACTCCGTAGGTCTGCATGAGGGCTATTCCACCTCAAGCGGTGTCTCAGTGTGCCTCAAGCAGTGTTTCCACCCAAATCCCTAGGCTTCTGAAGTTCCCAGTACGCTGTGTCCTGCAGTGCCCTTTACTCTATAACCCTGGTGTTTATACTTTATAACCACCTTTTCATTTGTGGAGATCAAAAACAAATTTGTTATTAAATAATGTGTGTTTATGGAAAATGAAAAAATAAGCCATCAGAAACTTATTTGGCTAACAAAAATAATGCCAGCTTGCAAGGAAATGTCTGGATAGGCTGAGTAGGCAGCAATAGAGCCGGCTCAAGGTTGGCAGCCAAGCACTTGCTTCATTGAATGTGTGTCACTATCCACAGTGTTGGAAATAAATTGTTGTCATGAAACAAGTTCCTGAAAGGTCCCCAAATCACTATTCCAAGGATTGAAACCATACTTTTCCCTATTCCATTTAGCCTTCCAGATCATTCAAGCTTTTAAAAAACAGGTCAATTTCACATTCAGTTCATCAGCCCACAACTCAATTGGCTCATATCAGTTCAAAGACCCAGAAAACACAATCTCTGAGTTGTGCTGAATTATAGTTATGATGAGCTGTATTATGACCATCTGCCTCTCTTTCTTTTTTTTAGAAAGTTTACCATAAGTAGCATGCACTCATGCTATACCACACACCTCTGATGCCATTGTAGCTGTAAGATTATATCCAATGTATTCAAGGCCCACAGACTGATGACAGTGAGATATGTAAAGCCAGCTTGTAGGATTCCCCCATCCTAAGATTTTTCACTTTTTTTAAATATTAACACAGACACAAAACATTGGTTTCTCTTGTTAGTTTTTCACAATTTTTACAAAGCTGCTCAGTTACTGTATTGTTGGTGAATTCATATTTTGTGTTTGTTTTTATTTTTTACCTCTTTTGTATAAGTAGGGGATTTATAGGGAAATATGTACTTTATGGAATCAATTTTAAGAACCAAAATGTATTTTCATTTAAATAAATTAACAGATCTTTGATCTTACAGCTGAATCACTGATTATATATTTGCAGAGCCGACTTAAAGGATGAAAGAAAATTCTATCAAGAGTGTTACTTTTGACTTCAAAGCCTTCTTAATAAAGTCTTTTAACTACCTGTAGAAAAAAAATAAGAAAAGCAAAGCAAGAATCATGAGGTATTTGACTTCGGTCAGGACTGCCTCATGACAGAATCGTCAGGATGGGGCCTCTCATAACACAGGACTGAGTAACTTTCATCCAAACAGTTACTGTGGGGTAGATTCCAAGTCATGGAACTACCAGGTGTGCAGAGCCAAACTGAACCGTGTGAGAGAAGGGCTACAAGGCTGTGTGTGGGTTGAAAATCAGACCACCAGGTCTGTCTTCAGAGGTACCACCATATGGGCTCAGATGATCGTTTTAGTTACGAATTGAGCACTTAACAGTTTGTGCCAACCAGAGATGGCATGGAGGAAAATAGCTTTTCACTGTTTAGTGTTTTTCCCAAATGGAAACGGGTGCTTACTTGTGTCCTGCCTTTTCTTATATTAGTTGTGTTAGTCTGAGTACATTAGAGAAATAAATCCACAGAAACTGAAATGTACAAAAGAGAGCTTTGGATAAAGGGAAAATGCACATGGAGAAAAAAATCCCATACCAATGCAGCCAAAGTCTACAAGTCCAACATTAGCCCATATGTCCCACCCCAATCCACAATATCCTCTCCATCTTAACAAACACATGCTGTGATGGTGGCTCCAGGTGGAAAGAACAGCCCATCTGGTTTTCTGAGGTTGTTAACCCTTTACGGGAATTAAAGGCGCCTTTTGTGCGCCTGGAGCGGCTGGTGTTTGTAACTACTCAGACACGAGGGCTCCATCTCCTTGTGCAGGACTACTCGTGATTTATTATCTACCCCAATGCTGCTCCAAGGGTGGCACATGGGCCGGTGATAAACTGTGACTTGTTTAAAATATGTACATTTGTAGCTAGGTACAGAAAGGAAAGTCAGAGTGCAGGTCACAGCTATTTCCAATGCCAGCAATGTCATGTAAAGGGCAAAGCACACAGCAGGGTTTCTAGACTAAGAACACACTGAGGATGACGAAATACACCAATGAAAATCTTATGCTAATCATGGAAACACTGTCAGGTAGTGGAGGACTAGTAAAGCAAGGCAGAATCTTGTCAGAGAGAGGGCCAGATGACGAACCCTTCTGGTCAGATTAAAGGGGAGGGCCAGTGACAATGAGCCAGGCCATTTGCACGATGCATGGCCAAGGGGGCTGCAAAGATGGGTTCAAACATCAGAAAGATATAAGGGTGGCCCAGGACTGGCAAGCCATTCCTTGTCCTGTACATTGGGGTTGCTTTGAAGCAGAGCAACTGGATAGCATCTACCGACAAGTCCAACCGAGGAAGTGGAAGCCTCTAAGATCCCAGAAACTGACATCACTAGGACATGTCAGGAGACTTTTATAAAGGTAACCAATGGCCTGGCCCCTCATCCCAGAAAGCTGGGGAAGCACCATTATCCTGGTTTAACAGACGTTCCCCAGATGAATTACTGTCCAGATGCCCATAGGAAGGAGAAATACCTATAGACATGACGGAAGGGAGGTTCACTCCGCTATGGGAATGTGTTAATCTGTGCACTTTAGATGTTGAAACCCACAGACACACGTGTATAAAAGAGAGTTGTAATTAAATATTAAATGCACATCAAGAAAACTTCCCTAAAAGATCTTTTTAATCTCATAAGCCCACCATTATCGCAAAGGCCTCCCAGAATCCACACAGTCTTCAACCATCTACAAAAGAGATGGAATGAGGCTGACTGCTAGTAAAAGCCAAGTCAGAGAAAGCAAAATAATGTCATATTTGGTGGGCATCTGCATATAGCTGTGAAGCACCCAAAGCTGTTTCATGTAGATAATGTGGTTTCTGCTCAGATATTTCTGAGTGTACGTGACGCTTGGAAGCAGTAGCGTTTAACTGGCTAAGGCATCATCTCACTATACTGAATTTCAAAATCAAGATGCTGGAGAACTTGCAAAGCTAAAGTGACCAATGCCTGAATCATTCCGCCCTTCAATTAACACCACCTGTGAATCTTGGACATTTGGCATGATAAGCTAACAATATCAGTGACCATAACCTGTTGTGAAAAACAGGAAGATACAAAAAGCTCCATTGTTTAATGTAATTATTGTATATGGGAACCTGCAGGATGTAAAATTTCCTATCAACAACTGATGATGGGAAATGATAATGCTCTTTGACCCCCCCACAAAACCCATATTGAGGCACTCTAGATTTATGAAAACATAAATCTGGGTGAGGCAACTCAGAAGGCAGCCTGTTTAACGCGACATTTTATGATTTCCTTCACATTCAAGTAGTTGAAAATCTAAGGCATGAGCTGAGAAGAGTAAAACTGTTTGAGGCTCAATAATCGGTGCAGGGGAAACACCAGAATAATTGCCTCTTCCTTAATATACTTGAATCTGCTGGAATTACATTTGGAGGTGAGATATGGGAAACTGTTTGAATTACAATAGCATGGAAGTAAAAGCAATTTTACACTGTGAGAAGCTCAAGTGTTTTCATTGGAATCGGTTGTCTGAATGACACCCACCTGGAGCTTTTATATTTTTTTTAAGTTGTAGCTTTTGATTCTGTGTCTTCTCTTCTGCAGGCTAGGTTTCCAGGTTATTGACTGCTCTTTCTAGACTTTTGACAAACTCTTAGTCTGCAGGTTTAAGGTCCGTTGCTGGCTGAAGCTTTGACTATGAGAGGGATAGGGACACAGAATCAAATTGTTTATTCAGATGGTCTATGTGTCCTAACGTAGAAGTCAGACAGAACAGTGTGGTTACTATAGTTGCCATCTGCCTGGGACTGAGTTTTGGCTGCATGAGAAGAATGATAGGGATAAAAGTGATGCAAAGAGAAGCAAGTATCGTTAATATATTAATGCCTTCAGACTCCAGCCTGGACACTGATCTTTTCTGGGGACTTTATATGCAGTCTCCCCTGAATCTAAAACAGTTCTGAGGAGTCGGTGATTGTGACTGAGTAGGAGGGCTCACTGCCTAGATATCACACTCCGTAGGTCTGCATGAGGGCTATTCCACCTCAAGCGGTGTCTCAGTGTGCCTCAAGCAGTGTTTCCACCCAAATCCCTAGGCTTCTGAAGTTCCCAGTACGCTGTGTCCTGCAGTGCCCTTTACTCTATAACCCTGGTGTTTATACTTTATAACCACCTTTTCATTTGTGGAGATCAAAAACAAATTTGTTATTAAATAATGTGTGTTTATGGAAAATGAAAAAATAAGCCATCAGAAACTTATTTGGCTAACAAAAATAATGCCAGCTTGCAAGGAAATGTCTGGATAGGCTGAGTAGGCAGCAATAGAGCCGGCTCAAGGTTGGCAGCCAAGCACTTGCTTCATTGAATGTGTGTCACTATCCACAGTGTTGGAAATAAATTGTTGTCATGAAACAAGTTCCTGAAAGGTCCCCAAATCACTATTCCAAGGATTGAAACCATACTTTTCCCCATTCCATTTAGCCTTCCAGATCATTCAAGCTTTTAAAAAACAGGTCCATTTCACATTCAGTTCATCAGCCCACAACTCAATTGGCTCATATCAGTTCAAAGACCCAGAAAACACAATCTCTGAGTTGTGCTGAATTATAGTTATGATGAGCTGTATTATGACCATCTGCCTCTCTTTCTTATTTTTAGAAAGTTTACCATAAGTAGCATGCACTCATGCTATACCACACACCTCTGATGCCATTGTAGCTGTAAGTTTATATCCAATGTATTCAAGGCCCACAGACTGATGATGGTGAGATATGTAAAGACAGCCGGTAGGATTCCCCCATCCTAAGATTTTTCACTTTTTTTAAATATTAACACAGACACAAAACATTGGTTTCTCTTGTTAGTTTTTCACAATTTTTAAAAAGCTGCTCAGTTACTGTATTGTTGGTGAATTCATATTTTGTGTTTGTTTTTATTTTTTACCTCTTTTGTATAAGTAGGGGATTTATAGGGAAATATGTACTTTATGGAATCAATTTTAAGAACCAAAATGTATTTTCATTTAAATAAATTAACAGATCTTTGATCTTACAGCTGAATCACTGATTATATATTTGCAGAGCCGACTTAAAGGATGAAAGAAAATTCTATCAAGAGTGTTACTTTTGACTTCAAAGCCTTCTTAATAAAGTCTTTTAACTACCTGTGGAAAAAAATAAGAAAAGCAAAGCAAGAATCATGAGGTATTTGACTTCGGTCAGGACTGCCTCATGACAGAATCGTCAGGATGGGGTCTCTCATAACACAGGACTGAGTAACTTTCATCCAAACAGTTACTGTGGGGTAGATTCCAAGTCATGGAACTACCAGGTGTGCAGAGCCAAACTGAACCGTGTGAGAGAAGGGCTACAAGGCTGTGTGTGGGTTGAAAATCAGACCACCAGGTCTGTCTTCGGAGGTACCACCATATGGGCTCAGATGATCGTTTTAGTTACGAATTGAGCACTTAACAGTTTGTGCCAACCAGAGATGGCATGGAGGAAAATAGCTTTTCACTGTTTAGTGTTTTTCCCAAATGGAAACGGGTGCTTACTTGTGTCCTGCCTTTTCTTATATTAGTTGTGTTAGTCTGAGTACATTAGAGAAATAAATCCACAGAAACTGAAATGTACAAAAGAGAGCTTTGGATAAAGGGAAAATGCACATGGAGAAAAAAATCCCATACCAATGCAGCCAAAGTCTACAAGTCCAACATTAGCCCATATGTCCCACCCCAATCCACAATGTCCTCTCCATCTTAACAAACACATGCTGTGATGGTGGCTGCAGGTGGAAAGAACAGCCCATCTGGTTTACTGAGGTTGTTAACCCTTTACGGGAATTAAAGGCGCCTTTTGTGCGCCTGGAGCGGCTGGTGTTTGTAACTACTCAGACACGAGGGCTCCATCTCCTTGTGCAGGACTACTCGTGATTTATTATCTACCCCAATGCTGCTCCAAGGGTGGCACATGGGCCGGTGATAAACTGTGACTTGTTTAAAATATGTCCATTTGTAGCTAGGTACAGAAAGGAAAGTCAGAGTGCAGGTCACAGCTATTTCCAATGCCAGCAATGTCATGTAAAGGGCAAAGCACACAGCAGGGTTTCTAGACTAAGGACACACTGAGGATGACGAAATACACCAATGAAAATCTTATGCTAATCATGGAAACACTGTCAGGTAGTGGAGGACTAGTAAAGCAAGGCAGAATCTTGTCAGAGAGAGGGCCAGATGACGAACCCTTCTGGTCAGATTAAAGGGGAGGGCCAGTGACAAAGAGCCAGGCCGTTTGCACGATGCATGGCCATGGGGGCTGCAAAGATGGGTTCAAACATCAGAAAGATATAAGGGTGGCCCAGGACTGGCAAGCCATTCCTTGTCCTGTACATTGGGGTTGCTTTGAAGCAGACCAACTGGATAGCATCTACCAACAAGACCAACCGAGGAAGTGGAAGCCTCTAAGATCCCAGAAACTGACATCACTAGGACATGTCAGGAGACTTTTATAAAGTTAACCAATGGCCTGGCCCCTCATCCCAGAAAGCTGGGGAAGCACCATTATCCTGGTTTAAGACGTTCCCCAGATGAATTACTGTCCAGATGCCCATAGGAAGGAGAAATACCTATAGACATGACGGAAGGGAGGTTCACTCCGCTATGGGAATGTGTTAATCTGTGCACTTTAGATGTTGAAACCCACAGACACACGGGTATAAAAGAGAGTTGTAATTAAATATTAAATGCACATCAAGAAAACTTCCCTAAAAGATCTTTTTAATCTCATAAGCCCACCATTATCCCAAAGGCCTCCCAGAATCCACACAGTCTTCAACCATCTACAAAAGAGATGGAATGAGGCTGACTGCTAGTAAAAGCCAAGTCAGAGAAAGCAAAATAATGTCATATTTGGTGGGCATCTGCATATAGCTGTGAAGCACCCAAAGCTGTTTCATGTAGATAATGTGGCTTCTGCTCAGATATTTCTGAGTGTACGTGACGCTTGGAAGCAGTAGCGTTTAACTGGCTAAGGCATCATCTCACTATACTGAATTTCAAAATCAAGATGCTGGAGAACTTGCAAAGCTAAAGTGACCAATGCCTGAATCATTCCGCCCTTCAATTAACACCACCTGTGCATCTTGGACATTTGGCATGATAAGCTAACAATATCAGTGACCATAACCTGTTGTGAAAAACAGGAAGATACAAAAAGCTCCATTGTTTAATGTAATTATTGTATATGGGAACCTGCAGGATGTAAAATTTCCTATCAACAACTGATGATGGGAAATGATAATGCGCTTTGACCCCCCCACAAAACCCATATTGAGGCACTCTAGATTTATGAAAACATAAATCTGGGTGAGGCAACTCAGAAGGCAGCCTGTTTAACGCGACATTTTATGATTTCCTTCACATTCAAGTAGTTGAAAATCTAAGGCATGAGCTGAGAAGAGTAAAACTGTTTGAGGCTCAATAATAGGTGCAGGGGAAACACCAGAATAATTGCCTCTTCCTTAATATACTTGAATCTGCTGGAGTTACATTTGGAGGTGAGATATGGGAAACTGTTTGAATTACAATAGCATGGAAGTAAAAGCAATTTTACACTGTGAGAAGCTCAAGTGTTTTCATTGGAATCGGTTGTCTGAATGACACCCACCTGGAGCTTTTATATTTTTTTTAAGTTGTAGCTTTTGATTCTGTGTCTTCTCTTCTGCAGGCTAGGTTTCCAGGTTATTGACTGCTCTTTCTAGACTTTTGACAAACTCTTAGTCTGCAGGTTTAAGGTCCGTTGCTGGCTGAAGCTTTGACTATGAGAGGGATAGGGACACAGAATCAAATTGTTTATTCAGATGGTCTATGTGTCCTAACGTAGAAGTCAGACAGAACAGTGTGGTTACTATAGTTGCCATCTGCCTGGGACTGAGTTTTGGCTGCATGAGAAGAATGATAGGGATAAAAGTGATGCAAAGAGAAGCAAGTATCTTTAATATATTAATGCCTTCAGACTCCAGCCTGGACACTGATCTTTTCTGGGGACTTTATATGCAGTCTCCCCTGAATCTAAAACAGTTCTGAGGAGTCGGTGATTGTGACTGAGTAGGAGGGCTCACTGCCTAGATATCACACTCCGTAGGTCTGCATGAGGGCTATTCCACCTCAAGCGGTGTCTCAGTGTGCCTCAAGCAGTGTTTCCACCCAAATCCCTAGGCTTCTGAAGTTCCCAGTACGCTGTGTCCTGCAGTGCCCTTTACTCTATAACCCTGGTGTTTATACTTTATAACCACCTTTTCATTTGTGGAGATCAAAAACAAATTTGTTATTAAATAATGTGTGTTTATGGAAAATGAAAAAATAAGCCATCAGAAACTTATTTGGCTAACAAAAATAATGCCAGCTTGCAAGGAAATGTCTGGATAGGCTGAGTAGGCAGCAATAGAGCCGGCTCAAGGTTGGCAGCCAAGCACTTGCTTCATTGAATGTGTGTCACTATCCACAGTGTTGGAAATAAATTGTTGTCATGAAACAAGTTCCTGAAAGGTCCCCAAATCACTATTCCAAGGATTGAAACCATACTTTTCCCCATTCCATTTAGCCTTCCAGATCATTCAAGCTTTTAAAAAACAGGTCAATTTCACATTCAGTTCATCAGCCCACAACTCAATTGGCTCATATCAGTTCAAAGACCCAGAAAACACAATCTCTGAGTTGTGCTGAATTATAGTTATGATGAGCTGTATTATGACCATCTGCCTCTCTTTCTTTTTTTTAGAAAGTTTACCATAAGTAGCATGCACTCATGCTATACCACACACCTCTGATGCCATTGTAGCTGTAAGTTTATATCCAATGTATTCAAGGCCCACAGACTGATGACGGTGAGATATGTAAAGCCAGCAGGTAGGATTCCCGCATCCTAAGATATTTCACTTTTTTAAAATATTAACACAGACACAAAACATTGGTTTCTCTTGTTAGTTTTTCACAATTTTTAAAAAGCTGCTCAGTTACTGTATTGTTGGTGAATTCATATTTTGTGTTTGTTTTTATTTTTTACCTCTTTTGTATAAGTAGGGGATTTATAGGGAAATATGTACTTTATGGAATCAATTTTAAGAACCAAAATGTATTTTCATTTAAATAAATTAACAGATCTTTGATCTTACAGCTGAATCACTGATTATATATTTGCAGAGCCGACTTAAAGGATGAAAGAAAATTCTATCAAGAGTGTTACTTTTGACTTCAAAGCCTTCTTAATAAAGTCTTTTAACTACCTGTGGAAAAAAATAAGAAAAGCAAAGCAAGAATCATGAGGTATTTGACTTCGGTCAGGACTGCCTCATGACAGAATCGTCAGGATGGGGCCTCTCATAACACAGGACTGAGTAACTTTCATCCAAACAGTTACTGTGGGGTAGATTCCAAGTCATGGAACTACCAGGTGTGCAGAGCCAAACTGAACCGTGTGAGAGAAGGGCTACAAGGCTGTGTGTGGGTTGAAAATCAGACCACCAGGTCTGTCTTCGGAGGTACCACCATATGGGCTCAGATGATCGTTTTAGTTACGAATTGAGCACTTAACAGTTTGTGCCAACCAGAGATGGCATGGAGGAAAATAGCTTTTCACTGTTTAGTGTTTTTCCCAAATGGAAACGGGTGCTTACTTGTGTCCTGCCTTTTCTTATATTAGTTGTGTTAGTCTGAGTACATTAGAGAAATAAATCCACAGAAACTGAAATGTACAAAAGAGAGCTTTGGATAAAGGGAAAATGCACATGGAGAAAAAAATCCCATACCAATGCAGCCAAAGTCTACAAGTCCAACATTAGCCTATATGTCCCACCCCAATCCACAATGTCCTCTCCATCTTAACAAACACATGCTGTGATGGTGGCTGCAGGTGGAAAGAACAGCCCATCTGGTTTTCTGAGGTTGTTAACCCTTTACGGGAATTAAAAGCGCCTTTTGTGCGCCTGGAGCGGCTGGTGTTTGTAACTACTCAGACACGAGGGCTCCATCTCCTTGTGCAGGACTACTCGTGATTTATTCTCTACCCCAATGCTGCTCCAAGGGTGGCACATGGGCCGGTGATAAACTGTGACTTGTTTAAAATATGTCCATTTGTAGCTAGGTACAGAAAGGAAAGTCAGAGTGCAGGTCACAGCTATTTCCAATGCCAGCAATGTCATGTAAAGGGCAAAGCACACAGCAGGGTTTCTAAACTAATGACACACTGAGGATGACGAAATACACCAATGAAAATCTTATGCTAATCATGGAAACACTGTCAGGTAGTGGAGGACTAGTAAAGCAAGGCAGAATTTTGTCAGAGAGAGGGCCAGATGACGAACCCTTCTGGTCAGATTAAAGGGGAGGGCCAGTGACAAAGAGACAGGCCGTTTGCACGATGCATGGCCACGGGGGCTGCAAAGATGGGTTCAAACATCAGAAAGATGTAAGGGTGGCCCAGGACTGGCAAGCCATTCCTTGTCCTGTACATTGGGGTTGCTTTGAAGCAGACCAACTGGATAGCATCTACAGACAAGACCAACCGAGGAAGTGGAAACCTCTAAGATCCCAGAAACTGACATCACTAGGACATGTCAGGAGACTTTTATAAAGGTAACCAATGGCCTGGCCCCTCATCCCAGAAAGCTGGGGAAGCACCATTATCCTGGTTTAACAGACGTTCCCCAGATGAATTACTGTCCAGATGCCCATAGGAAGTAGAAATACCTATAGACATGACGGAAGGGAGGTTCACTCCGCTATGGGAATGTGTTAATCTGTACACTTTAGATGTTGAAACCCACAGACACACGTGTATAAAAGAGAGTTGTAATTAAATATTAAATGCACATCAAGAAAACTTCCCTAAAAGATCTTTTTAATCTCATAAGCCCACCATTATCCCAAAGGCCTCCCAGAATCCACACAGTCTTCAACCATCTACAAAAGAGATGGAATGAGGCTGACTGCTAGAAAAAGCCAAGTCAGAGAAAGCAAAATAATGTCATATTTGGTGGGCATCTGCATATAGCTGTGAAGCACCCAAAGCTGTTTCATGTAGATAATGTGGTTTCTGCTCAGATATTTCTGAGTGTACGTGACGCTTGGAAGCAGTAGCGTTTAACTGGCTAAGGCATCATCTCACTATACTGAATTTCAAAATCAAGATGCTGGAGAACTTGCAAAGCTAAAGTGACCAATGCCTGAATCATTCCGCCCTTCAATTAACACCACCTGTGAATCTTGGACATTTGGCATGATAAGCTAACAATATCAGTGACCATAACCTGTTGTGAAAAACAGGAAGATACAAAAAGCTCCATTGTTTAATGTAATTATTGTATATGGGAACCTGCAGGATGTAAAATTTCCTATCAACAACTGATGATGGGAAATGATAATGCTCTTTGACCCCCCCACAAAACCCATATTGAGGCACTCTAGATTTATGAAAACATAAATCTGGGTGAGGCAACTCAGAAGGCAGCCTGTTTAACGCGACATTTTATGATTTCCTTCACATTCAAGTAGTTGAAAATCTAAGGCATGAGCTGAGAAGAGTAAAACTGTTTGAGGCTCAATAATCGGTGCAGGGGAAACACCAGAATAATTGCCTCTTCCTTAATATACTTGAATCTGCTGGAATTACATTTGGAGGTGAGATATGGGAAACTGTTTGAATTACAATAGCATGGAAGTAAAAGCAATTTTACACTGTGAGAAGCTCAAGTGTTTTCATTGGAATCGGTTGTCTGAATGACACCCACCTGGAGCTTTTATATTTTTTTTAAGTTGTAGCTTTTGATTCTGTGTCTTCTCTTCTGCAGGCTAGGTTTCCAGGTTATTGACTGCTCTTTCTAGACTTTTGACAAACTCTTAGTCTGCAGGTTTAAGGTCCGTTGCTGGCTGAAGCTTTGACTATGAGAGGGATAGGGACACAGAATCAAATTGTTTATTCAGATGGTCTATGTGTCCTAACGTAGAAGTCAGACAGAACAGTGTGGTTACTATAGTTGCCATCTGCCTGGGACTGAGTTTTGGCTGCATGAGAAGAATGATAGGGATAAAAGTGATGCAAAGAGAAGCAAGTATCTTTAATATATTAATGCCTTCAGACTCCAGCCTGGACACTGATCTTTTCTGGGGACTTTATATGCAGTCTCCCCTGAATCTAAAACAGTTCTGAGGAGTCGGTGATTGTGACTGAGTAGGAGGGCTCACTGCCTAGATATCACACTCCGTAGGTCTGCATGAGGGCTATTCCACCTCAAGCGGTGTCTCAGTGTGCCTCAAGCAGTGTTTCCACCCAAATCCCTAGGCTTCTGAAGTTCCCAGTACGCTGTGTCCTGCAGTGCCCTTTACTCTATAACCCTGGTGTTTATACTTTATAACCACCTTTTCATTTGTGGAGATCAAAAACAAATTTGTTATTAAATAATGTGTGTTTATGGAAAATGAAAAAATAAGCCATCAGAAACTTATTTGGCTAACAAAAATAATGCCAGCTTGCAAGGAAATGTCTGGATAGGCTGAGTAGGCAGCAATAGAGCCGGCTCAAGGTTGGCAGCCAAGCACTTGCTTCATTGAATGTGTGTCACTATCCACAGTGTTGGAAATAAATTGTTGTCATGAAACAAGTTCCTGAAAGGTCCCCAAATCACTATTCCAAGGATTGAAACCATACTTTTCCCCATTCCATTTAGCCTTCCAGATCATTCAAGCTTTTAAAAAACAGGTCCATTTCACATTCAGTTCATCAGCCCACAACTCAATTGGCTCATATCAGTTCAAAGACCCAGAAAACACAATCTCTGAGTTGTGCTGAATTATAGTTATGATGAGCTGTATTATGACCATCTGCCTCTCTTTCTTTTTTTTAGAAAGTTTACCATAAGTAGCATGCACTCATGCTATACCACACACCTCTGATGCCATTGTAGCTGTAAGTTTATATCCAATGTATTCAAGGCCCACAGACTGATGACGGTGAGATATGTAAAGACAGCCGGTAGGATTCCCCCATCCTAAGATTTTTCACTTTTTTTAAATATTAACACAGACACAAAACATTGGTTTCTCTTGTTAGTTTTTCACAATTTTTAAAAAGCTGCTCAGTTACTGTATTGTTGGTGAATTCATATTTTGTGTTTGTTTTTATTTTTTACCTCTTTTGTATAAGTAGGGGATTTATAGGGAAATATGTACTTTATGGAATCAATTTTAAGAACCAAAATGTATTTTCATTTAAATAAATTAACAGATCTTTGATCTTACAGCTGAATCACTGATTATATATTTGCAGAGCCGACTTAAAGGATGAAAGAAAATTCTATCAAGAGTGTTACTTTTGACTTCAAAGCCTTCTTAATAAAGTCTTTTAACTACCTGTGGAAAAAAATAAGAAAAGCAAAGCAAGAATCATGAGGTATTTGACTTCGGTCAGGACTGCCTCATGACAGAATCGTCAGGATGGGGTCTCTCATAACACAGGACTGAGTAACTTTCATCCAAACAGTTACTGTGGGGTAGATTCCAAGTCATGGAACTACCAGGTGTGCAGAGCCAAACTGAACCGTGTGAGAGAAGGGCTACAAGGCTGTGTGTGGGTTGAAAATCAGACCACCAGGTCTGTCTTCGGAGGTACCACCATATGGGCTCAGATGATCGTTTTAGTTACGAATTGAGCACTTAACAGTTTGTGCCAACCAGAGATGGCATGGAGGAAAATAGCTTTTCACTGTTTAGTGTTTTTCCCAAATGGAAACGGGTGCTTACTTGTGTCCTGCCTTTTCTTATATTAGTTGTGTTAGTCTGAGTACATTGGAGAAATAAATCCACAGAAACTGAAATGTACAAAAGAGAGCTTTGGATAAAGGGAAAATGCACATGGAGAAAAAAATCCCATACCAATGCAGCCAAAGTCTACAAGTCCAACATTAGCCCATATGTCCCACCCCAATCCACAATGTCCTCTCCATCTTAACAAACACATGCTGTGATGGTGGCTGCAGGTGGAAAGAACAGCCCATCTGGTTTACTGAGGTTGTTAACCCTTTACGGGAATTAAAGGCGCCTTTTGTGCGCCTGGAGCGGCTGGTGTTTGTAACTACTCAGACACGAGGGCTCCATCTCCTTGTGCAGGACTACTCGTGATTTATTATCTACCCCAATGCTGCTCCAAGGGTGGCACATGGGCCGGTGATAAACTGTGACTTGTTTAAAATATGTCCATTTGTAGCTAGGTACAGAAAGGAAAGTCAGAGTGCAGGTCACAGCTATTTCCAATGCCAGCAATGTCATGTAAAGGGCAAAGCACACAGCAGGGTTTCTAGACTAAGGACACACTGAGGATGACGAAATACACCAATGAAAATCTTATGCTAATCATGGAAACACTGTCAGGTAGTGGAGGACTAGTAAAGCAAGGCAGAATCTTGTCAGAGAGAGGGCCAGATGACGAACCCTTCTGGTCAGATTAAAGGGGAGGGCCAGTGACAAAGAGCCAGGCCGTTTGCACGATGCATGGCCATGGGGGCTGCAAAGATGGGTTCAAACATCAGAAAGATATAAGGGTGGCCCAGGACTGGCAAGCCATTCCTTGTCCTGTACATTGGGGTTGCTTTGAAGCAGACCAACTGGATAGCATCTACCAACAAGACCAACCGAGGAAGTGGAAGCCTCTAAGATCCCAGAAACTGACATCACTAGGACATGTCAGGAGACTTTTATAAAGTTAACCAATGGCCTGGCCCCTCATCCCAGAAAGCTGGGGAAGCACCATTATCCTGGTTTAAGACGTTCCCCAGATGAATTACTGTCCAGATGCCCATAGGAAGGAGAAATACCTATAGACATGACGGAAGGGAGGTTCACTCCGCTATGGGAATGTGTTAATCTGTGCACTTTAGATGTTGAAACCCACAGACACACGGGTATAAAAGAGAGTTGTAATTAAATATTAAATGCACATCAAGAAAACTTCCCTAAAAGATCTTTTTAATCTCATAAGCCCACCATTATCCCAAAGGCCTCCCAGAATCCACACAGTCTTCAACCATCTACAAAAGAGATGGAATGAGGCTGACTGCTAGTAAAAGCCAAGTCAGAGAAAGCAAAATAATGTCATATTTGGTGGGCATCTGCATATAGCTGTGAAGCACCCAAAGCTGTTTCATGTAGATAATGTGGCTTCTGCTCAGATATTTCTGAGTGTACGTGACGCTTGGAAGCAGTAGCGTTTAACTGGCTAAGGCATCATCTCACTATACTGAATTTCAAAATCAAGATGCTGGAGAACTTGCAAAGCTAAAGTGACCAATGCCTGAATCATTCCGCCCTTCAATTAACACCACCTGTGCATCTTGGACATTTGGCATGATAAGCTAACAATATCAGTGACCATAACCTGTTGTGAAAAACAGGAAGATACAAAAAGCTCCATTGTTTAATGTAATTATTGTATATGGGAACCTGCAGGATGTAAAATTTCCTATCAACAACTGATGATGGGAAATGATAATGCGCTTTGACCCCCCCACAAAACCCATATTGAGGCACTCTAGATTTATGAAAACATAAATCTGGGTGAGGCAATTCAGAAGGCAGCCTGTTTAACGCGACATTTTATGATTTCCTTCACATTCAAGTAGTTGAAAATCTAAGGCATGAGCTGAGAAGAGTAAAACTGTTTGAGGCTCAATAATAGGTGCAGGGGAAACACCAGAATAATTGCCTCTTCCTTAATATACTTGAATCTGCTGGAGTTACATTTGGAGGTGAGATATGGGAAACTGTTTGAATTACAATAGCATGGAAGTAAAAGCAATTTTACACTGTGAGAAGCTCAAATGTTTTCATTGGAATCGGTTGTCTGAATGACACCCACCTGGAGCTTTTATATTTTTTTTAAGTTGTAGCTTTTGATTCTGTGTCTTCTCTTCTGCAGGCTAGGTTTCCAGGTTATTGACTGCTCTTTCTAGACTTTTGACAAACTCTTAGTCTGCAGGTTTAAGGTCCGTTGCTGGCTGAAGCTTTGACTATGAGAGGGATAGGGACACAGAATCAAATTGTTTATTCAGATGGTCTATGTGTCCTAACGTAGAAGTCAGACAGAACAGTGTGGTTACTATAGTTGCCATCTGCCTGGGACTGAGTTTTGGCTGCATGAGAAGAATGATAGGGATAAAAGTGATGCAAAGAGAAGCAAGTATCTTTAATATATTAATGCCTTCAGACTCCAGCCTGGACACTGATCTTTTCTGGGGACTTTATATGCAGTCTCCCCTGAATCTAAAACAGTTCTGAGGAGTCGGTGATTGTGACTGAGTAGGAGGGCTCACTGCCTAGATATCACACTCCGTAGGTCTGCATGAGGGCTATTCCACCTCAAGCGGTGTCTCAGTGTGCCTCAAGCAGTGTTTCCACCCAAATCCCTAGGCTTCTGAAGTTCCCAGTACGCTGTGTCCTGCAGTGCCCTTTACTCTATAACCCTGGTGTTTATACTTTATAACCACCTTTTCATTTGTGGAGATCAAAAACAAATTTGTTATTAAATAATGTGTGTTTATGGAAAATGAAAAAATAAGCCATCAGAAACTTATTTGGCTAACAAAAATAATGCCAGCTTGCAAGGAAATGTCTGGATAGGCTGAGTAGGCAGCAATAGAGCCGGCTCAAGGTTGGCAGCCAAGCACTTGCTTCATTGAATGTGTGTCACTATCCACAGTGTTGGAAATAAATTGTTGTCATGAAACAAGTTCCTGAAAGGTCCCCAAATCACTATTCCAAGGATTGAAACCATACTTTTCCCCATTCCATTTAGCCTTCCAGATCATTCAAGCTTTTAAAAAACAGGTCAATTTCACATTCAGTTCATCAGCCCACAACTCAATTGGCTCATATCAGTTCAAAGACCCAGAAAACACAATCTCTGAGTTGTGCTGAATTATAGTTATGATGAGCTGTATTATGACCATCTGCCTCTCTTTCTTTTTTTTAGAAAGTTTACCATAAGTAGCATGCACTCATGCTATACCACACACCTCTGATGCCATTGTAGCTGTAAGTTTATATCCAATGTATTCAAGGCCCACAGACTGATGACGGTGAGATATGTAAAGCCAGCAGGTAGGATTCCCGCATCCTAAGATATTTCACTTTTTTAAAATATTAACACAGACACAAAACATTGGTTTCTCTTGTTAGTTTTTCACAATTTTTAAAAAGCTGCTCAGTTACTGTATTGTTGGTGAATTCATATTTTGTGTTTGTTTTTATTTTTTACCTCTTTTGTATAATTAGGGGATTTATAGGGAAATATGTACTTTATGGAATCAATTTTAAGAACCAAAATGTATTTTCATTTAAATAAATTAACAGATCTTTGATCTTACAGCTGAATCACTGATTATATATTTGCAGAGCCGACTTAAAGGATGAAAGAAAATTTTATCAAGAGTGTTACTTTTGACTTCAAAGCCTTCTTAATAAAGTCTTTTAACTACCTGTGGAAAAAAATAAGAAAAGCAAAGCAAGAATCATGAGGTATTTGACTTCGGTCAGGACTGCCTCATGACAGAATCGTCAGGATGGGGCCTCTCATAACACAGGACTGAGTAACTTTCATCCAAACAGTTACTGTGGGGTAGATTCCAAGTCATGGAACTACCAGGTGTGCAGAGCCAAACTGAACCGTGTGAGAGAAGGGCTACAAGGCTGTGTGTGGGTTGAAAATCAGACCACCAGGTGTGTCTTCGGAGGTACCACCATATGGGCTCAGATGATCGTTTTAGTTACGAATTGAGCACTTAACAGTTTGTGCCAACCAGAGATGGCATGGAGGAAAATAGCTTTTCACTGTTTAGTGTTTTTCCCAAATGGAAACGGGTGCTTACTTGTGTCCTGCCTTTTCTTATATTAGTTGTGTTAGTCTGAGTACATTAGAGAAATAAATCCACAGAAACTGAAATGTACAAAAGAGAGCTTTGGATAAAGGGAAAATGCACATGGAGAAAAAAATCCCATACCAATGCAGCCAAAGTCTACAAGTCCAACATTAGCCTATATGTCCCACCCCAATCCACAATGTCCTCTCCATCTTAACAAACACATGCTGTGATGGTGGCTGCAGGTGGAAAGAACAGCCCATCTGGTTTTCTGAGGTTGTTAACCCTTTACGGGAATTAAAAGCGCCTTTTGTGCGCCTGGAGCGGCTGGTGTTTGTAACTACTCAGACACGAGGGCTCCATCTCCTTGTGCAGGACTACTCGTGATTTATTCTCTACCCCAATGCTGCTCCAAGGGTGGCACATGGGCCGGTGATAAACTGTGACTTGTTTAAAATATGTCCATTTGTAGCTAGGTACAGAAAGGAAATTCAGAGTGCAGGTCACAGCTATTTCCAATGCCAGCAATGTCATGTAAAGGGCAAAGCACACAGCAGGGTTTCTAAACTAATGACACACTGAGGATGACGAAATACACCAATGAAAATCTTATGCTAATCATGGAAACACTGTCAGGTAGTGGAGGACTAGTAAAGCAAGGCAGAATTTTGTCAGAGAGAGGGCCAGATGACGAACCCTTCTGGTCAGATTAAAGGGGAGGGCCAGTGACAAAGAGACAGGCCGTTTGCACGATGCATGGCCACGGGGGCTGCAAAGATGGGTTCAAACATCAGAAAGATATAAGGGTGGCCCAGGACTGGCAAGCCATTCCTTGTCCTGTACATTGGGGTTGCTTTGAAGCAGACCAACTGGATAGCATCTACAGACAAGACCAACCGAGGAAGTGGAAACCTCTAAGATCCCAGAAACTGACATCACTAGGACATGTCAGGAGACTTTTATAAAGGTAACCAATGGCCTGGCCCCTCATCCCAGAAAGCTGGGGAAGCACCATTATCCTGGTTTAACAGACGTTCCCCAGATGAATTACTGTCCAGATGCCCATAGGAAGTAGAAATACCTATAGACATGACGGAAGGGAGGTTCACTCCGCTATGGGAATGTGTTAATCTGTACACTTTAGATGTTGAAACCCACAGACACACGTGTATAAAAGAGAGTTGTAATTAAATATTAAATGCACATCAAGAAAACTTCCCTAAAAGATCTTTTTAATCTCATAAGCCCACCATTATCCCAAAGGCCTCCCAGAATCCACACAGTCTTCAACCATCTACAAAAGAGATGGAATTCGGCTGACTGCTAGAAAAAGCCAAGTCAGAGAAAGCAAAATAATGTCATATTTGGTGGGCATCTGCATATAGCTGTGAAGCACCCAAAGCTGTTTCACGTAGATAATGTGGCTTCTACTCAGATATTTCTTAGTGTACGTGACGCTTGGAAGCAGTAGCGTTTAACTGGCTAAGGCATCATCTCACTATACTGAATTTCAAAATCAAGATGCTGGAGAACTTGCAAAGCTAAAGTGACCAATGCCTGAATCATTCCGCCCTTCAATTAACACCACCTGTGCATCTTGGATATTTGGCATGATAAGCTAACAATATCAGTGACCATAACCTATTGTGAAAAACAGGAAGATACAAAAAGCTCCATTGTTTAATGTAATTATTGTATATGGGAACCTGCAGGATGTAAAATTTCCCATCAACAACTGATGATGGGAAATGATAATGCTCTTTGACCCCCCCACAAAACCCATATTGAGGCACTCTAGATTTATGAAAACATAAATCTGGGTGAGGCAACTCAGAAGGCAGCCTGTTTAATGCGACATTTTATGATTTCCTTAACATTCAACTAGTTGAAAATCTAAGGCATGAGCTGAGAAGAGTAAAACTGTTTGAGGCTCAATAATCGGTGCAGGGGAAACACCAGAATAATTGCCTCTTCCTTAATTTACTTGAATCTGCTGGAGTTACATTTGGAGGTGAGATATGGGAAACTGTTTGAATTACAATAGCATGGAAGTAAAAGCAATTTTACACTGTGAGAAGCTCAAGTGTTTTCATTGGAATCGGTTGTCTGAATGACACCCACCTGGAGCTTTTATATTTTTTTTAAGTTGTAGCTTTTGATTCTGTGTCTTCTCTTCTGCAGGCTAGGTTTCCAGGTTATTGACTGCTCTTTCTAGACTTTTGACAAACTCTTAGTCTGCAGGTTTAAGGTCCGTTGTTGGCTGAAGCTTTGACTATGAGAGGGATAGGGACACAGAATCAAATTGTTTATTCAGATGGTCTATGTGTCCTAACGTAGAAGTCAGACAGAACAGTGTGGTTACTATAGTTGCCATCTGCCTGGGACTGAGTTTTGGCTGCATGAGAAGAATGATAGGGATAAAAGTGATGCAAAGAGAAGCAAGTATCTTTAATATATTAATGCCTTCAGACTCCAGCCTGGACACTGATCTTTTCTGGGGACTTTATATGCAGTCTCCCCTGACTCTAAAACAGTTCTGAGGAGTCGGTGATTGTGACTGAGTAGGAGGGCTCACTGCCTAGATATCACACTCCGTAGGTCTGCATGAGGGCTATTCCACCTCAAGCGGTGTCTCAGTGTGCCTCAAGCAGTGTTTCCACCCAAATCCCTAGGCTTCTGAAGTTCCCAGTACGCTGTGTCCTGCAGTGCCCTTTACTCTATAACCCTGGTGTTTATACTTTATAACCACCTTTTCATTTGTGGAGATCAAAAACAAATTTGTTATTAAATAATGTGTGTTTATGGAAAATGAAAAAATAAGCCATCAGAAACTTATTTGGCTAACAAAAATAATGCCAGCTTGCAAGGAAATGTCTGGATAGGCTGAGTAGGCAGCAATAGAGCCGGCTCAAGGTTGGCAGCCAAGCACTTGCTTCATAGAATGTGTGTCACTATCCACAGTGTTGGAAATAAATTGTTGTCATGAAACAAGTTCCTGAAAGGTCCCCAAATCACTATTCCAAGGATTGAAACCATACTTTTCCCCATTCCATTTAGCCTTCCAGATCATTCAAGCTTTTAAAAAACAGGTCAATTTCACATTCAGTTCATCAGCCCACAACTCAATTGGCTCATATCAGTTCAAAGACCCAGAAAACACAATCTCTGAGTTGTGCTGAATTATAGTTATGATGAGCTGTATTATGACCATCTGCCTCTCTTTCTTTTTTTTAGAAAGTTTACCATAAGTAGCATGCACTCATGCTATACCACACACCTCTGATGCCATTGTAGCTGTAAGTTTATATCCAATGTATTCAAGGCCCACAGACTGATGACGGTGAGATATGTAAAGCCAGCGGGTGGGATTCCCCCATCCTAAGATTTTTCACTTTTTTTAAATATTAACACAGACACAAAACATTGGTTTCTCTTGTTAGTTTTTCACAATTTTTAAAAAGCTGCTCAGTTACTGTATTGTTGGTGAATTCATATTTTGTGTTTGTTTTTATTTTTTACCTCTTTTGTATAATTAGGGGATTTATAGGGAAATATGTACTTTATGGAATCAATTTTAAGAACCAAAATGTATTTTCCTTTAAATAAATTAACAGATCTTTGATCTTACAGCTGAATCACTGATTATATATTTGCAGAGCCGACTTAAAGGATGAAATAAAATTCTATCAAGAGTGTTACTTTTGACTTCAAAGCCTTCTTAATAAAGTCTTTTAACTACCTGTGGAAAAAAATAAGAAGAGCAAAGCAAGAATCATGAGGTATTTGACTTCGGTCAGGACTGCCTCATGACAGAATCGTCAGGATGGGGCCTCTCATAACACAGGACTGAGTAACTTTCATCCAAACAGTTACTGTGGGGTAGATTCCAAGTCATGGAACTACCAGGTGTGCAGAGCCAAACTGAACCGTGTGAGAGAAGGGCTACAAGGCTGTGTGTGGGTTGAAAATCAGACCACCAGGTCTGTCTTCAGAGGTACCACCATATGGGCTCAGATGATCGTTTTAGTTACGAATTGAGCACTTAACAGTTTGTGCCAACCAGAGATGGCATGGAGGAAAATAGCTTTTCACTGTTTAGTGTTTTTCCCAAATGGAAACGGGTGCTTACTTGTGTCCTGCCTTTTCTTATATTAGTTGTGTTAGTCTGAGTACATTAGAGAAATAAATCCACAGAAACTGAAATGTACAAAAGAGAGCTTTGGATAAAGGGAAAATGCACATGGAGAAAAAAATCCCATACCAATGCAGCCAAAGTCTACAAGTCCAACATTAGCCCATATGTCCCACCCCAATCCACAATGTCCTCTCCATCTTAACAAACACATGCTGTGATGGTGACTGCAGGTGGAAAGAACAGCCCATCTGGTTTTCTGAGGTTGTTAACACTTTACGGGAATTAAAAGCGCCTTTTGTGCGCCTGGAGCGGCTGGTGTTTGTAACTACTCAGACACGAGGGTTCCATCTCCTTGTGCAGGACTACTCGTGATTTATTCTCTACCCCAATGCTGCTCCAAGGGTGGCACATGGGCCGGTGATAAACTGTGACTTGTTTAAAATATGTCCATTTGTAGCTAGGTACAGAAAGGAAAGTCAGAGTGCAGGTCACAGCTATTTCCAATGCCAGCAATGTCATGTAAAGGGCAAAGCACACAGCAGGGTTTCTAGACTAATGACACACTGAGGATGACGAAATACACCAATGAAAATCTTATGCTAATCATGGAAACACTGTCAGGTAGTGGAGGACTAGTAAAGCAAGGCAGAATCTTGTCAGAGAGAGGGCCAGATGACGAACCCTTCTGGTCAGATTAAAGGGGAGGGCCAGTGACAAAGAGCCAGGCCGTTTGCACGATGCATGGCCATGGGGGCTGCAAAGATGGGTTCAAACATCAGAAAGATATAAGGGTGGCCCAGGACTGGCAATCCATTCCTTGTCCTGTACATTGGGGTTGCTTTGAAGCAGACCAACTGGATAGCATCTACCGACAAGACCAACCGAGGAAGTGGAAGCCTCTAAGATCCCAGAAACTGACATCATTAGGACATGTCAGGAGACTTTTATAAAGGTAACCAGTGGCCTGGCCCCTCATCCCAGAAAGCTGGGGAAGCACCATTATCCTGGTTTAACAGACGTTTCCCAGATGAATTACTGTCCAGATGCCCATAGGAAGGAGAAATACCTATAGACATGACGGAAGGGAGGTTCACTCCGCTATGGGAATGTGTTAATCTGTGCACTTTAGATGTTGAAACCCACAGACACACGTGTATAAAAGAGAGTTGTAATTAAATATTAAATGCACATCAAGAAAACTTCCCTAAAAGATCTTTTTAATCTCATAAGCCCACCATTATCCCAAAGGCCTCCCAGAATCCACACAGTCTTCAACCATCTACAAAAGAGATGGAATGAGGCTGACTGCTAGTAAAAGCCAAGTCAGAGAAAGCAAAATAATGTCATATTTGGTGGGCATCTGCATATAGCTGTGAAGCACCCAAAGCTGTTTCATGTAGATAATGTGGCTTCTGCTCAGATATTTCTGAGTGTACGTGACGCTTGGAAGCAGTAGCGTTTAACTGGCTAAGGCATCATCTCACTATACTGAATTTCAAAATCAAGATGCTGGAGAACTTGCAAAGCTAAAGTGACCAATGCCTGAATCATTCCGCCCTTCAATTAACACCACCTGTGAATCTTGGACATTTGGCATGATAAGCTAACAATATCAGTGACCATAACCTGTTGTGAAAAACAGGAAGATACAAAAAGCTCCATTGTTTAATGTAATTATTGTATATGGGAACCTGCAGGATGTAAAATTTCCTATCAACAACTGATGATGGGAAATGATAATGCTCTTTGACCCCCCCAAAAAACCCATATTGAGGCACTCTAGATTTATGAAAACATAAATCTGGGTGAGGCAACTCAGAAGGCAGCCTGTTTAACGCGACATTTTATGATTTCCTTAACATTCAAGTAGTTGAAAATCTAAGGCATGAGCTGAGAAGAGTAAAACTGTTTGAGGCTCAATAATCGGTGCAGGGGAAACACCAGAATAATTGCCTCTTCCTTAATATACTTGAATCTGCTGGAGTTACATTTGGAGGTGAGATATGGGAAACTGTTTGAATTACAATAGCATGGAAGTAAAAGCAATTTTACACTGAGAGAAGCTCAAGTGTTTCATTGGAATCAGTTGTCTGAATGACACCCACCTGGAGCTTCTATATTTTTTTTAAGTTGTAGCTTTTGATTCTGGGTCTTCTCTTCTGCAGGCTAGGTTTCCAGGTTATTGACTGCTCTTTCTAGACTTTTGACAAACTCTTAGTCTGCAGGTTTAAGGTCCGTTGCTGGCTGAAGCTTTGACTATGAGAGGGATAGGGACACAGAATCAAATTGTTTATTCAGATGGTCTATGTGTCCTAACGTAGAAGTTAGACAGAACAGTGTGGTTACTATAGTTGCCATCTGCCTGGGACTGAGTTTTGGCTGCATGAGAAGAATGATAGGGATAAAAGTGATGCAAAGAGAAGCAAGTATCTTTAATATATTGATGCCTTCAGACTCCAGCCTGGACACTGATCTTTTCTGGGGACTTTATATGCAGTCTCCCCTGACTCTAAAACAGTTCTGAGGAGTCGGTGATTGTGACTGAGTAGGAGGGCTCACTGCCTAGATATCACACTCCGTAGGTCTGCATGAGGGCTATTCCACCTCAAGCGGTGTCTCAGTGTGCCTCAAGCAGTGTTTCCACCCAAATCCCTAGGCTTCTGAAGTTCCCATTACGCTGTGTCCTGCAGGGCCCTTTACTCTATAACCCTGGTGTTTATACTTTATAACCACCTTTTCATTTGTGGAGATCAAAAACAAATTTGTTATTAAATAATGTGTGTTTATGGAAAATGAAAAAATAAGCCATCAGAAACTTATTTGGCTAACAAAAATAATGCCAGCTTGCAAGGAAATGTCTGGATAGGCTGAGTAGGCAGCAATAGAGCCGGCTCAAGGTTGGCAGCCAAGCACTTGCTTCATTGAATGTGTGTCACTATCCACAGTGTTGGAAATAAATTGTTGTCATGAAACAAGTTCCTGAAAGGTCCCCAAATCACTATTCCAAGGATTGAAACCATACTTTTCCCCATTCCATTTAGCCTTCCAGATCATTCAAGCTTTTAAAAAACAGGTCAATTTCACATTCAGTTCATCAGCCCACAACTCAATTGGCTCATATCAGTTCAAAGACCCAGAAAACACAATCTCTGAGTTGTGCTGAATTATAGTTATGATGAGCTGTATTATGACCATCTGCCTCTCTTTCTTTTTTTTAGAAAGTTTACCATAAGTAGCATGCACTCATGCTATACCACACACCTCTGATGCCATTGTAGCTGTAAGTTTATATCCAATGTATTCAAGGCCCACAGACTGATGACGGTGAGATATGTAAAGCCAGCCGGTAGGATTCCCCCATCCTAAGATTTTTCACTTTTTTTAAATATTAACACAGACACAAAACATTGGTTTCTCTTGTTAGTTTTTCACAATTTTTAAAAAGCTGCTCAGTTACTGTATTGTTGGTGAATTCATATTTTGTGTTTGTTTTTATTTTTTACCTCTTTTGTATAAGTAGGGGATTTATAGGGAAATATGTACTTTATGGAATCAATTTTAAGAAAGAAAATGCATTTTCATTTAAATAAATTAACAGATCTTTGATCTTACAGCTGAATCACTGATTATATATTTGCAGAGCCGACTTAAAGGATGAAAGAAAATTCTATCAAGAGTGTTACTTTTGACTTCAAAGCCTTCTTAATAAAGTCTTTTAACTACCTGTGGAAAAAAATAAGAAAAGCAAAGCAAGAATCATGAGGTATTTGACTTCGGTCAGGACTGCCTCATGACAGAATCGTCAGGATGGGGCCTCTCATAACACAGGACTGAGTAACTTTCATCCAAACAGTTACTGTGGGGTAGATTCCAAGTCATGGAACTACCAGGTGTGCAGAGCCAAACTGAACCGTGTGAGAGAAGGGCTACAAGGCTGTGTGTGGGTTGAAAATCAGACCACCAGGTCTGTCTTCGGAGGTACCACCATATGGGCTCAGATGATCGTTTTAGTTATGAATTGAGCACTTAACAGTTTGTGCCAACCAGAGATGGCATGGAGGAAAATAGCTTTTCACTGTTTAGTGTTTTTCCCAAATGGAAACGGGTGCTTACTTGTGTCCTGCCTTTTCTTATATTAGTTGTGTTAGTCTGAGTACATTAGAGAAATAAATCCACAGAAACTGAAATGTACAAAAGAGAGCTTTGGATAAAGGGAAAATGCACATGGAGAAAAAAATCCCATACCAATGCAGCCAAAGTCTACAAGTCCAACATTAGCCCATATGTCCCACCCCAATCCACAATGTCCTCTCCATCTTAACAAACACATGCTGTGATGGTGGCTGCAGGTGGAAAGAACATCCCATCTGGTTTTCTGAGGTTGTTAACCCTTTACGGGAATTAAAAGCGCCTTTTGTGCGCCTGGAGTGGCTGGTGTTTGTAACTACTCAGACACGAGGGCTCCATCTACTTGTGCAGGACTACTCGTGATTTATTCTCTACCCCAATGCTGCTCCAAGGGTGGCACATGGGCCGGTGATAAACTGTGACTTGTTTAAAATATGTCCATTTGTAGCTAGGTACAGAAAGGAAAGTCAGAGTGCAGGTCACAGCTATTTCCAATGCCAGCAATGTCATGTAAAGGGCAAAGCACACAGCAGGGTTTCTAGACTAATGACACACTGAGGATGACGAAATACACCAATGAAAATCTGATGCTAATCATGGAAACACTGTCAGGTAGTGGAGGACTAGTAAAGCAAGGCAGAATCTTGTCAGAGAGAGGGCCAGATGACGAACCCTTCTGTTCAGATTAAAGGGGAGGGCCAGTGACAAAGAGCCAGGCCGTTTGCACGATGCATGGCCATGGGGGCTGCAAAGATGGGTTCAAATATCAGAAAGATATAAGGGTGGCCCAGGACTGGCAAGCCATTCCTTGTCCTGTACACTGGGGTTGCTTTGAAGCAGACCAACTGGATAGCATCTACCAACAAGACCAAGCGAGGAAGAGGAAGCCTCTATGATCCCAGAAACTGACATCACTAGGACGTGTCAGGAGACTTTTATAAAGGTAACCAATGGCCTGGCCCCTCATCCCAGAAAGCTGGGGAAGCACCATTGTCCTGGTTTAACAGACGTTCCCCAGAGGAATTACTGTCCAGAAGCCCACAGGAAGAGAAATACCTATAGACATGACGGAAGGGAGGTTCACTCCGCTATGGGAATGTGTTAATCTGTGCACTTTAGATGTTGAAACCCACAGACACACGTGTATAAAAGAGAGTTGTAATTAAATATTAAATGCACATCAAGAAAACTTCCCTAAAAGATCTTTTTAATTTCATAAGCCCACCATTATCCCAAAGGCCTCCCTGAATCCACACAGTCTTCAACCATCTACAAAAGAGATGGAATGAGGCTGACTGCTAGTAAAAGCCAAGTCAGAGAAAGCAAAATAATGTCATATTTGGTGGGCATCTGCATATAGCTGTGAAGCACCTAAAGCTGTTTCATGTAGATAATGTGGCTTCTGCTCAGATATTTCTGAGTGTACGTGACGCTTGGAAGCAGTAGCGTTTAACTGGCTAAGGCATCATCTCACTATACTGAATTTCAAAATCAAGATGCTGGAGAACTTGCAAAGCTAAAGTGACCAATGCCTGAATCATTCCGCCCTTCAATTAACACCACCTGTGCATCTTGGACATTTAGCATGATAAACTAACAATATCAGTGATCATAACCTGTTGTGAAAAACAGGAAGATACAAAAAGCTCCATTGTTTAATGTAATTATTGTATATGGGAACCTGCAGGATGTAAAATTTCCTATCAACAACTGATGATGGGAAATGATAATGCTCTTTGACCCCCCCAAAAAACCCATATTGAGGCACTCTAGATTTATGAAAACATAAATCTGGGTGAGGCAACTCAGAAGGCAGCCTGTTTAACGCGACATTTTATGATTTCCTTAACATTCAAGTAGTTGAAAATCTAAGGCATGAGCTGAGAAGAGTAAAACTGTTTGAGGCTCAATAATCGGTGCAGGGGAAACACCAGAATAATTGCCTCTTCCTTAATATACTTGAATCTGCTGGAGTTACATTTGGAGGTGAGATATGGGAAACTGTTTGAATTACAATAGCATGGAAGTAAAAGCAATTTTACACTGTGAGAAGCTCAAGTGTTTTCATTGGAATCGGTTGTCTGAATGACACCCACCTGGAGCTTTTATATTTTTTTTAAGTTGTAGCTTTTGATTCTGTGTCTTCTCTTCTGCAGGCTAGGTTTCCAGGTTATTGACTGCTCTTTCTAGACTTTTGACAAACTCTTAGTCTGCAGGTTTAAGGTCCGTTGCTGGCTGAAGCTTTGACTATGAGAGGGATAGGGACACAGAATCAAATTGTTTATTCAGATGGTCTATGTGTCCTAACGTAGAAGTCAGACAGAACAGTGTGGTTACTATAGTTGCCATCTGCCTGGGACTGAGTTTTGGCTGCATGAGAAGAATGATAGGGATAAAAGTGATGCAAAGAGAAGCAAGTATCTTTAATATATTAATGCCTTCAGACTCCAGCCTGGACACTGATCTTTTCTGGGGACTTTATATGCAGTCTCCTCTGACTCTAAAACAGTTCTGAGGAGTCGGTGATTGTGACTGAGTAGGAGGGCTCACTGCCTAGATATCACACTCCGTAGGTCTGCATGAGGGCTATTCCACCTCAAGCGGTGTCTAAGTGTGCCTCAAGCAGTGTTTCCACCCAAATCCCTAGGCTTCTGAAGTTCCCAGTACGCTGTGTCCTGCAGTGCCCTTTACTCTATAACCCTGGTGTTTATACTTTATAACCACCTTTTCATTTGTGGAGATCAAAAACAAATTTGTTATTAAATAATGTGTGTTTATGGAAAATGAAAAAATAAGCCATCAGAAACTTATTTGGCTAACAAAAATAATGCCAGCTTGCAAGGAAATGTCTGGATAGGCTGAGTAGGCAGCAATAGAGCCGGCTCAAGGTTGGCAGCCAAGCACTTGCTTCATTGAATGTGTGTCACTATCCACAGTGTTGGAAATAAATTGTTGTCTTGAAACAAGTTCCTGAAAGGTCCCCAAATCACTATTCCAAGGATTGAAACCATACTTTTCCCCATTCCATTTAGCCTTCCAGATCATTCAAGCTTTTAAAAAACAGGTCAATTTCACATTCAGTTCATCAGCCCACAACTCAATTGGCTCATATCAGTTCAAAGACCCAGAAAACACAATCTCTGAGTTGTGCTGAATTATAGTTATGATGAGCTGTATTATGACCATCTGCCTCTCTTTCTTTTTTTTAGAAAGTTTACCATAAGTAGCATGCACTCATGCTATACCACACACCTCTGATGCCATTGTAGCTGTAAGTTTATATCCAATGTATTCAAGGCCCACAGACTGATGACGGTGAGATATGTAAAGCCAGCGGGTAGGATTCCCCCATCCTAAGATTTTTCACTTTTTTAAAATATTAACACGGACACAAAACATTGGTTTCTCTTGTTAGTTTTTCACAATTTTTAAAAAGCTGCTCAGTTACTGTATTGTTGGGGATTTCATATTTTGTGTTTGTTTTTATTTTGTACCTCTTTTGTATAAGTAGGGGATTTATAGGGAAATATGTACTTTATGGAATCAATTTTAAGAAAGAAAATGCATTTTCATTTAAATAAATTAACAGATCTTTGATCTTACAGCTGAATCACTGATTATATATTTGCAGAGCCGACTTAAAGGATGAAAGAAAATTCTATCAAGAGTGTTACTTTTGACTTCAAAGCCTTCTTAATAAAGTCTTTTAACTACCTGTGGAAAAAAATAAGAAAAGCAAAGCAAGAATCATGAGGTATTTGACTTCGGTCAGGACTGCCTCATGACAGAATCGTCAGGATGGGGCCTCTCATAACACAGGACTGAGTAACTTTCATCCAAACAGTTACTGTGGGGTAGATTCCAAGTCATGGAACTACCAGGTGTGCAGAGCCAAACTGAACCGTGTGAGAGAAGGGCTACAAGGCTGTGTGTGGGTTGAAAATCAGACCACCAGGTCTGTCTTCTTAGGTACCACCATATGGGCTCAGATGATCGTTTTAGTTACGAATTGAGCACTTAACAGTTTGTGCCAACCAGAAATGGCATGGAGGAAAATAGCTTTTCACTGTTTAGTGTTTTTCCCAAATGGAAACGGGTGCTTACTTGTGTCCTGCCTTTTCTTATATTAGTTGTGTTAGTCTGAGTACATTAGAGAAATAAATCCACAGAAACTGAAATGTACAAAAGAGAGCTTTGGATAAAGGGAAAATGCACATGGAGAAAAAAATCCCATACCAATGCAGCCAAAGTCTACAAGTCCAACATTAGCCCATATGTCCCACCCCAATCCACAATGTCCTCTCCATCTTAACAAACACATGCTGTGATGGTGGCTGCAGTTGGAAAGAACAGGCCATCTGGTTTTCTGAGTTTGTTAACCCTTTACGGGAATTAAAAGCGCCTTTTGTGCGCCTAGAGTGGCTGGTGTTTGTAACTACTCAGACACGAGGGCTCCATCTCCTTGTGCAGGACTACTCGTGATTTATTATCTACCCCAATGCTGCTCCAAGGGTGGCACATGGGCCGGTGATAAACTGTGACTTGTTTAAAATATGTCCATTTGTAGCTAGGTACAGAAAGGAAAGTCAGAGTGCAGGTCACAGCTATTTCCAATGCCAGCAATGTCATGTAAAGGGCAAAGCACACAGCAGGGTTTCTAGACTAATGACACACTGAGGATGACGAAATACACCAATGAAAATCTGATGCTAATCATGGAAACACTGTCAGGTAGTGGAGGACTAGTAAAGCAAGGCAGAATCTTGTCAGAGAGAGGGCCAGATGACGAACCCTTCTGTTCAGATTAAAGGGGAGGGCCAGTGACAAAGAGCCAGGCCGTTTGCACGATGCATGGCCATGGGGGCTGCAAAGATGGGTTCAAACATCAGAAAGATATAAGGGTGGCCCAGGACTGGCAAGCCATTCCTTGTCCTGTACATTGGGGTTGCTTTGAAGCAGACCAACTGGATAGCATCTACCGACAAGACCAACCGAGGAAGTGGAAACCTCTAAGATCCCAGAAACTGACATCACTAGGACATGTCAGGAGACTTTTATAAAGGTAACCAATGGCCTGGCCCCTCATCCCAGAAAGCTGGGGAAGCACCATTATCCTGGTTTAACATACGTTTCCCAGATGAATTACTGTCCAGATGCCCATAGGAAGGAGAAATACCTATAGACATGACGGAAGGGAGGTTCACTCCGCTATGGGAATGTGTTAATCTGTGCACTTTAGATGTTGAAACCCACAGACACACGTGTATAAAAGAGAGTTGTAATTAAATATTAAATGCACATCAAGAAAACTTCCCTAAAAGATCTTTTTAATCTCATAAGCCCACCATTATCCCAAAGGCCTCCCAGAATCCACACAGTCTTCAACCATCTACAAAAGAGATGGAATGAGGCTGACTGCTAGTAAAAGCCAAGTCAGAGAAAGCAAAATAATGTCATATATGGTGGGCATCTGAATATAGCTGTGAAGCACCCAAAGCTGTTTCACGTAGATAATGTGGCTTCTACTCAGATATTTCTTAGTGTACGTGAGGCTTGGAAGCAGTAGCGTTTAACTGGCTAAGGCATCATCTCACTAGACTGAATTTCAAAATCAAGATGCTGGAGAACTTGCAAAGCTAAAGTGACCAATGCCTGAATCATTCCGCCCTTCAATTAACACCACCTGTGCATCTTGGACATTTGGCATGATAAGCTAACAATATCAGTGACCATACCCTGTTGTGAAAAACAGGAAGATACAAAAAGCTCCATTGTTTAATGCAATTATTGTATATGGGAACCTGCAGGATGTAAAATTTCCCATCAACAACTGATGATGGGATGATAATGCTCTTTGACCCCCCCACAAAACCCATATTGAGGCACTCTAGATTTATGAAAACATAAATCTGGGTGAGGCAACTCAGAAGGCAGCCTGTTTAACGCGACATTTTATGATTTCCTTCACATTCAAGTAGTTGAAAATCTAAGGCATGAGCTGAGAAGAGTAAAACTGTTTGGGGCTCAATAATCGGTGCAGGGGAAACACCAGAATAATTGCCTCTTCCTTAATATACTTGAATCTGCTGGAGTTACATTTGGAGGTGAGATATGGGAAACTGTTTGAATTACAATAGCATGGAAGTAAAAGCAATTTTACACTGTGAGAAGCTCAAGTGTTTTCATTGGAATCGGTTGTCTGAATGACACCCACCTGGAGCTTTTATATATTTTTTAAGTTGTAGCTTTTGATTCTGTGTCTTCTCTTCTGCAGGCTAGGTTTCCAGGTTATTGACTGCTCTTTCTAGACTTTTGACAAACTCTTAGTCTGCAGGTTTAAGGTCCGTTGCTGGCTGAAGCTTTGACTATGAGAGGGATAAGAACACAGAATCAAATTGTTTATTCAGATGGTCTATGTGTCCTAACGTAGAAGTCAGACAGAACAGTGTGGTTACTATAGTTGCCATCTGCCTGGGACTGAGTTTTGGCTGCATGAGAAGAATGATAGGGATAAAAGTGATGCAAAGAGAAGCAAGTATCTTTAATATATTGATGCCTTCAGATTTCAGCCTGGACACTGATCTTTTCTGGGGACTTTATAAGCAGTCTCCCCTGACTCTAAAACAGTTCTGAGGAGTCGGTGATTGTGAATGAGTATGAGGGCTCACTGCTTAGATATCACACTCCGTAGGTCTGCATGAGGGCTATTCCACCTCAAGCTGTGTCTCAGTGTGCCTCAAGCAGTGTTTCCACCCAAATCCCTAGGCTTCTGAAGTTCCCAGTACCCTGTGTCCTGCAGTGCCCTTTACTCTATAACCCTGGTGTTTATACCTTATAACCACCTTTTCATTTGTGGAGATCAAAAACAAATTTGTTATTAAATAATGTGTGTTTATGGAAAATGAAAAAATAAGCCATCAGAAACTTATTTGGCTAACAAAAATAATGCCAGCTTGCAAGGAAATGTCTGGATAGGCTGAGTAGGCAGCAATAGAGCCGGCTCAAGGTTGGCAGCCAAGCACTTGCTTCATTGAATGTGTGTCACTATCCACAGTGTTGGAAATAAATTGTTGTCTTGAAACAAGTTCCTGAAAGGTCCCCAAATCACTATTCCAAGGATTGAAACCATACTTTTCCCCATTCCATTTAGCCTTCCAGATCATTCAAGCTTTTAAAAAACAGGTCCATTTCACATTCAGTTCATCAGCCCACAACTCAATTGGCTCATATCAGTTCAAAGACCCAGAAAACACAATCTCTGAGTTGTGCTGAATTATAGTTATGATGAGCTGTATTATGACCATCTGCCTCTCTTTCTTTTTTTTAGAAAGTTTACCATAAGTAGCATGCACTCATGCTATACCACACACCTCTGATGCCATTGTAGCTGTAAGTTTATATGCAATGTATTCAAGGCCCACAGACTGATGACGGTGAGATATGTAAAGCCAGCGGGTAGGATTCCCCCATCCTAAGATTTTTCACTTTTTAAAAATATTAACACGGACACAGAACATTGGTTTCTCTTGTTAGTTTTTCACAATTTTTAAAAAGCTGCTCAGTTACTGTATTGTTGGGGATTTCATATTTTGTGTTTGTTTTTATTTTGTACCTCTTTTGTATAAGTAGGGGATTTATAGGGAAATATGTACTTTATGGAATCAATTTTAAGAAAGAAAATGCATTTTCATTTAAATAAATTAACAGATCTTTGATCTTACAGCTGAATCACTGATTATATATTTGCAGAGCCGACTTAAAGGATGAAAGAAAATTCTATCAAGAGTGTTACTTTTGACTTCAAAGCCTTCTTAATAAAGTCTTTTAACTACCTGTGGAAAAAAATAAGAAAAGCAAAGCAAGAATCATGAGGTATTTGACTTCGGTCAGGACTGCCTCATGACAGAATCGTCAGGATGGGGCCTCTCATAACACAGGACTGAGTAACTTTCATCCAAACAGTTACTGTGGGGTAGATTCCAAGTCATGGAACTACCAGGTGTGCAGAGCCAAACTGAACCGTGTGAGGGAAGGGCTACAAGGCTGTGTGTGGGTTGAAAATCAGACCACCAGGTCTGTCTTCTTAGGTACCACCATATGGGCTCAGATGATCGTTTTAGTTACGAATTGAGCACTTAACAGTTTGTGTGAACCAGAGATGGCATGGAGGAAAATAGCTTTTCACTGTTTAGTGTTTTTCCCAAATGGAAACGGGTGCTTACTTGTGTCCTGCCTTTTCTTATATTAGTTGTGTTAGTCTGAGTACATTAGAGAAAAAAATTCACAGAAACTGAAATGTACAAAAGAGAGCTTTGGATAAAGGGAAAATGCACATGGAGAAAAAAATCCCATACCAATGCAGCCAAAGTCTACAAGTCCAACATTAGCCCATATGTCCCACCCCAATCCACAATGTCCTCTCCATCTTAACAAACACATGCTGTGATGGTGGCTGCAGGTGGAAAGAACAGCCCATCTGGTTTTCTGAGGTTGTTAACCCTTTACGGGAATTAAAAGCGCCTTTTGTGCGCCTGGAGCGGCTGGTGTTTGTAACTACTCAGACACGAGGGCTCAATCTCCTTGTGCAGGACTACTCGTGATTTATTCTCTACCCCAATGCTGCTCCAAGGGTGGCACATGGGCCGGTGATAAACTGTGACTTGTTTAAAATATGTCCATTTGTAGCTAGGTACAGAAAGGAAAGTCAGAGTGCAGGTCACAGCTATTTCCAATGCCAGCAATGTCATGTAAAGGGCAAAGCACACAGCAGGGTTTCTAGACTAATGACACACTGAGGATGACGAAATACACCAATGAAAATCTTATGCTAATCATGGAAACACTGTCAGGTAGTGGAGGACTAGTAAAGCAAGGCAGAATTTTGTCAGAGAGAGGGCCAGATGACGAACCCTTCTGGTCAGATTAAAGGGGAGGGCCAGTGACAAAGAGCCAGGCCGTTTGCACGATGCATGGCCACGGGGGCTGCAAAGATGGGTTCAAACATCAGAAAGATATAAGGGTGGCCCAGGACTGGCAAGCCATTCCTTGTCCTGTACATTGGGGTTGCTTTGAAGCAGACCAACTGGATAGCATCTACCAACAAGACCAACCGAGGAAGTGGAAGCCTCTATGATCCCAGAAACTGACATCACTAGGACGTGTCAGGAGACTTTTATAAAGGTAACCAATGGCCTGGCCCCTCATCCCAGAAAGCTGGGGAAGCACCATTGTCCTGGTTTACCAGACGTTCCCCAGATGAATTACTGTCCAGATGCCCATAGGAAGGAGAAATACCTATAGACATGACGGAAGGGAGGTTCACTCCGCTATGGGAATGTGTTAATCTGTGCACTTTAGATGTTGAAACCCACAGACACACGTGTATAAAAGAGAGTTGTAATTAAATATTAAATGCACATCAAGAAAACTTCCCTAAAAGATCTTTTTAGTCTCATAAGCCCACCATTATTCCAAAGGCCTCCCAGAATCCACACAGTCTTCAACCATCTACAAAAGAGATGGAATGAGGCTGACTGCTAATAAAAGCCAAGTCAGAGAAAGCAAAATAATGTCATATTTGGTGGGCATCTGCATATAGCTGTGAAGCACCCAAAGCTGTTTCACGTAGATAATGTGGCTTCTACTCAGATATTTCTGAGTGTACGTGAGGCTTGGAAGCAGTAGCGTTTAACTGGCTAAGGCATCATCTCACTATACTGAATTTCAAAATAAAATTGCTCAAGAACTTGCAAAGCTGAAGTGACAAATGCCTGAATCATTCCGCCCTTCAATTAACACCACCTGTGCATCTTGGACATTTGGCATGATAAGCTAACAATATCAGTGACCATAACCTGTTGTGAAAAACAGGAAGATACAAAAAGCTCCATTGTTTAATGTAATTATTGTATATGGGAACCTGCAGGATGTAAAATTTCCCATCCACAACTGATGATGGGAAATGATAATACTCTTTGACCCCCCACAAAACCCATATTAGGCAATCTAGATTTATGAAAAACATATATCTGGGTGAGGCAACTCAGAAGGCAGCCTGTTTAACGCGACATTTTATGATTTCCTTCACATTCAAGTAGTTGAAAATTTAGGCATGAGCTGAGAAGATTAAAACTCTTTGAGGCTCCATAATCGGTGCAGGGGAAACACCAGAATAATTGCCTCTTCCTTAATATACTTGAATCTGCTGGAGTTATTTTGGAGGTGAGATATGGGAAATTGTTTGAATTACAATAGCATGGAATTAAAAGCAATTTTACACTGTGAGAAGCTCAATTGTTTTCATTGGAATCGGTTGTCTGAATGACACCCACCTGGAGCTTTTATATATTTTTTTAAGTTGTAGCTTTTGATTCTGTGTCTTCTCTTCTGCAGGCTAGGTTTCCAGGTTATTGACTGCTCTTTCTAGACTTTTGACAAACTCTTAGTCTGCAGGTTTAAGGTCCGGTGCTGGATGAAGCTTTGACTATGAGAGGGACAAGGACACAGAATCAAATTGTTTATTCAGATGGTCTATGTGTCCTAACGTAGAAGTCAGACAGAACAGTGTGGTTACTGTAGTTGTCATCTGCCTGGGACTGAGTTTTGGCTGTAGGAGAAGAATGATAGGGATAAAAGTAATGCAAATAGAAGCAAGTATCTTTAATATATTGATGCCTTCAGACTCCAGCCTGGACACTGGTCATTTCTGGGGATTTTATATGCAGTCTCCCCTGACTCCAAAACAGTTCTGAGGAGTCGGTGATTGTGACTGAGTAGGAGGGCTCACTGCCTAGATATCACACTCCGTAAGTCTGCATGAGGGCTATTCCACCTCAAGCGGTGTCTCAGTGTGCCTCAAGCAGTGTTTCCACCCAAATCCCTAGGCTTCTGAAGTTCACCGTACGCTGTGTCCTGCACTGCCTTTTACTCAATAACCCTGGTGTTTATACTTTATAACCACCTTTTCATTTGTGGAGATCAAAAACAAATTTGTTATTAAATAATGTGTGTTTATGGAAAATGAAAAAATAGGCCATCAGAAACTTATTTGGCTAACAAAAATAATGCCAGTTTGCAAGGAAATTTCTGGATAGGCTGAGTAGGCAGTAATAGAGCCAGCTCAAGTTGGCAGCCAAGCACTTGCTTCATAGAATGTGTGTCACTATCCACAGTGTTGGAAGTAAATTGTTGTCATGAAACAGGTTCCTGAAAGGTCCCCAAATCACTAATGCAAGGATTGAAACCATACTTTTCCCCATTCCATTTAGCCTTCCAGATCATTCAAGCTTTTAAAAAACAGGTCAATTTCACATTCAGTTCATCAGCCCACAACTCAATTGGCTCATATCAGTTCAAAGACCCAGAAAACACAATCTCTGAGTTGTGCTGAATTATAGTTATGATGAGCTGTATTATGACCATCTGCCTCTCTTTCTTTTTTTTAGAAAGTTTACCATAAGTAGCATGCACTCATGCTATACCACACACCTCTCATGCCATTGTGGCTGTAAGATTATATCCAATGTATTCAAGGCCCACAGACTGATGACGGTGAGATATGTAAGGCCAGCGGGTAGGATTCCCCCATTCTAAGATTTTTCACTTTTTTAAAATATTAACACGGACACAAAACATTGGTTTCTCTTGTTAGTTTTTCACAATTTTTAAAAAGCTGCTCAGTTACTGTATTGTTGGGGATTTCATATTTTGTGTTTGTTTTTATTTTTTACCTCTTTTGTATAAGTAGGGGATTTATAGGGAAATATGTACTTTATGGAATCAATTTTAAGAACCAAAATGTATTTTCATTTAAATAAATTAACAGATCTTTGATCTTACAGCTGAATCACTGATTATATATTTGCAGAGCCGACTTAAAGGATGAAAGAAAATTCTATCAAGAGTGTTACTTTTGACTTCAAAGCCTTCTTAATAAAGTCTTTTAACTACCTGTGGAAAAAAATAAGAAAAGCAAAGCAAGAATCATGAGGTATTTGACTTCGGTCAGGACTGCCTCATGACAGAATCGTCAGGATGGGGCCTCTCATAACACAGGACTGAGTAACTTTCATCCAAACAGTTACTGTGGGGTAGATTCCAAGTCATGGAACTACCAGGTGTGCAGAGCCAAACTGAACCGTGTGAGATAAGGGCTACAAGGCTGTGTGTGGGTTGAAAATCAGACCACCAGGTCTGTCTTCGGAGGTACCACCATATGGGCTCAGATGATCGTTTTAGTTACGAATTGAGCACTTAACAGTTTGTGCCAACCAGAGATGGCATGGAGGAAAATAGCTTTTCACTGTTTAGTGTTTTTCCCAAATGGAAACGGGTGCTTACTTGTGTTCTGCCTTTTCTTATATTAGTTGTGTTAGTCTGAGTACATTAGAGAAATAAATCCACATAACTGAAATGTACAAAAGAGAGCTTTAGATAATGGGAAAATGCACATGGAGAAAAAAATCCCATACCAATGCAGCCAAAGTCTACAAGTCCAACATTAGCCCATATGTCCCACCCCAATCCACAATGTCCTCTCCATCTTAACAAACACATGCTGTGATGGTGGCTGCAGTTGGAAAGAACAGCCCATCTGGTTTTCTGAGTTTGTTAACCCTTTACGGGAATTAAAAGCGCCTTTTGTGCGCCTGGAGCGGCTGGTGTTTGTAACTACTCAGACACGAGGGCTCCATCTCCTTGTGCAGGACTACTCGTGATTTATTATCTACCCCAGTGCTGCTCCAAGGGTGGTACATGGGCCGGTGATAAACTGTGACCTGTTTAAAATATGTCCATTTGTATCTAGGTACAGAGAGGAAGGTCAGAGTGCAGGTCCCAGCTATTTCCAATGCCAGCAATGTCATGTAAAGGGCAAAGCACACAGCAGGGTTTCTAGACTAACGACACACTGAGGATGACGAAATACACCAATGAAAATCTTATGCTAATCATGGAAACACTGTCAGGTAGTGGAGGACTAGTAAAGCAAGGCAGAATCTTGTCAGAGAGAGGGCCAGATGACGAACCCTTCTGGTCAGATTAAAGGGGAGGGCCAGTGACAAAGAGCCAGGCCGTTTGCACGATGCATGGCCACGGGGGCTGCAAAGATGGGTTCAAACATCAGAAAGATATAAGGGTGGCCCAGGACTGGCAAGCCATTCCTTGTCCTGTACATTGGGGTTGCTTTGAAGCAGACCAACTGGATAGGATCTACCAACAAGACCAACCGAGGAAGTGGAAGCCTCTATGATCCCAGAAACTGACATCACTAGGACATGTCAGGAGACTTTTATAAAGGTAACCACTGGCCTGGCCCCTCATCCCAGAAAGCTGGGGAAGCACCATTGTCCTGGTTTAACAGACGTTCCCCAGATGAATTACTGTCCAGATGCCCATAGGAAGGAGAAATACCTATAGACATGACGGAAGGGAGGTTCACTCCGCTATGGGAATGTGTTAATCTGTGCACTTTAGATGTTGAAACCCACAGACACACGTGTATAAAAGAGAGTTGTAATTAAATATTAAATGCACATCAAGAAAACTTCCCTAAAAGATCTTTTTAATCTCATAAGCCCACCATTATTCCAAAGGCCTCCCAGAATCCACACAGTCTTCAACCATCTACAAAAGAGATGGAATGAGGCTGACTGCTGGTAAAAGCCAAGTCAGAGAAAGCAAAATAATGTCATATTTGGTGGGCATCTGCATATAGCTGTGAAGCACCCAAAGCTGTTTCACGTAGATAATGTGGCTTCTGCTCAGATATTTCTGAGTGGACGTGAGGCTTGGAAGCAGTAGCGTTTAACTGGCTAAGGCATCATCTCACTATACTGAATTTCAAAATCAAGATGCTGGAGAACTTGCAAAGCTAAAGTGACAAATGCCTGAATCATTCTGCCCTTCAATTAACACCACCTGTGCATCTTGGACATTTGGCATGATAAGCTAACAATATCAGTGACCATAACCTGTTGTGAAAAACAGGAAGATACAAAAAGCTCCATTGTTTAATGTAATTATTGTATATGGGAACCTGCAGGATGTAAATTTCCCATCCACAACTGATGATGGGAAATGATAATACTCTTTGACCCCCCACAAAACCCATATTAGGCAATCTAGATTTATGAAAATCATATATCTGGGTGAGGCAACTCAGAAGGCAGCCTGTTTAACGCGACATTTTATGATTTCCTTCACATTCAAGTAGTTGAAAGTTTAGGCATGAGCTGAGAAGAGTAAAACTCTTTGAGGCTCCATAATCGGTGCAGGGGAAACACCAGAATAATTGCCTCTTCCTTAATATACTTGAATCTGCTGGAGTTATTTTGGAGGTGAGATATGGGAAACTGTTTGAATTACAATAGCATGGAATTAAAAGCAATTTTACACTGTGAGAAGCTCAATTGTTTTCATTGGAAACGGTTGTCTGAATGACACCCACCTGGAGCTTTTATATATTTTTTTAAGTTGTAGCTTTTGATTCTGTGTCTTCTCTTCTGCAGGCTAGGTTTCCAGGTTATTGACTGCTCTTTCTAGACTTTTGACAAACTCTTAGTCTGCAGATTTAAGGTCCGTTGCTGGCTGAAGATTTGACTATGAGAGGGATAAGAACACAGAATCAAATTGTTTATTCAGATGGTCTATGTGTCCTAACGTAGAAGTCAGACAGAACAGTGTGGTTACTGTAGTTTTCATCTGCCTGGGACTGAGATTTGGCTGTAGGAGAAGAATGATAGGGAAAAAAGTGATGCAAATAGAAGCAAGTATTTTTAATATATTGATGCCTTCAGACTCCAGCCTGGACACTGATCATTTCTGGGGACTATATACAGTCTCCCCTGACTCCAAAACAGTTCTGAGGAGTCGGTGATTGTGACTGAGTAGGAGGGCTCACTGCCTAGATATCACACTCCGTAAGTCTGCATGAGGGCTATTCCACCTCAAGCGGTGTCTCAGTGTGCCTCAAGCAGTGTTTCCACCCAAATCCCTAGGCTTCTGAAGTTCACCGTACGCTGTGTCCTGCACTGCCTTTTATTAAATAACCCTGGTGTTTATACTTTATAGCCACCTTTTCATTTGTGGAGATCAAAAACAAATTTGTTATTAAATAATGTGTGTTTATGGAAAATGAAAAAATAGGCCATCAGAAACTTATTTGGCTAACAAAAATAATGCCAGTTTGCAAGGAAATTTCTGGATAGGCTGAGTAGGCAGTAATAGAGCCAGCAAAGTTGGCAGCCAAGCACTTGCTTCATTGAATGTGTGTCACTATCCTCAGAGTTGGAAGTAAATTGTTGTCATGAAACAGGTTCCTGAAAGGTCCCCAAATCACTATTGCAAGGATTGAAACCATACTTTTCCCCATTCCATTTAGCCTTCCAGATCATTCAAGCTTTTAAAAAACAGGTCAATTTCACATTCAGTTCATCAGCCCACAACTCAATTGGCTCATATCAGTTCAAAGACCCAGAAAACACAATCTCTGAGTTGTGCTGAATTATAGTTATGATGAGCTGCATTATGACCATCTGCCTCTCTTTCTTTTTTTTAGAAAGTTTACCATAAATAGCATGCACTTATGCTATACCACACACCTCTGATGCCATTGTAGCTGTAAGATTATATCCAATGTATTCAAGGCCCACAGACTGATGTCGGTGAGATATGTAAAGCCAGCGCGTAGGATTCCCCCATTCTAAGATTTTTCACTTTTTTTAAATATTAACACGGACACAAAACATTGGTTTCTCTTGTTAGTTTTTCACAATTTTTAAAAAGCTGCTCAGTTACTGTATTGTTGGGGATTTCATATTTTGCGTTTGTTTTTATTTTTTACCTCTTTTGTATAAGTAGGGGATTTATAGGGAAATATGTACTTTATGGAATCAATTTTAAGAACCAAAATGTATTTTCATTTAAATAAATTAACAGATCTTTGATCTTACAGCTGAATCACTGATTATATATTTGCAGAGCCGACTTAAAGGATGAAAGAAAATTCTATCAAGAGTGTTACTTTTGACTTCAAAGCCTTCTTAATAAAGTCTTTTAACTACCTGTGGAAAAAAATAAGAAAAGCAAAGCAAGAATCATGAGGTATTTGACTTCGGTCAGGACTGCCTCATGACAGAATCGTCAGGATGGGGCCTCTCATAACACAGGACTGAGTAACTTTCATCCAAACAGTTACTGTGGGGTAGATTCCAAGTCATGGAACTACCAGGTGTGCAGAGCCAAACTGAACCGTGTGAGAGAAGGGCTACAAGGCTGTGTGTGGGTTGAAAATCAGACCACCAGGTCTGTCTTCGGAGGTACCACCATATGGGCTCAGATGATCGTTTTAGTTACGAATTGAGCACTTAACAGTTTGTGCCAACCAGAGATGGCATGAAGGAAAATAGCTTTTCACTGTTTAGTGTTTTTCCCAAATGGAAACGGGTGCTTACTTGTGTCCTGCCTTTTCTTATATTAGTTGTGTTAGTCTGAGTACATTAGAGAAATAAATCCACATAACTGAAATGTACAAAAGAGAGCTTTAGATAAAGGGAAAATGCACATGGAGAAAAAAATCCCATACCAATGCAGCCAAAGTCTACAAGTCCAACATTAGCCCATATGTCCCACCCCAATCCACAATGTCCTCTCCATCTTAACAAACACATGCTGTGATGGTGGCTGCAGGTGGAAAGAACAGCCTATCTGGTTTTCTGAGGTTGTTAACCCTTTACGGGAATTAAAAGCGCCTTTTGTGCGCCTGGAGCGGCTGGTGTTTGTAACTACTCTGACACGAGGGTTCCATCTCCTTGTGCAGGACTACTCGTGATTTATTATCTACCCCAGTGCTGCTCCAAGGGTGGTACATGGGCCGGTGATAAACTGTGACCTGTTTAAAATATGTCCATTTGTATCTAGGTAAAGAGAGGAAGGTCAGAGTGCAGGTCCCAGCTATTTCCAATGCCAGCAATGTTATGTAAAGGGCAAAGCACACAGCAGGGTTTCTAGACTAACGACACACTGAGGATGACGAAATACACCAATGAAAATCTTATGCTAATCATGGAAACACTGTCAGGTAGTGGAGGACTAGTAAAGCAAGGCAGAATCTTGTCAGAGAGAGGGCCAGATGACGAACCCTTCTGTTCAGATTAAAGGGGAGGGCCAGTGACAAAGAGCCAGGCCGTTTGCACGATGCATGGCCACGGGGGCTGCAAAGATGGGTTCAAACATCAGAAAGATATAAGGGTGGCCCAGGACTGACAAGCCATTCCTTGTCCTGTACATTCGGGTTGCTTTGAAGCAGACCAACTGGATAGCATCTACCAACGAGACCAACCGAGGAAGTGGAAGCCTCTATGATCCCAGAAACTGACATCACTAGGACGTGTCAGGAGACTTTTATAAAGGTAACCAATGGCCTGGCCCCTCATCCCAGAAAGCAGGAGAAGCACCATTGTCCTGGTTTAACAGACGTTCCCCAGATGAATTACTGTCCAGATGCCCATAGGAAGGAGAAATACCTATAGACATGACGGAAGGGAGGTTCACTCCGCTATGGGAATGTGTTAATCTGTGCACTTTAGATGTTGAAACCCACAGACACACGTGTATAAAAGAGAGTTGTAATTAAATATTAAATGCACATCAAGAAAACTTCCCTAAAAGATCTTTTTAATCTCATAAGCCCACCATTATTCCAAAGGCCTCCCAGAATCCACACAGTCTTCAACCATCTACAAAAGAGATGGAATGAGGCTGACTGCTAGTAAAAGCCAAGTCAGAGAAAGCAAAATAATGTCATATTTGGTGGCCATCTGCTTATAGCTGTGAAGCACCCAAAGCTGTTTCACGTAGATAATGTGGCTTCTGCTCAGATATTTCTGAGTGTACGTGAGGCTTGGAAGCAGTAGCGTTTAACTGGCTAAGGCATCATCTCACTATACTGAATTTCAAAATCAAGATGCAGGAGAACTTGCAAAGCTAAAGTGACCAATGCCTGAATCATTCCGCCCTTCAATTAACACCACCTGTGAATCTTGGACATTTGGCATGATAAGCTAACAATATCAGTGACCATAACCTGTTGTGAAAAACAGGAAGATACAAAAAGCTCCATTGTTTAATGTAATTATTGTATATGGGAACCTGCAGGATGTAAAATTTCCCATCCACAAATGATGATGGGAAATGATAATGCTCTTTGAACTCCCACAATACCCATATTGAGGCACTCTAGATTTATGAAAAACATAAATCTGGGTGAGGCAACTCAGAAGGCAGCCTGTTTAACGCGACATTTTATGATTTCCTTCACATTCAAGTAGCTGAAGATCTAAGGCATGACATGAGAAGAGTAAAACTGTTTGAGGCTCCATAATCGTTGCAGGGGAAACACCAGAATAATTGCCTCTTCCTTAATATACTTGAATCTGCTGGAGTTACATTTGGAGGTGAGATATGGGAAACTGTTTGAATTACAATAGCATGGAAGTAAAAGCAATTTTACACTGTGAGAAGCTGAAGTGTTTTCATTGGAATCGCTTGTCTGAATGACACCCACCTGGAGCTTTTATATATTTTTTTAAGTTGTAGCTTTTGATTCTGTGTCTTCTCTTCTGCAGGCTAGGTTTCCAGGTTATTGACTGCTCTTTCTAGACTTTTGACAAACTCTTAGTCTGCAGATTTAAGGTCCGTTGCTGGCTGAAGCTTTGACTATGAGAGGGATAGGGACACAGAATCAAATTGTTTATTCAGATGGTCTATGTGTCCTAACGTAGAAATCAGACAGAACAGTGTGGTTACTGTAGTTGTCATCTGCCTGGGACTGAGTTTTGGCTGTAGGAGAAGAATGATAGGGATAAAAGTGATGCAAATAGAAGCAAGTATTTTTAATATATTGATGCCTTCAGACTCCAGCCTGGACACTGATCATTTCTGGGGACTTTATATGCAGTCTCCCCTGACTCCAAAACAGTTCTGAGGAGTCGGTGATTGTGACTGAGTAGGAGGGCTCACTGCCTAGATATCACACTCCGTAGGTCTGCATGAGGGCTATTCCACCTCAAGCGGTGTCTCAGTGTGCCTCAAGCAGTGTTTCCACCCAAATCCCTAGGCTTCTGAAGTTCACCGTACGCTGTGTCCTGCAGTGCCTTTTACTCAATAACCCTGGTGTTTATACTTTATAACCACCTTTTCATTTGTGGAGATCAAAAACAAATTTGTTATTAAATAATGTGTGTTTATGGAAAATGAAAAAATAGGCCATTAGAAACTTATTTGGCTAACAAAAATAATGCCAGTTTGCAAGGAAATGTCTGGATAGGCTGAGTAGGCAGTAATAGAGCCAGCTCAAGTTGGCAGCCAAGCACTTTCTTCATTGAATGTGTGTCACTATCCACAGTGTTGGAAGTAAATTGTTGTCATGAAACAGGTTCCTGAAAGGTCCCCAAATCACTATTCCAAGGATTGAAACCATACTTTTCCCCATTCCATTTAGCCTTCCAGATCATTCAAGCTTTTAAAAAACAGGTCAATTTCACATTCAGTTCATCAGCCCACAACTCAATTGGCTCATATCAGTTCAAAGACCCAGAAAACACAATCTCTGAGTTGTGCTGAATTATATTTATGATGAGCTGCATTATGACCATCTGCCTCTCTTTCTTTTTTTTAGAAAGTTTACCATAAGTAGCATGCACTCATGCTATACCACACCCCTCTGATGCCATTGTAGCTGTAAGATTATATCCAATGTATTCAAGGCCCACAGACTGATGACGGTTAGATATGTAAAGCCAGCGGGTAGGATTCCCCCATCCTAAGATTTTTCACTTTTTTAAAATATTAACACGGACACAAAACATTGGTTTCTTTTGTTAGTTTTTCACAATTTTTAAAAAGCTGCTCAGTTACTGTATTGTTGGGGATTCCATATTTTGCGTTTGTTTTTATTTTTTACCTCTTTTGTATAAGTAGGGGATTTATAGGGAAATATGTACTTTATGGAATCAATTTTAAGAACCAAAATGTATTTTCATTAAATAAATTAACAGATCTTTGATCTTACAGCTGAATCACTGATTATATATTTGCAGAGCCGACTTAAAGGATGAACGAAAATTCTATCAAGAGTGTTACTTTTGACTTCAAAGCCTTCTTAATAAAGTCTTTTAACTACCTGTGGAAAAAAATAAGAAAAGCAAAGCAAGAATCATGAGGTATTTGACTTCGGTCAGGACTGCCTCATGACAGAATCGTCAGGATGGGGCCTCTCATAACACAGGACTGAGTAACTTTCATCCAAACAGTTACTGTGGGGTAGATTCCAAGTCATGGAACTACCAGGTGTGCAGAGCCAAACTGAACCATGTGAGAGAAGGGCTACAAGGCTGTGTGTGGGTTGAAAATCAGACCACCAGGTCTGTCTTCGGAGGTACCACCATATGGGCTCAGATGATCGTTTTAGTTACGGATTGAGCACTTAACAGTTTGTGCCAACCAGAGATGGCATGGAGGAAAATAGCTTTTCACTGTTTAGTGTTTTTCCCAAATGGAAACGGGTGCTTACTTGTGTCCTGCCTTTTCTTATATTAGTTGTGTTAGTCTGAGTACATTAGAGAAATAAATCCACAGAAACTGAAATGTACAAAAGAGAGCTTGGATAAAGGGAAAATGCACATTTAGAAAAAAATCCCATACCAATGCAGCCAAAGTCTACAAGTCCAACATTAGCCCATATGTCCCACCCCAATCCACAATGTCCTCTCCATCTTAACAAACACATGCTGTGATGGTGGCTGCAGGTGGAAAGAATGGCCCATCTGGTTTTCTGAGGTTGTTAACCCTTTACGGGAATTAAAAGCGCCTTTTGTGCGCCTGGAGCGGCTGGTGTTTGTAACTACTCAGACACGAGGGCTCCATCTCCTTGTGCAGGACTACTCGTGATTTATTATCTACCCCAATGCTGCTCCAAGGGTGGTACATGGGCCGGTGATAAACTGTGACCTCTTTAAAATCTGTCCATTATGCGCCAAAACCCATTAGGCTTAGGGAGCCCCAGACCTGTGGCGTCCCAGCCCTTAGGTTTAAGGAGTCCCAGGCCTGGGGCGCCCCTGCCCTTCAGCTTAGGGAGCCCCAGGCCTGGCGCGCCACAGCCCTTAGGCTTAGGGAGCCCAAGGCCTGGCGTGCCACAGCCCTTAGGCTTAGGGAGCCCATGGCCTGGGGCGCCCCAGCCCTTCGGTTTAGGGAGCCCCAGGCCTGGGGCATCCCAGCCCTTAGGTTTAGGGAGTCCCAGGCCTGGGGCGCCCCAGCCCTTAGGCTTTGGTAGCCCCAGGCCTGGGGCGCCCCTGCCCTTAGGCTTAGGGAGCCCCAGACCTGGGGGGACGCAGCCCTTCGGCTGATGGAGCCCTAGGCCTGGGGCGCCCCAGCTTTTAGGCTTAGGGAGCCCATTGCCTGGGACGCCCCAGCCCTTCGGATTAGGGCGCGCCAGGCTAGGGCGCCCCAGCTCTTAGGCTTTGGGAGCGCAAGGCCTGGGGCGCCTCAGCCCTTAGGCTTAGGGATTCCCCAGGCCTGGGGAGCCCCAGCCCTTAGGCTTTGGGAGGCCCAGGCCTGGGGCGCCCCAGCCCTTAGGCTTAGGGAACCCCTGGCCTGGGCCGCCCCAGCCTTAGGCTTTGAGAGCCCCAGGCCGGGGCGCGCCAGGCCTTAGGCTTTGGGATACCTGGCATGGGGCGCCCCAGCCCTTAGACTTTGGGAGCCCCAGGCCGGGGTGCCCCAGCCCTTAGACTATGGAAGCCCGAGGCCTGGGGGGACCTAGCCCTTAGGCTTTGGGAGCCCCAGGCCGGGGCGCCCCAGCCCTTAGACTATGGAAGCCCGAGGCCTGGGAAACCCCAGCCCTTAGAATTAGGAAGCCCCAGGCCTTTGGCGCCATAGCCCTTAGGTCTGGGGGCCCCAGGCCTAAGCGCCCCAGCCATCCGGATTAGGGAGCCCCAGCCCTGGGGCGCCCCAGCCCTTAGACTTTGGGAGCCCCAGGCCGGGGCCCCACAGCCCTTAGGCTTAGGAAGCCCCAGGCCCGGGACGCCTGAGTCCTTAGGCTTTGGGAGCCCCAGGCATGGTACGCCCCAGCCCTTAGGTTTAGGGAGCCCCAGGCCTGTGGCGCCCCAGCCCTTAGGCTTTGGGAACTCTAGGACTGGGGAGCCCCAGTCCTTCGGCTTTTGGAGCCCCAGGCCTGGGGCGCCCCAGGCTTTTGACTTTGGGACTCCCAAACCTGGGGTGCCCCAGCCCTTAGGCTGGGGCTCCCAAAACCTAAGGGCTGGGGCACCCCAGGCCAGGAGGTCCCAAAGCCTAAGGGCTGGGCGCCCTAGGCCTGGCGCGCCCTAAGCCGAAGGGCTGGGGCATCCCAGGCCATGGGATCCCTAAGCCTAAGGGCTGGGGCGCCCCAGGCCTGGGGATCCCTAAGCCTAAGTGCTGTGGCGCCCTAGGCCTGGGGCTCCCTAAGCCGAAGGGCTGGGGCGTCCCAGGCCATGGGTTCGCTAAGCCTAAGGGCTGGGGCGCCCCAGGCCTGGGGCTCCCTAAGCCTAAGGGATGGGACGCCCCATGCCTGGGGCTCTCTAAGACAAAGGGCTGGGGCGTCCCAGGCCATGGGCTCCCTAAACCTAAGGGCTGTGGCGCCCCAGGCCTACGGCTCCCTAAGCCTAAGGGCTGGGGCGCATCAGGCCTGGGGCTCCAAAATGCTAAGGGCAGGGGCGTCGCAGCCCTTGGGCTCCCTAAGCCTAAGGGCTGGGGCGCCCCAGGCCTGGGGCACCCTAGGCCTAAGGGCTGGGGTGCCCCAGGCCTGGGGCTCCCAAAGCCTAAAGGCTGGGCGCCCTACGCGTGGCGCGCCCTATGCCGAAGGGCTGGGGCGTCCCAGGCCATGGGTTCCCGAAGCCTAAGGGCTGGTGTGCCCCAGTCCTGGGGCTCCCTAAGCCTAAGACCTGGAGCGCCCCAGGCCTGGGGGTCCCAAAGCCTAAGGGCAGGGGCGCCCAAGGCCTTGGGCTCCCAAACCCTAACGGCTTGGACGCCCTAGCCTGGCGCGCACTAAGCCGACGGGCGGGGGCGTCCCAGGCCTGGGGCTCCCTAAGCCTAAGGGCTGGGGCGTACCATGCCTGGGGCTCCCAAAGCCGAAGGGCTGGGTCCCCCCCAGCCTGGCTCCCTAAGTCTAAGGGCTGGGACGCCCCAGGCCTGGGGCTACCAAAGCCTAAGGGCTAGGCGCCCCAGGCCTGCGCCTCCCAAAGCCTAAGGGCTGGGGCACCCTAGGCCTGGCGCGCCCTAAGCCGAAGGGCTGGAGCGTCCCAGGCCATGGGCTCCCTAAGCCTAATTCTGGTGCACACCAGGTTTGGGGCTCCCTAAGCCAAAGGGCTGGAGCGCCCTAGGCCTGGGGCTCCCAAAGCCTAAGGCTGGGGCGCCCCAGGCCAGGGGCTCCCAAAGCCTAAGGGATGGGGCGCCCCAGGCCTGTGGTTCCCAAAACCTAAGGGCTAGGGCGCCCCAGGCTTGGGACTCCCAAAGTCAAAAGGCTGGGGTGCCCCAGGCCTGGGGCCCCCAAAGCCTAAGGGCTGGGGCGCCCCAGGCCTGGAGTTCCCAAAGCCTAAGGGCTGGGGCGCCACAGGCCTGGGGCTCCCTAAACCTAAGGGCTGGGGCCCCCCATGCCTGGGGCTACCTAAGCCTAAGGACTTGGGCGTCCCAAGCCTGGGGCTTCCTAAGCCTAAGGTCTGGGGCACCCTGGCCTGGGGCTCCCAAAGTCTAAGGGCTGGGGCGCCCCAGGATTGGGGCTCCCTATTCCGAAGGGCAGGGGCGCCCTAGGCCTGGGGCTTCCAAAGCCTAAGGGCTGGGTCACCCCAGGCCGGGCTCCCAAAGCCTTAGGTCTGGGGTGCCCAAGGGATGGGGCTCCCAAAGCCTGAGGGCTGGGTACCCCCAGGCCTCGGGCTCCGAAAGTTTAAGGCCTGGGTCGCCCCGTCCGGGGGCTACCAAAGCCTAAGGGCTGGGGCACCCCAGGCCAGCGATCCCAAAGCCTAAGGGCTGGGGCCCCCCGGCCTGGGGCTCCCATAGCCTAAGGCTGGGGAGCCGCAGGCCAGGGGCTCCCTAAGCCTAAGGGCTGGGGCGCCCCAGGCCTGGGCCTCCCAAAGCCTAAGGGCTGGGGCGCACCAGGCCTGGGCCTCCCAAAGCCTAAGGGCTGGGGCGCACCAGGCCTGGGGCTCCCAAAGCCTAAGGGCTGGTGCGCCCCAGGCCTGGGGCTCCCTAATCCTAAGGGCTGGAGCGCCCCAGGTCTGGGGCTCCCAAAGCCTAAGGCCTGGGGCGTATCATGCCTGGGGCTCCCAAAGCCGAAGGGCTGGGTCCCCCCAGGCCTGGGGCTCCCTAAGTCTAAGGGCTGGGGCGTCCCAGGCCATGGTCTACCTCAGCCTAAGGGCTGGTGCGCCCCTCCCTGGGGCTCCCTAAGCCTAAGGGCTGGAGCGCACCAGGCCTGGGGCACCCAAAGCCTAAGGGCTGGGGCGCCCCAAGCCTTGGGCTCCCAAAGCCTAAGGGCTGGGGAGCCCCAGACCTGGGGCTCCCAAAGCCTAAGGGCTGGGCGCCCCGACCTGGCGATCCCAAAGCCTAAGGCTGGGACGCCCCAGGCCAGCGGCTCCCTAAGCCGAAGGGCTGGGGCGCCCCAGGCCAGGGGCTCCGAAAGCCTAAGGGCTGGGACGCCCCAGGCCTGGGGCTCCCAAAGCCTGAAGGCTGGGGCGCACAAGGCCAGGGGCTCCCTAAGCGTAAGGGCTGGGGCATACCATGCCTGGGGCTCCCAAAGCCTAAGGGCTGGGGCGACCCAGGCCTGGCGCTCCCTAAGCCTAAGGGCTGGGGCGCCCCAGGGCTGGGCTCCCAAAGATTAAGGGCTGGGGTGCACAAGGCCAGGGGCTCCCTAAGCCTAAGGGCTGGGGCGTACCATGCCTGGGGCTCCCAAAGCCTAAGGGCTGGGGCGCCCCAGGCCATGGGCTCCCTAAGCCTAATTCTGGTGCACACCAGGTTTGGGGCTCCCTAAGCCAAAGGGCTGGAGCGCCCTAGGCCTGGGGCTCCCAAAGCCTAAGGCTGGGGCGCCCCAGGCCAGGGGCTCCCAAAGCCTAAGGGATGGGGCGCCCCAGGCCTGTGGTTCCCAAAACCTAAGGGCTAGGGCGCCCCAGGCTTGGGACTCCCAAAGTCAAAAGGCTGGGGTGCCCCAGGCCTGGGGCCCCCAAAGCCTAAGGGCTGCGGCGCCCCAGGCCTGGAGTTCCCAAAGCCTAAGGGCTGGGGCGCCACAGGCCTGGGGCTCCCTAAACCTAAGGGCTGGGGCCCCCCATGCCTGGGGCTACCTAAGCCTAAGGACTTGGGCGTCCCAAGCCTGGGGCTTCCTAAGCCTAAGGTCTGGGGCACCCTGGCCTGGGGCTCCCAAAGTCTAAGGGCTGGGGCGCCCCAGGATTGGGGCTCCCTATTCCGAAGGGCAGGGGCGCCCTAGGCCTGGGGCTTCCAAAGCCTAAGGGCTGGGTCCCCCCAGGCCGGGCTCCCAAAGCCTTAGGTCTGGGGTGCCCAAGGGATGGGGCTCCCAAAGCCTGAGGGCTGGGTACCCCCAGGCCTCGGGCTCCGAAAGTTTAAGGCCTGGGTTGCCCCGTCCGGGGGCTACCAAAGCCTAAGGGCTGGGGCACCCCAGGCCAGCGATCCCAAAGCCTAAGGGCTGGGGCCCCCCGGCCTGGGGCTCCCATAGCCTAAGGCTGGGGAGCCGCAGGCCAGGGGCTCCCTAAGCCTAAGGGCTGGGGCGCCCCAGGCCTGGGCCTCCCAAAGCCTAAGGGCTGGGGCGCACCAGGCCTGGGCCTCCCAAAGCCTAAGGGCTGGGGCGCACCAGGCCTGGGGCTCCCAAAGCCTAAGGGCTGGTGCGCCCCAGGCCTGGGGCTCCCTAATCCTAAGGGCTGGAGCGCCCCAGGCCTGGGGCTCCCAAAGCCTAAGGCCTGGGGCGTATCATGCCTGGGGCTCCCAAAGCCGAAGGGCTGGGTCCCCCCAGGCCTGGGGCTCCCTAAGTCTAAGGGCTGGGGCGTCCCAGGCCATGGTCTACCTCAGCCTAAGGGCTGGTGCGCCCCTCCCTGGGGCTCCCTAAGCCTAAGGGCTGGAGCGCACCAGGCCTGGGGCACCCAAAGCCTAAGGGCTGGGGCGCCCCAAGCCTTGGGCTCCCAAAGCCTAAGGGCTGGGGAGCCCCAGACCTGGGGCTCCCAAAGCCTAAGGGCTGGGCGCCCCGACCTGGCGATCCCAAAGCCTAAGGCTGGGACGCCCCAGGCCAGCGGCTCCCTAAGCCGAAGGGCTGGGGCGCCCCAGGCCAGGGGCTCCGAAAGCCTAAGGGCTGGGACGCCCCAGGCCTGGGGCTCCCAAAGCCTGAAGGCTGGGGCGCACAAGGCCAGGGGCTCCCTAAGCGTAAGGGCTGGGGCATACCATGCCTGGGGCTCCCAAAGCCTAAGGGCTGGGGCGACCCAGGCCTGGCGCTCCCTAAGCCTAAGGGCTGGGGCGCCCCAGGGCTGGGCTCCCAAAGATTAAGGGCTGGGGTGCACAAGGCCAGGGGCTCCCTAAGCCTAAGGGCTGGGGCGTACCATGCCTGGGGCTCCCAAAGCCTAAGGGCTGGGGCGCCCCAGGCCATGGGCTCCCTAAGCCTAATTCTGGTGCACACCAGGTTTGGGGCTCCCTAAGCCAAAGGGCTGGAGCGCCCTAGGCCTGGGGCTCCCAAAGCCTAAGGCTGGGGCGCCCCAGGCCAGGGGCTCCCAAAGCCTAGGGGATGGGGCGCCCCAGGCCTGTGGTTCCCAAAACCTAAGGGCTAGGGCGCCCCAGGCTTGGGACTCCCAAAGTCAAAAGGCTGGGGTGCCCCAGGCCTGGGGCCCCCAAAGCCTAAGGGCTGCGGCGCCCCAGGCCTGGAGTTCCCAAAGCCTAAGGGCTGGGGCGCCACAGGCCTGGGGCTCCCTAAACCTAAGGGCTGGGGCCCCCCATGCCTGGGGCTACCTAAGCCTAAGGACTCGGGCGTCCCAAGCCTGGGGCTTCCTAAGCCTAAGGTCTGGGGCACCCTGGCCTGGGGCTCTCAAAGTCTAAGGGCTGGGGCGCCCCAGGATTGGGGCTCCCTATTCCGAAGGGCAGGGGCGCCCTAGGCCTGGGGCTTCCAAAGCCTAAGGGCTGGATCCCCCCAGGCCGGGCTCCCAAAGCCTTAGGTCTGGGGTGCCCAAGGCCAGGGGCTCCCTAAGCCTAAGGGCTGGGGCGTACCATGCCTGGGGCTCCCAAAGCCTAAGGGCTGGGGCGCCCCAGGCCGGTGGCTCCCTAAGCCTAAGGGCTGGGGCACCCTAGGGCTGGGGCTACCAAAGCCAAAGGGCTGGGGCGCCCCAGGCCTGGGGTTCCCTAAACCTAAGGGCTGGGACGCCACAGGCCTGGGGCTCTCTATGCCAAAGAGCTGGGGCGCCCCTGGCATGGGCTCCCTACCCTAAGGTCTGTGGCGCCCCAGGCCTGGGGTTCCCTAAGCCTAAGGGCTGGGAGCCTAGGTCTGAGGCTCCCAAAGCCTAAGGGCTGGGGCGACCTAGGCCTGGCGCTCCCTAAGCCGAAGGGCTGGGCCGTACCATGCCTGGGGCTACCAAAGCCTAAGGGCTGGGGCGCCCCAGGCCATGGGCTCCCTAAGCCTAAGGCCTGGGGTGTACCATGCCTGGGGCTCCCAAAGCCGAAGGGCTGGGTCCCCCCAGGCCTGGGGCTCCCTAAGTCTAAGGGCTGGGGCGTCCCAGGCCATGGGCTAGCTCAGCCTAAGGGCTGGTGCGCCCCTCCCTGGGGCTCGCTAAGCCTAAGGGCTGGAGCGCACCAGGCCTGGGGCACCCAAAGCCTAAGGGCTGGGGCGCCCCAAGCCTTGGGCTCCCAAAGCCTAAGGGCTGGGGAGCCCCAGACCTGGGGCTCCCAAAGCCTAAGGGCTGGGCGCCCCGACCTGGCGATCCCAAAGCCTAAGGCTGGGACGCCCCAGGCCAGCGGCTCCCTAAGCCGAAGGGCTGGGGCGCCCCAGGCCAGGGGCTCCCAAAGCCTAAGGGCTGGGACGCCCCAGGCCTGGGGCTCCCAAAGCCTGAGGGCTGGGGCGCACAAGGCCAGGGGCTCCCTAAGCGTAAGGGCTGGGGCGTACCATGCCTGGGGCTCCCAAAGCCTAAGGGCTGGGGCGACCCAGGCCTGGCGCTCCCTAAGCCTAAGGGCTGGGGCGCCCCAGGGCTGGGCTCCCAAAGCTTAAGGGCTGGGGTGCACAAGGCCAGGGGCTCCCTATGCCTAAGGGCAGGGGCGTACCATGCCTGGGGCTCCCAAAGCCTAAGGGCTGGGGCGCCCCAGGCCGGTGGCTCCCTAAGCCTAAGGGCTGGGGCGCCCTAGGGCTGGGGCTACCAAAGCCAAAGGGCTGGGGCGCCCCAGGCCTGGGGTTCTCTAAACCTAAGGGCTGGGACGCCCCAGGCCTGGGGCTCTCTATGCCAAAGTGCTGGGGCGCCCCTGACATGGGCTCCCTAGCCTAAGGTCTGTGGGGCCCCAGGCCTGGGGTTCCCTAAGCCTAAGGGCTGGGAGCCTAGGTCTGAGGCTCCCAAAGCCTAAGGGCTGGGGCGACCTAGGCCTGGCGCTCCCTAAGCCGAAGGGCTGGGCCGTACCATGCCTGGGGCTCCCAAAGCCTAAGGGCTGGGGCGCCCCAGGTTTGGGGCTCCCAAAGCCTAAGGGCTGGGCCGCCCAAGGCCTGGGGCTCCTTAAGATTAAGGGCTGGAGCGCCCCAGGCCTGGGGCTCTGAAAGCCTAAGGGCTGGTGCGCCCAAGGCCTGGGGCACCCTAAGCCTAAGGGCTGGGCGCCCCAGGCCTGAGGCTCCCAAAGCCCAAGGGCTGGGGCGCCCCAGGCCAGGGGCTCCCAAAGCCTAAGGGCTGGGGCGCCCCAGGCCAGGGGCTCCCAAAGCCTAGGGGATGGGGCGCCCCAGGCCTGTGGTTCCCAAAACCTAAGGGCTAGGGCGCCCCAGGCTTGGGACTCCCAAAGTCAAAAGGCTGGGGTGCCCCAGGCCTGGGGCCCCCAAAGCCTAAGGGCTGCGGCGCCCCAGGCCTGGAGTTCCCAAAGCCTAAGGGCTGGGGCGCCACAGGCCTGGGGCTCCCTAAACCTAAGGGCTGGGGCCCCCCATGCCTGGGGCTACCTAAGCCTAAGGACTCGGGCGTCCCAAGCCTGGGGCTTCCTAAGCCTAAGGTCTGGGGCACCCTGGCCTGGGGCTCTCAAAGTCTAAGGGCTGGGGCGCCCCAGGATTGGGGCTCCCTATTCCGAAGGGCAGGGGCGCCCTAGGCCTGGGGCTTCCAAAGCCTAAGGGCTGGATCCCCCCAGGCCGGGCTCCCAAAGCCTTAGGTCTGGGGTGCCCAAGGCCAGGGGCTCCCTAAGCCTAAGGGCTGGGGCGTACCATGCCTGGGGCTCCCAAAGCCTAAGGGCTGGGGCGCCCCAGGCCGGTGGCTCCCTAAGCCTAAGGGCTGGGGCACCCTAGGGCTGGGGCTACCAAAGCCAAAGGGCTGGGGCGCCCCAGGCCTGGGGTTCCCTAAACCTAAGGGCTGGGACGCCACAGGCCTGGGGCTCTCTATGCCAAAGAGCTGGGGCACCCCTGGCATGGGCTCCCTACCCTAAGGTCTGTGGCGCCCCAGGCCTGGGGTTCCCTAAGCCTAAGGGCTGGGAGCCTAGGTCTGAGGCTCCCAAAGCCTAAGGGCTGGGGCGACCTAGGCCTGGCGCTCCCTAAGCCGAAGGGCTGGGCCGTACCATGCCTGGGGCTACCAAAGCCTAAGGGCTGGGGCGCCCCAGGCCATGGGCTCCCTAAGCCTAAGGCCTGGGGTGTACCATGCCTGGGGCTCCCAAAGCCGAAGGGCTGGGTCCCCCCAGGCCTGGGGCTCCCTAAGTCTAAGGGCTGGGGCGTCCCAGGCCATGGGCTAGCTCAGCCTAAGGGCTGGTGCGCCCCTCCCTGGGGCTCGCTAAGCCTAAGGGCTGGAGCGCACCAGGCCTGGGGCACCCAAAGCCTAAGGGCTGGGGCGCCCCAAGCCTTGGGCTCCCAAAGCCTAAGGGCTGGGGAGCCCCAGACCTGGGGCTCCCAAAGCCTAAGGGCTGGGCGCCCCGACCTGGCGATCCCAAAGCCTAAGGCTGGGACGCCCCAGGCCAGCGGCTCCCTAAGCCGAAGGGCTGGGGCGCCCCAGGCCAGGGGCTCCCAAAGCCTAAGGGCTGGGACGCCCCAGGCCTGGGGCTCCCAAAGCCTGAGGGCTGGGGCGCACAAGGCCAGGGGCTCCCTAAGCGTAAGGGCTGGGGCGTACCATGCCTGGGGCTCCCAAAGCCTAAGGGCTGGGGCGACCCAGGCCTGGCGCTCCCTAAGCCTAAGGGCTGGGGCGCCCCAGGGCTGGGCTCCCAAAGCTTAAGGGCTGGGGTGCACAAGGCCAGGGGCTCCCTATGCCTAAGGGCAGGGGCGTACCATGCCTGGGGCTCCCAAAGCCTAAGGGCTGGGGCGCCCCAGGCCGGTGGCTCCCTAAGCCTAAGGGCTGGGCCGCCCTAGGGCTGGGGCTACCAAAGCCAAAGGGCTGGGGCGCCCCAGGCCTGGGGTTCTCTAAACCTAAGGGCTGGGACGCCCCAGGCCTGGGGCTCTCTATGCCAAAGTGCTGGGGCGCCCCTGACATGGGCTCCCTAGCCTAAGGTCTGTGGGGCCCCAGGCCTGGGGTTCCCTAAGCCTAAGGGCTGGGAGCCTAGGTCTGAGGCTCCCAAAGCCTAAGGGCTGGGGCGACCTAGGCCTGGCGCTCCCTAAGCCGAAGGGCTGGGCCGTACCATGCCTGGGGCTCCCAAAGCCTAAGGGCTGGGGCGCCCCAGGTTTGGGGCTCCCAAAGCCTAAGGGCTGGGGCGCCCAAGGCCTGGGGCTCCTTAAGATTAAGGGCTGGAGCGCCCCAGGCCTGGGGCTCTGAAAGCCTAAGGGCTGGTGCGCCCAAGGCCTGGGGCACCCTAAGCCTAAGGGCTGGGCGCCCCAGGCCTGAGGCTCCCAAAGCCCAAGGGCTGGGGCGCCCCAGGCCAGGGGCTCCCAAAGCCTAAGGGCTGGGGCGCCCCAGGCCAGGGGCTCCCTAAGCCTAAGGGCTGGGGCGCCCCAGGCCAGGGGCTCCCTAAGCCTAAGGGCTGGGGCGCCCCAGGCCAGGGGCTCCCTAAGCCTAAGACCTGGGGCGTACCATGCCTGGGGCTCCCAAAGCCGATGGGCTGGGTCCACCCAGGCCAGGGGCTCCCTAAGTCTATGTGTTGGGGCGTCCCAGGCCATGGGCTCCCTAAGCCTAAGGGCTGGTGCGCCCCTCCTTGGGGCTCTGAAAGCCTAAGGTCTGGAGCGCCCCAGGCCTGGGGCACCCAAAGCCTAAGGGCTGAGGCGCCCCAAGCCTTGGGCTCCCAAAGCCTAAAGGCTGGGTCGCCCCAGGCCTGGGGCTCCCAAAGCCTAAGGGCTGGGGCGCCCCGGCCTGGGGATCCCAAAGCCTAAGGATGGGACGCCCCAGGCCAGGGGCTCCCTAAGCCGAAGGGCTGTTGCGCCCCAGGCCATGGACTCCCAAAGCCTAAGGGCTGGGGCGCCCCAGACCTGGGGCTCCCAAAGCCTAAGGGCTGGGGCGCACAAGGCCAGGGGCCCCCTAAGCCTAAGGGCTAGGGCGTACCATGCCTGGGGCTCCCAAAGCCTAAGGGCTGGTGTGCCCCAGCGCTGGAGCTCCAAAAGCCTAAGGGCTGGTGCGCCCCAGGCCTCGGGCTCCCTAAGCCTAAGGGCTGGGGCACCCCAGGCTGGGGCTCCCTAAGCCTAAGGGCTGGGGCGCCCCAGGCCTGGGGCTCACAAAGCCTAAGGGCTGGGGCTCCCCAGGCCTTGGGCTCAAAGCCTAAGGGCTGGGGCACCCCAGGCCTGGGGCTACCAAAACCTAAGGGCTGGGGCGTCCCAGGCCATGGGCTCCCTAAACCTAAGCGCTGGGGCGTACCATGCCTGGGGCTCCCAAAGCAGAATGGCTGGGTCCCCCCAGGCCTGGGGCTCCCTAAGTCTAAGGGCTGGGGCACCCCAGGCCTGGGGCTTCCAAATCCTAAGGGATGGGCGCCTCAGGCCTGCGGCTCCCAAAGCATAAGGGCTGGGGCGCCCTAGGCCTGGAGCTCCCTAAGCCGAAGGGCTGGGGCGTCCCAGGCCATGGGCTCCCTAAGCCTAATTCTGGTGCGCCCCAGGCCTGGGGCTCCCTAAGCCTAAGGGCTGGAACGCCCCAGGCCTTGGGCTCCCAAAGCTAAGGGCTGGGGCGCCCCAGGCCTGGGGCTGCCAAAGCCTATGGGCTGGGGCGCCCTGGCCTGGGGCTCCCAAAGCCTAAGGCTGGGACGCCCCAGGCCAGGGGCTCCCAAAGCATAAGGGCTGGGGCGCCTCGGCCTGGGGTTCCCAAAGTCTAAGGGCTGTGGTGCCAAAGTCCTGGGGCTTCCAAAGCCTAAGGGCTGGGTCCATCCAGACCTCGGGCTCCCAAAGTCTAAGAGCTGGGTCGCCCCTGCCTGGGGCTCCCAAAGCCTAAGGGCTGGGGCGCCCCAGGCCAGGGATCCCAAAGCCTAAGATCTGGGGCGCCCCGGCCTGGGTCTCCCATAGCCTAAGGCTGGGGCGCCCCAGGCCAGAGGCTCCCTAAGCCTAAGTGCTGGGGCGCACCAGGCCTGGGCCTCCCAAAGCCTAAGGCCTGGGGCGCCCCAGGCCAGGGGCTCCCTAAGCCTAAGGGCTGGAGCACCCCAGGCCTGGTGCTCCCAAAGCCTAAGGGCTGGGGCGCCCCAGGCCTTGGGCTTCCAAAGCCTAAGGGCTGGGGCGCCCTAGGCATGGCGCACCCCAAGCCGAAGGGCTAGGGCATCCCAAGCCATGGGCTCCCTAATTTTAAGGGCTGGTGCGCCCCAGTCCTAGGGCTCCCTAAGCCGAAGTGCTGAGTCCTCCCAGGCCTGGGGCTCCCTAAGCCTAAGGGCTGGTTCGCCCCAGGCTTGGGGTTCCCTAAACCTAAGGGCTGGGACGCCCCAGGCATGGGCTCCCTAAGCCTAAGTGCTGGGGCGCCCCAGGCCTGGGGCTCCCTAAGCCTAAGGGATGGGGCGCATCAGGCCTGGGGCTCCCAAAGCCTAAGGGCAGGGCGTCACAGCCCTTGGGCTCCCTAAGCCTATGGGCTGGAGCGCGCCAGGCCTGGGTCTCCCAAAGCCTAAGAGCTGGGGCTCCCCAGGCCTGGGGCTCCCAAAGCCTAAAAGCTGGGGCTCCCCAGGCCTGGGGCACCATAAGCCTAAGGGCTGGGTGCCCCAGGCCTGAGGCTCCCAAAGCCTAAGGGCTGGGGCGCCCTAGGCTTGGCGCTCCCTAATCCGAAGGGCTTGGGCGTCCCAGGCCATGGGCTCCCTAAGCCTAAGGGCTGGTACGCCCCAGGCCTGGGGCTCCCAAAGCCTAAGGGCTGGGGTGCCCCAGGCCTGTATTTTCCAAACCTAAGGGCTGGGGCGCCACAGGCCTGGGGCTCCCAAAACCTAAGGGCTGGGGCGCCCCATGCCTGGGGCTACCTAAGCCTAAGGACTCGGACGTCCCAAGCTTGGAGCTTCCTAAGCCTAAGGGCTGGGGCGCCCCGGCCTGGGGTTCCGAAAATCTAAGGGCTGGGGCGCCCCAGGCCTGGGGCTCCCAAATCCGAAGGGCTGCGGCGCCCTACGCCTGGGGCCCCCAAAGCCTAAGGGCTGTGGTGCCAAAGTCCTGGGACTTCCAAAGCCTAAGGGCTGGGTCCCACCAGGCCTCGGGCTCCCAAAGCCTAAGGTCTGGGGCGCCCCAGGGCTGGGGCTCCCAAAACCTAAGGGCTGGGTCCCTCCAGGCCTCGGGCTCCCAAAGTCTAAGGGCTGGTTCGCCCCAGGCCAGGGATCCCAATGACTAAGGGCTGGGGCGCACTGGCCTGGGGCTCCCATAGCCTAAGGCTGGGGCGCCCCAGGCCAGGGGCTCCCTAAGCCTAAAGGCTGGGGCGCACCAGGCCTGGGCCTCCCAAAGCCTAAGGGCTGGGGCGCCCCAGGCCTGGGGCTCCCTAAGCCTAAGGGCTGGTGCACCCCAGGCCTGGCGCTCCCAAAGCATAAGGGCTGGGGCGCCCCAGGCCTAGGGCTCCCAAAGCCTAAGGGTTGTGGCGCTATAGGACTGGCGCGCCCCAAGCCGAAGGGCTGGGGCGTCCCAGGCCATGGGCTCCCTAAGCCTAAGGGCTGGTGCGCCCCAGGCCTGGGGCTCCCTAAACCGAAGTGCTGGGTCCTCCCAGGCCTGGGGCTCCCTAAACCTAAGGGCTGGGACGCCCCAGGAATGGGCTCCCTAAGCCTAAGTGCTGTGGTGCCCCAGGCTTCGGGCTCCCTAAGCCTAAGGGCTGGGGCTCATCAGACCTGGGGCTCCCAAAGCCTAAGGGCAGGGGCGTCACAGCCCTTGGGCTCCCTATGCCTAAGAGCTGGGGCTCCCCAGGCCTGAGGCTCCCAAATTTTAAGGGCTGGGTCGCTCTAGGCCTGGGGCTCCCTAGGCCTGGCGCTCCCTAAGCCGAAGGCCTGGGGCGTCCCAGGCCATGGGCTCCCTAAGCCTAAGGGCTGGTGTGCCCCAGGCCTGGGGCTCCCTAAGCCTAAGGGCTGGAGCGCCACGGCCTGGGGTTCCCAAAGTCTAAGGGATGGGGCGCCCCAGGCCTGGGGCTCCCTAATCCGAAGGGCCTGGGCGCCCTAGGCCTGGGGCCCCCAAAGCCTAAGGGCTGTGTAGCCAAAGTCCTGGGGCTTTCAAAGCCTAAGGGCTGGGTCCCCCCAGGCCTCGGGCTCCCAAAGCCTAAGGTCTGGGGCGCCCCTGGGCTGGGGCTCCCAAAGCCTAAGGGCTGGGGCGCCCCAGGCATTGGGCTCCCAAAGCCTAAGGGCTGGGGCGCCCTAGGCCTGGCGCGCTCCAAGGCGAAGGGCTCGGGCGTCCCAAGCCATGGACTCCCTAAGCCTAAGGGCTGGTGCGCCCCAGTCCTGTGGCTCCCTAAGCCGAAGTGCTGGGTCCTCCCAGGCGTGGGGCTCCCTATACCTAAATGCTGGTTCGCCCCAGGCCTCGGGCTCCCTAAGCCTAAGGGCTGCGGCGCATCAGGCCTGGGGCTCCCAAAGACTAAGGGCAGGGGGGTCACAGCCCTGGGGCTCCCTAAGCCTATGGGCTGGAGCGCCCCAAGCCTGGGGCTCCCAAAGCCTAAGAGCTGGGGCTCCCCAGGCCTGGGGCACCCTAAGCCTAAGGGCTGGGGCGCCCTAGGTCTGGCGCTCCCTAAGCCGAAGGGCTGGGGCGTCCCAGGCCATGGGCTCCCTAAGCCTAAGGGCTGGTGCGCCCCAGGTCTGGGGCTCCCAAAGCCTAAGGGCTGGGGCGCCCCAGGCTTGGAGTTTCCAAACCTAAGGGCTGGGGCGCCACAGTCCTGGGGCTCTCTATGCCAAAGAGCTGGGGCGCCCCAGGCATGGGCTCCCTAGCCTAAGGGCTGTGGCGCCCCAGGCCGGGGGCTCCCTAAGCCTAAGGGCTGGGCGCCTAGGCCTGAGGCTCCCAAAGCCTAAGGGCTGGGGCGCCCTAGGCCTGGCGCTCACTAAGCCGAAGGGCTGGGGCGTACCATGCCTGGGGCTCCCAAAGCCTAAGGGCTGGGGCGCCGCAGCTTTGGGGCTCCCAAAGCCTAAGGGCTGGGGCGCCCCAGGCCTGGGGCTCCCTAAGATTAAGGGCTGGAGCGCCCCAGGCCTGGGGCTCCCAAACCCTAAGGGCTGGGGCACCCCAGGCCTGGGGCACCCTAAGTCTAAGGGCGGGGCGCCCCAGGCCTGAGGCTCCCAAAGCCTAAGGGCTGGGGCGCCCTAGGCCTGGGGCTCCCTAAGCCGAAGGGCTGGGGCGTCCCAGACCATGGGCTCTCTAAGCCTAAGGTCTGGTGCACCCCAGGCCTGGGGCTCCGTAATCCTAACGGCTGGAGCGCCCCAGGCCTGGGGCTCCCAAAGCCTAAGGGCTGGGGCGCCCTAGCCAGGGGCTCCCTAAGCCTAAGGCCTGGGGCGTACCATGCCTGGGGCTCCCAAAGCCGAAGGGCTGGTTCCCCCCAGGCCTGGGGCTCCCTAAGTCTATGGGCTGGGGAGCCCCAGGCCTGGGGCTTCCAAAGCCTAAGGGCTCGGCGCCCCAGGCCTGCGGCTCCCAAAGCCTAAGGGCTGGGGCGCCCCAGGCCTGGGGCTCCCAAAGCCTAAGGGCTGGGGTGCCCCAAGCCTGGAGTTTCCAAACCTAAGGGCTGGGCACCACAGGCCTGGGGCTCCCTAAACCTAAGGGCTGGGGCGCCCCATGCCTGGGGCTACCTAAGCCTAAGGACTCGGACGTCCCAAGCCTGGAGCTTCCTAAGCCTAAGGGCTGGGGCGCCCCGGCCTGGGGTTCCCTAATCCGAAGGGCTGCGGCGCCCTGGGCCTGGGGCCCCCGAAGCCTAAGGGCTGTGGTGCCAAAGTCCTGGGACTTCCAAAGCCTAAGGGCTGGGTCCCACAAGGCCTCGGGCTCCCAAAGCCTAAGTTCTGGGGCGCCCCAGGGCTGGGTCTCCCAAACCCTAAGGGCTGGGTCCCTCCCGGCCTCGGGCTCCCAAAGTCTAAAGGCTGGGTCGCCCCAGGCCAGGGATCCCAAAGACTAAGGGCTGGGGCGCACGGGCCTGGGACTCCCATAGCCTAAGACTGGGGCGCCCCAGGCCTGGCGCTCCCTAAGCCGAAGGCCTGGGGCGTCCCAGGCCATGGGCTCCCTAAGCCTAAGGGCTGGTGTGCCCCAGGCCTGGGGCTCCCTAAGCCTAAGGGCTGGAGCGCCACGGCCTGGGGTTCCCAAAGTCTAAGGGATGGGGCGCCCCAGGCCTGGGGCTCCCTAATCCGAAGGGCCTGGGCGCCCTAGGCCTGGGGCCCCCAAAGCCTAAGGGCTGTGTAGCCAAAGTCCTGGGGCTTTCAAAGCCTAAGGGCTGGGTCCCCCCAGGCCTCGGGCTCCCAAAGCCTAAGGTCTGGGGCGCCCCTGGGCTGGGGCTCCCAAAGCCTAAGGGCTGGGGCGCCCCAGGCATTGGGCTCCCAAAGCCTAAGGGCTGGGGCGCCCTAGGCCTGGCGCGCTCCAAGGCGAAGGGCTCGGGCGTCCCAAGCCATGGACTCCCTAAGCCTAAGGGCTGGTGCGCCCCAGTCCTGTGGCTCCCTAAGCCGAAGTGCTGGGTCCTCCCAGGCGTGGGGCTCCCTATACCTAAATGCTGGTTCGCCCCAGGCCTCGGGCTCCCTAAGCCTAAGGGCTGCGGCGCATCAGGCCTGGGGCTCCCAAAGACTAAGGGCAGGGGGGTCACAGCCCTGGGGCTCCCTAAGCCTATGGGCTGGAGCGCCCCAAGCCTGGGGCTCCCAAAGCCTAAGAGCTGGGGCTCCCCAGGCCTGGGGCACCCTAAGCCTAAGGGCTGGGGCGCCCTAGGTCTGGCGCTCCCTAAGCCGAAGGGCTGGGGCGTCCCAGGCCATGGGCTCCCTAAGCCTAAGGGCTGGTGCGCCCCAGGTCTGGGGCTCCCAAAGCCTAAGGGCTGGGGCGCCCCAGGCTTGGAGTTTCCAAACCTAAGGGCTGGGGCGCCACAGTCCTGGGGCTCTCTATGCCAAAGAGCTGGGGCGCCCCAGGCATGGGCTCCCTAGCCTAAGGGCTGTGGCGCCCCAGGCCGGGGGCTCCCTAAGCCTAAGGGCTGGGCGCCTAGGCCTGAGGCTCCCAAAGCCTAAGGGCTGGGGCGCCCTAGGCCTGGCGCTCACTAAGCCGAAGGGCTGGGGCGTACCATGCCTGGGGCTCCCAAAGCCTAAGGGCTGGGGCGCCGCAGCTTTGGGGCTCCCAAAGCCTAAGGGCTGGGGCGCCCCAGGCCTGGGGCTCCCTAAGATTAAGGGCTGGAGCGCCCCAGGCCTGGGGCTCCCAAACCCTAAGGGCTGGGGCACCCCAGGCCTGGGGCACCCTAAGTCTAAGGGCGGGGCGCCCCAGGCCTGAGGCTCCCAAAGCCTAAGGGCTGGGGCGCCCTAGGCCTGGGGCTCCCTAAGCCGAAGGGCTGGGGCGTCCCAGACCATGGGCTCTCTAAGCCTAAGGTCTGGTGCACCCCAGGCCTGGGGCTCCGTAATCCTAACGGCTGGAGCGCCCCAGGCCTGGGGCTCCCAAAGCCTAAGGGCTGGGGCGCCCTAGCCAGGGGCTCCCTAAGCCTAAGGCCTGGGGCGTACCATGCCTGGGGCTCCCAAAGCCGAAGGGCTGGTTCCCCCCAGGCCTGGGGCTCCCTAAGTCTATGGGCTGGGGAGCCCCAGGCCTGGGGCTTCCAAAGCCTAAGGGCTCGGCGCCCCAGGCCTGCGGCTCCCAAAGCCTAAGGGCTGGGGCGCCCCAGGCCTGGGGCTCCCAAAGCCTAAGGGCTGGGGTGCCCCAAGCCTGGAGTTTCCAAACCTAAGGGCTGGGCACCACAGGCCTGGGGCTCCCTAAACCTAAGGGCTGGGGCGCCCCATGCCTGGGGCTACCTAAGCCTAAGGACTCGGACGTCCCAAGCCTGGAGCTTCCTAAGCCTAAGGGCTGGGGCGCCCCGGCCTGGGGTTCCCTAATCCGAAGGGCTGCGGCGCCCTGGGCCTGGGGCCCCCGAAGCCTAAGGGCTGTGGTGCCAAAGTCCTGGGACTTCCAAAGCCTAAGGGCTGGGTCCCACAAGGCCTCGGGCTCCCAAAGCCTAAGTTCTGGGGCGCCCCAGGGCTGGGTCTCCCAAACCCTAAGGGCTGGGTCCCTCCCGGCCTCGGGCTCCCAAAGTCTAAAGGCTGGGTCGCCCCAGGCCAGGGATCCCAAAGACTAAGGGCTGGGGCGCACGGGCCTGGGACTCCCATAGCCTAAGACTGGGGCGCCCCAGGCCAGGGGCTCCCAAAGCCTAAGGGTTGGGGCGCCCCAGGCCTTGGGCTCCCTAAGCCTAAAGGCTGGTGCACCCCAGGCCTGGGGCTCCCAAAGCCTAAGGGCTGGGGCGCCCCAGGCCTTGGGCTCCCAAAGTCTAAGGGCTGTGGCGCTATAGGTCGGCGCGCACCAAGCCGAAGGGTTCGGGCGTCCCAGGCCATGGGCTCCCTAAGCCGAAGGGTTGGGGCATCCCAGGCCATGGGCTCCCTAAGCCTAAGGGCTGGGTCACCCAAGGCCTCGGGCTCCCAAAGCCTAAGGTCTGGGGCGCCCCAGGGCTGGGGCTCCCAAAGCCTAAGGGCTGAGTCCCTCCAGGCCTTGGGCTCCCAATGTCTAAGGGCTGGGTCGCCCCAGGCCAGGGATCCCAAAGCCTAAGGGCTGGGACGCACCGGCCTGGGGCTCCCTAAGCCTAAAGGCTGGGGCGCCCTAGGCCTGGGGCCCCCAAAGCCTAAGGGCTGTGGTGCCAAAGTCCTGGGGCTTCCAAAGCCTAAGGGCTGGGTCCCCCCAGGCCTCGGGCTCCCAAAGCCTAAGGTCTGGGGCGCCCCCGGGCTGGGGCTCCCAAAGTCTAAGGGCTGGGTCCCTCCAGGCCTCGGTCTCCCAAAGTCTAAGGGCTGGGTCGCCCCAGGCCAGGGATCCCAAAGCCTAAGGGCTGGGGCGCACCGGCTGGGGCTCCCATAGCCTAAGGCTGGGGCGACCCAGGCCTGGGGCTCCCTAAGCCTAAGTGCTGGGGCGCCCCAGGCCTGGGGCTCCCTAAGCCTAAGGGCTGGAGCGCCCCAGGCCTGGTGCTCCCAAAGCCTAAGGCCTGGGCGCCCTAGGCCTGGCGCGCCCAAGCCGAAGGGCTGGGGCGTCCCAGGCCATGGGCTCCCTAAGCTTAAGGGCTGGTGCGCCACAGGCCTGGGGCTCCCTAAGCCGAAGTGCTGGGTCCTCCCAGGCCTGGGGCTCCCTAAACCTAAGGGCTGGGACACCCCAGGAATGGGCTCCCTAAGCCTAAGTGCTGTGGCGCCCCAGGCCTCGGGCTCCCTAAGCCTAAGGGCTGGGGCGCATCAGGCCTGGGTCTCCCAAAGCCTAAAGGCAGGGGCGTCACAGCCCTTGAGTTCCCTAAGTCTAAGGGCTGGAGCGCCCCAGGCCTGGGGCTCCCAAATCCTAAGAGCTGGGTCTCCCCAGGCCTGGGGCACCCTAAGCCTAAGGGCTGGACGCCCCAGGCCTGAGGCTCCCAAAGCCTAAGGGCTGGGGCGCCCTAGGCCTGCCGCTCCCTAAGCCGAAAGGCTGGGGCCTCCCAGGCCATGGCCTCCCTAAGCCTAAGGGCTGGTGCGCCCCAGGCCTGGGGTTCCCTAAGCCTAAGGGATGGAGCGCCCCAGGCATGGGGCTCCCAAACCCTAAGGGCTGGGGCGCCCCAGGCCTTGGGCTCCCAAAGCCTAAGGGCTGGGGCGCCCCAGGCCAGGGGCTCCATAAGCCTAAGGGCTGGGGCGTCCCAGGCCATGGGCTCTCCTAGCCGAAGGGCTGGTGTGCCCCAGGCCTGGGGCTCCCTAAGCCTAAGGGCTGGTGCGCCCCAGGCCTGGGGCTCCCTAAGCCTAAGGGCTGGAGCGCCCCGGCCTGGGGTTCCCATAGTGTAAGGGCTGTGGCGCCCCAGGCCTGGGTCTCCCTAATCCAAAGGGCTGGGGCGCCCTAGGCCTGGGGCCCCCAAAGCCTAAGGGCTGTGATGCCAAAGTCCTGGGGCTTCCAAAGCCTAAGGGCTGGGTTCCCCCAAGCCTCGGGCTCCCAAAGCCTAAGGTCTGGATCGCCCCATGGCTGGGGCTCCCAAAGCCTAAGGGCTGGGTCCCTCCAGGCCTGGGGCTCCGAAAGTCTAAGGGCTGGGTCGCCCCAGGCCAGGGATCCCAAAGCCTAAGGGCTGGGACGCACCGGCCTGGGGCTCCCATAGCCTAAGGCTGGGGCGTCCCAGGCCATGGGCTCCCTAAGCTGAAGGGCTGGTGCGCCCCGGCCTGGGGTTCCCAAAGTGTAAGGGCTGGGGAACCCAGGCCTGGGGCTCCCTAATCCGAAGGGCTGGGGCGCCCTAGGCCTGGGGCCCCCAAAGCCTAAGGGCTGTGGTGCCAAAGTCCTGGGGCTTCCAAAGCCTAAGGGCTGGGTCCCACGAGGCCTAGGGCTCCCAAAACGTAAGTTCTGGGGCGCCCCAGGGCTGGAGCTCCCAAAGCCTAAGGGCTGGGTCCCTCCAAGCCTCGGGCTCCCAAAGTCTAAGGGCTGGGTCGCCCCAGGCCAGGGATCCCATAGCCTAAGGGCTGGTGCGCACTGGCCTGGGGCTCCCATAGCCTAAGGGCTGGGGTGCCCCAGGCCTGGGGCTCCCTAAGCCTAAGGGCTGGTGCGCCTCAGGCCTGGTGCTCCCAAAGCCTAAGGGCTGGGGCGCCCAACCTTGGGCTCCCAAAGCCTAAGGCCTGGGCGCCCTAGGCCTGGCGCGACCCAAGCCGAAGGGCTGGGGCGTCCCAGGCCATGGGCTTCCTAAGCCTAAGGGCTGATGCGCCCCAGGCCTGGGGCTCCCTAAGCCGAAGTGCTGGGTCCTCCGTGGCCTGGGGCTCCCTAAACCTAAGAACTGGGACGCCCCAGGCATGGGTTCCCTAAGCTTAAGTGCTGTGGCGCCCCAGGCCTCGGGCTCCCAAAGCCTAAGGGCTGGGGCGCATCAGGCCTGGGGCTCCCAAAGCCTAAGGGCAGGGGCGTCACAGCCCTTGAGCTCCCTAAGTCTAAGGGCTGGAGCGCCCCAGGCCTGGGACCCCAAAGCCTAAGAGCTGGGTCTCCACAGGCCTGGGGAACCCTAAGCCTAAGGGCTGGGCGCCCCAGGCCTGAGGCTCCCAAAGCCTAAGGGCTGGGGCGCCCTAGGCCTGGCGCTCCCTAAGCCGAAGGGCTGGGGCCTCCCAGGCCATGGCCTCCCTAAGCCTAAGGGCTGGTGCGCCCCAGGCCTGGGGCTCCCTAAGCCTTAGGGCTGGAGCGACCCAGGCATGGGGCTCCCAAACCCTAAGGGCTGGGGCGCCCCAGGCCTGGGGCTCCCTAAGCCGAAGTGCTGGGTCCTCCCAGGCCTGGGGCTCCCAAAGCCTAAGAGCTGGGGCTCCCCAGGCCTGGGGCACCCTAAGCCTAAGGGCTGGGCGCCCCAGGACTGAGGCTCCCAAAGCCTAAGGGCTGGGGCGCCCTAAGCCTTGCGCTCCCTAAGCCGAAGGGCTTGGGCGTCCCAGGCCATGGGCTCCCTAAGCCTAAGGGCTGGTGCGCCCCAGGCCTGGGGCTCCCAAAGCCTAAGGGCTGGGGCGCCCCAGGCCTGGAGTTTCCAAACCTAAGGGCTGGGGCCCCACAGGCCTGGGGCTCCCTAAACCTAAGGGCTGGGGCGCCCCATGCCTGGGGCTACCTAAGCCTAAGGACTCGGACGTCCCAAGCCTGGAGCTTCCTAAGCCTAAGGGCTGGGGCGCCCCGGCCTGGGGTTCCAAAAGTCTAAGGGCTGGGGCGCCCCAGGCCTGGGGCTCCCTAATCCGAAGGGCTGGGGCGCCCTAGGCCTGGCGCCCCCAAAGCCTAAGGGCTGTGGTGCCAAAGTCCTGGGGCTTCCAAAGCCTAAGGGCTGGGTCCCCCCAGGCCTCGTGCTCCCAAAGCCTGAGGTCTGAGGCGCGCCAGGGCTGGGCCTCCCAAAGCCTAAGGGCTGGGTCCCTCCAGGCCTCGGGCTCCCGAAGTCTAAGGGCTGGGTCGCCCCAGGCCAGGGCTCCCAAAGACTAAGGGCTAGGGCAAATCAGGCCTGGAGCTCCCAAAGCCTAAGGGCAGGGGCGTCACAGCCCTTGAGCTCCCTAAGCCTAAGGGCTGGAGCGCCCCAGGCCTGGGGCTCACAAAGCCTAAGAGCTGGGGCTCCCCAGGCCTGGGGCACCCTAAGCCTAAGGGCTGGGTCCCTCCAGGCCTCGGGCTCCCTAAGCCTAAGGGCTGGTGCGCCCCAGGCCTGGGGCTCCCAAAGCCTAAGGGCTGGGGCGCCCCAGGCCTGGAGTTTCCAAACCTAAGGGCTGGGTCCCCCCAGGCCTCGTGCTCCCAAAGCCTGAGGTCTGAGGCGCGCCAGGGCTGGGCCTCCCAAAGCCAAAGGGCTGGGTCCCTCCAGGCCTCGGGCTCCCGAAGTCTAAGGGCTGGGTCGCCCCAGGCCAGGGCTCCCAAAGACTAAGGGCTAGGGCAAATCAGGCCTGGAGCTCCCAAAGCCTAAGGGCAGGGGCGTCACAGCCCTTGAGCTCCCTAAGCCTAAGGGCTGGAGCGCCCCAGGCCTGGGGCTCACAAAGCCTAAGAGCTGGGGCTCCCCAGGCCTGGGGCACCCTAAGCCTAAGGGCTGGGCGCCCCAGGCCTGAGGCTCCCAAAGCCTAAAGGCTGGGGCACCCTAGGCCTGGCGCTCCCTAAGCCGAAAGGCTGGGGCCTCCCAGGCCATGGGCTTCCTAAGCCTAAGGGCTGGTGCGCCCCAGGCCTGGGGCTCCCTAAGCCTAAGGGCTGGGGCGCATCAGGCCTGGGGCTCCCAAAGCCTAAGGGCAGGGGCGTCACAGCCCTTGGGCTCCCTAAGCCTATGGGCTGGAGCGCCCCGGCCTGGGGTTCCCAAAGTCTAAGTGCTGGGGCGCCCCAGGCCTGGGTCTCCCTAATCAGAAGGGCTGGGGCGCCCTAGGCCTGGGCCCCCAAAGCCTAAGGGCTGTGGTGCCAAAGTCCTGGGGCTTCCAAATCCTAATGGCTGGGTCCCCCCAGGCATCGGGCTCCCAAAGCCTATGGTCTGGGGCGCCCCAGGGCTGGGGCTCCCAAAGCCTAAGGGCTGGGGCGCCCCAGGCCTTGGGCTCCCAAAGCCTAAGGGCTGGGGCGCCCTAGGCCTGGCGCGCCTCAAGCCGAAGGGCTGGGGCGTCCCAAGCCATGGGCTCCCTAAGCCTAAGGGCTGGTGCGCCCCAGTCCTGGGTCGCCCTAAGCCGAAGTGCTGGGTCCTCCCAGGCCTGAGGCTCCCTAAGCCTAATGGCTGGTTCGCCCCAGGCCTGGGGTTCCCTAAACCTAAGGGCTGGGACGCCCCAGGCATGGGCTCCCTAAGCCTAAGTGCTGTGGGCCCCAGGCCTGGGGCTCCCTAAGCCTATGGGCTGGGCGCCCCAGGACTGAGGCTCCCAAAGCCTAAGGGCTGGGGCGCCCTAAGCCTGGCGCTCCCTAAGCCGAAGGGATTGGGCGTCCCAGGCCATGGGCTCCCTAAGCCTAAGGGCTGGTGCGCCCCAGGCCTGGGGCTCCCAAAGCCTAAGGGCTGGGGCGCCCCAGGCCTGGAGTTTCCAAACCTAAGGGCTGGGGCCCCACAGGCCTGGGGCTCCCTAAACCTAAGGGCTGGGGCGCCCCATGCCTGGGGCTACCTAAGCCTAAGGACTCGGACGTCCCAAGCCTGGAGCTTCCTAAGCCTAAGGGCTGGGGCGCCCCGGCCTGGGGTTCCCAAAGTCTAAGGGCTGGGGCGCCCCAGGCCTGGGGCTCCCTAATCCGAAGGGCTGGGGCGCCCTAGGCCTGGCGCCCCCAAAGCCTAAGGGCTGTGGTGCCAAAGTCCTGGGGCTTCCAAAGCCTAAGGGCTGGTTCCCCCCAGGCCTCGTGCTCCCAAAGCCTGAGGTCTGAGGCGCCCCAGGGCTGGGGCTCCCAAAGCCTAAGGGCTGGGTCCCTCCAGGCCTCGGGCTCCCGAAGTCTAAGGGCTGGGTCGCCCCAGGCCAGGGATCCCAAAGACTAAGGGCTGGGGCACATCAGGCCTGGGGCTCCCAAAGCCTAAGGGCAGAGGCGTCACAGCCCTTGAGCTCCCTAAGCCTAAGGGCTGGAGCGCCCCAGGTCTGGGGCTCACAAAGCCTAAGAGCTGGTGCTCCCCAGGCCTGGGGCACCCTAAGCCTAAGGGCTGGGCGCCCCAGGCCTGAGGTTCCCAAAGCCTAAAGGCTGGGGCACCCTAGGCCTGGCGCTCCCTAAGCCGAAAGGCTGGGGCCTCCCAGGCCATGGGCTCCCTAAGTCTAAGGGCTGGTGCGCCCCAGGCCTGGGGCTCCCTAAGCCTAAGGGCTGGGGCGCATCAGGCCTGGGGCTCCCAAAGCCTAAGGGCAGGGGTGTCACAGCCCTTGGGCTCCCTAAGCCTATGGGCTGGAGCGCCCCGGCCTGGGGTTCCCAAAGTCTAAGTGCTGGGGCGCCCCAGGCCTGGGGCTCCCTAATCCGAAGGGCTGGGTCGCCCTAGGCCTGGGGCCCCCAAAGCCAAAGGGCTGTGGTGCCAAAGTCCTGGGGCTTCCAAATCCTAATGGCTGGGTCCCCCCAGGCCTCGGGCTCCCAAAGCCTATGGTCTGGGGCGCCCCAGGGCTGGGGCTCCCAAAGCCTAAGGGCTGGGGCGCCCCAGGCCTTGGGCTCCCAAAGCCTAAGGGCTGGGGCGCCCTAGGCCTGGCGCGCCTCAAGCCGAACGGCTGAGGCGTCCCAAGCCATGGGCTCCCTAAGCCTAAGGTCTGGTGCGCCCCAGTCTTGGGTCGCCCTAAGCCGAAGTGCTGGGTCCTCCCAGGCCTGAGGCTCCCTAAGCCCAATGGCTGGTTTGCCCCAGGCCTGGGGTTCCCTAAACCTAAGGGCTGGGACGCCCCAGGCATGGGCTCCCTAAGCCTAAGTGCTGTGGCGCCCCAGGCCTGGGGATCCCTAAGCCTATGGGCTGGGCGCCCCAGGACTGAGGCTCCCAAAGCCTAAGGGCTGGGGCTCCCTAGGCCTGGCGCTCCCTAAGCCGAAGGGCTGCGGCGTCCCAGGCCATGGGCTCCCTAAGCCTAAGGGCTGGTGTGCCCCAGGCCTGGGGCTCCCAATGCCTAAGGGCTGGGGCGCCCCAAGCCTGGAGTTTCCAAACCTAAGGGCTGGGGCCCCACAGGCCTGGGGCTCCCTAAACCTAAGGGCTGGGGCGCCCCATGCTCGGGCTGCCTAAGCCTAAGGACTCGGACGTCCCAAGCCTGGAGCTTGCTAAGCTTAAGGGCTGGGCGCCCCGGCCTGGGGTTCCCAAAGTCTAAGGGCTGGGGCACCCCAGGCCTGGGGCTCCCTAATCCGAAGGGCTGGGGCGCCCTAGGCCTGGGTCCCCTGAAGCCTAAGGGCTGTGGTGCCAAAGTCCTGGGGCTTTCAAAGCCTAAGGGCTGGGTCGCCCCAGGCCTCGTGCTCCCAAAGCCTAAGGTCTGGGGCGCCCCAGGGCTTGGGCTCCCAAAGCCTAAGGGCTGGGTCCCTCCAGGCCTCGGGCTCCCAAGTCTAAGGGCTGGGTCGCCCCAGGCCAGGGATCCCAAAGACTAAGGGCTGGGGCGCACCAGGCCTGGGGCTCCCAAAGCCTAAGGGGTGGGGCGCCCCAGGCCGGGCGCTCCCTAAGCCTAAGGGCTGGGGCGCATCAGGCCTGGGGCTCCCAAAGCCTAAGGGCAGGGGTGTCACAGCCCTTGAGCTCCCTAAGCCTAAGGGCTGGAGCGCCCCAGGCCTGGGGCTCCCAAAGCATAAGAGCTGGGGCTCCCCCGGCCTGGGGCACCCTAAGCCTAAGGGCTGGTCGCCACAAGCCTGAGGCTCCCAAAGCCTAAGGGCTGGGGCGCCCTAAGCCTGGCGCTCACTAAGCCGAAGGGCTGGGGCCTCCCAGGCCATGGGCTCCCTAAGCCTAAGGGCTGGTGCGCCCCAGGCCTGGGGCTCCCTAAGCCTAAGGGCTGGAGCGCCCCAGGCATGGGGCTCCCAAACCCTAAGGGCTGGGGCGCCCCAGGCCTTGGGCTCCAAAATCCTAAGGGCTGGGGGGCCCCAGGCCAGGGGCTCCATAAGCCTAAGGGCAGGGGCGTACCATGCCTAGGGCTCCCAAAGCCGAAGGGCTGGGTCCCCCCAGACCTGGGGCTCCCTAAGCCTAAGGGTTGGGGCGTCCCAGGCCATGGGCTCCCCTAGCCTAAGGGCTGGTGCGCCCCAGCCCTGGGGCTCCCTAAGCCTAAGGGATGGAGCGCCCTAGGCTTGGGGCACCCAAAGCCTAAGGCTGGGCTCCCCAGTCCAGGGGCTCCCTAAGCCGAAGGGCTGGGGCGCACCAGGCCTGGGCCTCCCAAAGCCTAAGGCCTGGGGCGCCCCAGGCCAGAGGCTCCCTAAGCCTAAGGGCTGGAGCGCCCCAGGCCTGGGGTTCCCAAAGCCTAAGGGCTGGGGCGCCCCTGGCTTGGGACTCCCAAAGTCAAAAGTCTTGGGCGCCCCAGGCCTGGGGCCCCTAAAGCCTAAGGGCTGGGGCGCCCTAGGTCTGGGGCCTCCAAAGCCTAAGGGCTGTGGTGCCAAAGTCCTGGGGCTTCCAAAGCCTAAGGTCTGGGTCCCCCCAGGATTCGGTCTCCCAAAGCCTAAGGTCTGGGGAGCCCCAGGGCTGGGGCTCCCAAAGCCTATGGGCTGGGTCCATCCTGGCCTCGGGCTCCCAAAGTCTAGGGGCTGGGTCGCCCCGGCCTGGGGCTCCCAAAGCCTAAGGGCTGGCGCGCCCCAAGCCAGGGATCCCAAAGCCTAAGTGCTGGGGCGCACCAGGCCTGGGCCTCCGAAAGCCTAAGGGCTGGGGCGCATCAGGCCTGGGGCTCCCAAAGCCTAAGGGCAGGGGCGTCACAGCCCTTGGGCTCCCTAAGCCTATGGGCTGGAGCGCCCCAGGCCTGGGGCTCCCAAAGCCTAAGAGCTGGTGTCCCCAGGCCTGGGGCACCCTAAGCCTAAGGGCTGGGCGCCCCAGGCCTGAGGCTCCCAAATCCTAAGTGCTGGGGAGCCCTAGGCTTGTCGCTCCCTAAGCAGAAGGGCTGGGGCGTCCCAGGCCATGGGCTCCCTAAGCCTAAGGGCTGGTGCGCCCCAGGCCTGGGGCACCCAAAGCCTAAGGGCTGGGGTGCCCCAGGCCTGGAGTTTCCAAACCTACGGGCTGGGGCGACACAGGCCTGGGGCTTCCTAAACCTAAGGGCTGGGGCGCCCCATGCCTGGGGCTACCTAAGCCTAAGGACTCGGACGTCCCAAGCCTGGAGCTTCCTAAGCCTAAGGGCTGGGGCTCCCCGGCCTGGGGTTCCCAAAGTCTAAGGGCTGGGGCGCCCCAGGCCTGGGGATCCCTAATCTGAAGGGCTGGGGCGCCCTAGGCCTGGGGCCCCCAAATCCTAAGGGCTGTGGTGCCAAAGTCCTGGGACTTCCAAAGCCTAAGGGCTGGGTCCCCCCAGGCCTTGGGCTCCCAAAGCCTAAGGGCTGGAGCGCCCCGGCCTTGGGCTCCCTAAGCCTAAGGGCTGGGGCGTCCCAGGCCATGGGCTCCCCTAGCCTAAGGGATGGAGCGCTCCAGGCCTGGGGCACCCAAAGCCTAAGGGCTAGGGCGCCCCAGGCCTTGGGCTCCCAAAGCCTAAGCGCTGGGGCGCCCCAGGCCTGGGGCTCCCAAAGCCAAAGGCTGGGATGCCCCATGCCAGGGGCTCCCTAAACCGAAGGGCTGGGGTGCCCCAGGCCAGGGACTCCCAAAGCCTAAGTGCTGGGGCGCCCCAGGCCTGGGGCTACCAAAGCCTATGGGCTGGGGCGCCCTGGCCTGGGTCTCCCAAAGCCTAAGGCTGGGACGCCCCAGGCCAGGGGCTCCCTAAGCGGAAGGGCTGGGGCGCACCAGGCCTGGGCCTCCAAAAGCCTAAAGCCTGGGGCGCCCTAGGCCAGGGGCTCCCTAAGCCTAAGGGCTTGAGCGCCCCAGGGCTGGGGTTCCCAAAGCCTAAGGGCTGGGGCGCCCCAGGCTTGGGACTCCCAAAGTCAAAAGGCTGGGGCGCCCCAGACCTGGGGCACCCAGAGCCTAAGGTCTGGGGCGCCCTAGGCCTGGGGCCTGCAAAGCCTAAGGGCTGTGGTGCCAAAATCCTGGGGCTTCCAAAGCCTAAGGGCTGGGTCCCCCCAGGCCTCGGTCTCCCAAAGCCTAAGGTCTGGGGAGCCTCAGGGCTGGGGCTCCCAAAGCCTAAGGGCTGGGTCCATCCAGGCCTCGGGCTCCCAAAGTCTAAGGGCTGGGTCGCCCCGGCCTGGGGCTCCCAAAGCCTAAGGGCTGGGGCACCCCAGGCCAGAGATCCCAAATCCTAAGGGCTGGGGCGCCCCGGCCTGGGGCTCCCATAGCCTAAGGCTGGGGCGCCCCAGGCCAGGGGCTCCCTAAGCGTAAGGGCTGGGGCGCACCAGGCCTGCGCCTCCCAAAGCCTAAGGGCTGGGGCGCATCACGCCTGGGGCTCCCAAAGCCTAAGAGCTGGGGCTCCCCAGGCCTGGGGCACCCTAAGCCTAAGGGCTGGGCGCCCCAGGCCTGAGGCTCCCAAAGCCTAAGGGCTGGGGCGCCCTAGGCTTGGCGCTCCCTTAGCCGACGGGCTGGGGCGTCCCAGGCCATGGGCTCCCTAAACCTATGGGCTGGGCGCCCCAGGTCTGAGGCTCCCAAAGCCTAAGGGCTGGGGCGCCCTAGGCCTGGCACTCCCTAAGCTGAAGGGCTGGGGCCTCCCAGGCCATGGCCTCCCTAAGCCTAAGGGCTGGTGCGCCCCAGGCCTGGGGCTCCCTAAGCCTAAGGGCTGGAGCGCCCCAGGCATGGGGCTCCCAAACCCTAAGGGCTGGGGCGCCACAGGCCTGGGGCTCCCTAAGCCGAAGTGCTGGGTCCTTCCAGGCCTGGGGCTTCCTAAGCCTAATGGCTGGTTCGCCCCAGGCCTGGGGTTCCCTAAACCTAAGGGCTGGGACGCCCCAGGCATGGGCTCCCTAAGCCTAAGTGCTGTGTCGCCTCAGGCCTGGGGCTCCCTAAGCCTATGGGCTGGAGCGCCCCAGGCCTGGGGCTCCCAAAGCCTAAGAGCTGGGGCTCCCCAGGCCTGGGGCACCCTAAGCCTAAGGGCTGGGCGCCCCAGGACTGAGGCTCCCAAAGCCTAAGGGCTGGGGCGCCCTAAGTCTTGCGCTCCCTAAGCCGAAGGGCTGGGGCGTCCCAGGCCATGGGTTCCCTAAGCCTAAGGGCTGGTGCTCCCCAGGCCTGGGGCTCCCAAAGCCTAAGGGATGGGGCGCCCCAGGGATGGAGTTTCCAAACCTAAGGGCTGGGGCCCCACAGGCCTGGGGCTCCCTAAACCTAAGGGCTGGGGCGCCACATGCCTGGGGCTACCTAAGCCTAAGGACTCGGACGTCCCAAGCCTGGAGCTTCCTAAGCCTAAGGGCTGGGGCGCCCCGGCCAAGGGTTCCCAAAATCTAAGGGCTGGGGCGCCCCAGGCCTGGGGCTCCCTAATCCGAAGGGCTGGGGCGCCCAAGGCCTGGGGCGCCCAAAGCCTAAGGGCTGTGGTGCCAAAGTCCTGGGGCTTCCAAAGCCTAAGGGCTGGGTCCCTCCAGGCCTCGGGCTCCCAAAGTCTAAGGGCTGGGTCGCCCCAGGCCAGGGATCCCAAAGACTAAGGGCTGGGGCGCACCAGGCCTGGGCCTCCCAAAGCCTAAGGGCTGGAGCGCCCCAGGCCTGGTGCTCCCAAAGCCTAAGGGCTGGGGCACCCCAGGCCTTGTGCTCCCAAAGCCTAAGGGCTGGGGCGCCCTAGGCCTGGCGCGCCCCAAGCCGAAGGGCTGGGGCGTCCCAGGCTTAGGGCTCCCTAAGCATAAGGGCTGGTGCGCTCCAGGCCTGGGGATCCCTAAGCATAAGGGCTGGGTCCTCCCAGGCCTGGGGCTCCCTAAACCTAAGAACTGGGACGCCCCAGGCATGGGCTCCCTAAGCCTAAGTGCTGTGGCTCCCCAGGCCTCGGGCTCCCTAAGCCTAAGGACTGGGGCGCATCACGCCTGGGGCTCCCAAAGCCTAAGGGCAGGGGCGTCAGAGCCCTTGAGCTCCCTAAGCCTAAGGGCTGGAGCACCCCAGGCCTGGGGCTCCCAAAGCCTAAGAGCTGGGGCTCCCCAGGCCTGGGGCTCCCAAAGCCTAAGAGCTGGGGCTCCCCAGGCCTGAAGCTCCCTAAGCCGAAGGGCTGGGGCGCCCTAGGCCTGGCGCTCCCTAAGCCGAAGGGCTGGGGCCTCCCAGGCCATGGGCTCCCTAAGCCTAAGGGCTGGTGCGCCCCAGGCCTGGGGCTCCCTAAGCCTAAGGGCTGGAGCGCCACAGGCATGGGGCTCCCAAACCTAAGGGCTGAGACGCCCCAGGCCTTGGGCTCCCTAAGCCTAAGGCCTGGGGCGCCCCAGGCCAGGGGCTCCATAAGCCTAAGGGCTGGGGCGTACTATGCCTGGGGCTCCCAAAGCCGAAGGGCTGGGTCCCCCCAGACCTGGGGCTCCCTAAGCCTAAGGGCTGGGGCGTCCCAGGCCATGGGCTCCCCTAGCCTAAGGGCTGGTGCGCCCGAGCCCTGGGGCTCCCTAAGCCTAAGGGATGGAGCGCCCCAGGCCTGGGGCACCCAAAGCCAAAGGGCTGGGGTGCCCCAGGCCTTGGGCTCCCAAAGCCTAAGTGCTGGGGCGCCCCAGGCCTGGGGCTACCAAAGCCTAAGGGCTGGGGCGCCCTGGCCTGGGGCTCCCAATGCCTAAGGCTGGGACGCCCCAGTACAGGGGCTCCCTAAGCCGAAGGGCTGGGGCGCACCAGGCCTGGGCCGCCCAAAGCCTAAGGCCTGGGGCGCCCCAGGCCAAGGGCTCCCTAAGCCTAAGGGCTGGAGCGCCCCAGGCCTGGGGTTCCCAAAGCCTAAGGGCTGGGGCGCCCCAGGCTAGGGACTCCCAAAATCAAAAGCCTGGGGCGACCCAGGCCTGGGGCCCCCAAAGCCTAAGAGCTGGGGCGCCCTAGGCCTGGGGCCTCCAAAGCCTAAGGGCTGTGGTGCCAAAGTCCTGGGGTTTCCAAAGCCTAAGGGCGGGGTCCCCCCAGGCCTTGGTCTCCCAAAGCTTAGGGTCTGGGGAGCCCCAGGGCTGGGGCTCCCAAAGCCTAAGGGCTGGGTCCATCCAGGCCTCGGTCTCCCAAAGTCTAAGGGCTGGGTCGCCCCGGCCTGGGGCTCCCAAAGCCTAAGGGCTGGGGCGCCCCAGGCCAGGGATCCCAAAGCCTAAGGACTGGGGCGCCACAGCCTGGGGCTCCCATAGCCTAAGGCTGGGGCGCCCCAGGCCAGGGGCTCCCTAAGCCTAAGGGCTGGGACGCACCAGGCCTGGGCCTCCCAAAGCCTAAGGCCTGGGGCGCCCCAGGCCAGGGGCTCCGTAAGCCTAAGTGCTGTGGCGCCCCAGGCCTGGTGCTCCCAAATCCTAAGTGCTGTGGCGCCCCAGGCCTGGGGCTTCCAAAGCCTAAGGGCAGGGGCGTCACAGCCCTTGGGCTCCCTAAGCCTATGGGCTGGAGGTCCCCGGCCTGGGGTTCCCAAAGTCTAAGGTCTGGGGCGCCCCAGGCCTGGGGCTCCCTAATCCGAAGTGCTGGGGCGCCCTAGGCCTGGGGCCCCCAAAGCCTAAGGGCTGTGGTGCCAAAGTCCTGGGGCTTCTAAAGCCTAAGGGTTGGGTCCCTCCAGGCCTCGGGCTCCCAAAGTCTAAGGGCTGGGTCGCCCCAGGCCAGGGATCCCAAAGACTAAGGGCTGGGGCGCACCAGGCCTGGGCCTCCCAAACCTAAGGGCTGGAGCGCCCCAGGCCTGGTGCTCCCAAAGCCTAAGGGCTGGGGCGCCCCAGGCCTTGGGCTCCCAAAGCCTAAGGGCTGGGGCGCCCTAGGCCTGGCGCGCCCCAAGCCTAAGGGCTGGGGCGTCCCAGGCCATGGGCTCCCTAAGCCTAAGGGCTGGTGCGCCCCAGGCCTGGGGCTCCCTAACCGTAAGGGCTGGGTCCTCCCAGGCCTGTGGCTCACTAAACCTAAGAACTGGGACGCCCCAGGCATGGGCTCCCTAAGCCTAAGTGCTGTGGCGTCCCAGGCCTAGGGCTCCCTAAGCCTAAGGCCTGGGGCGCATCAGGCCTGGGGCTCCCAAAGCCTAAGGGCAGGGGCGTCAGAGCCCTTGAGCTCCCTAAGCCTAAGGGCTAGAGCGTCCCAGACCTGGGGCTCCCAAAGCCTAAGAGCTGGGGCTCCCCAGGCCTGGGGCACCCGAAGCCTAAGGGCTGGGCGCCCCAGGCCTGAGGCTCACAAAGCCGAAGGGCTGGGGCGCCCTAGGCCTGGCGCTCCCTAAGCCGAAGGGCTGGGGCCTCCCAGGCCATGGGCTCCCTAAGCCTAAGGGCTGGTGCGCCCCAGGCCTGGGGCTCCCTAAGCCTAAGGGCTGGAGCGCCACAGGCATGGGGCTCCCAAACTCTAAGGGCTGGGGCGCCCCAGGCCTTGGGCTCCCAAAGCCTAAGGGCTGGGTCCCCCCAGACCTGGGGCTCCCTAAGCCTAAGGGCTGGGGCGTCCCAGGCCATGGGCTCCCCAAGCCTAAGGGCTGGTGCGCCCCAGCCCTGGGGTTCCCTAAACCTAAGGGATGGAGCGCCCCAGGCCTGGGGCACACAAAGCCTAAGGGCTAGGGCGCCCCAGGCCTTGGGCTCCCAAAGCCTAAGGGCTGGGGCGCCCCAGGCCTGGGACTCCCAAAGCCAAAGGCTGGGACGCCCCATGCCAGGGTCTCCCTAAGCCAAAGGGTTGGGTTCCCCAGGCCAGGGGCTCCAAAAGCCTAAGTGCTGGGGCGCCCCAGGCCTGGGGCTACCAAAGCCTAAGGGCTGCGGCGCCCTGGCCTGGGGCTCCCAAAGCCTAAGGCTGGGACGCCCCAGGCCAGGGGCTCCCAAAGCCTAAGGGCTGGGGCGCCCCAGGCTTGGGACTCCCAAAGTCAAAAGGCTGGGGCGACCCAGGCCTGGGGCCCCCAAAGCCTAAGGGCTGGGCCGCCCTAGGCATGGGGCCTCCAAAGCCTAAGGGCTGTGGTGCCAAAGTCCTGGGGCTTCCAAAGCCTAAGGGCGGGGTCCCCCCAGGCCTTGGTCTCCCAAAGCTTAGGGTCTGGGGAGCCCCAGGGCTGGGGCTCCCAAAGCCTAAGGGCTGGGTCCATCCAGGCCTCGGTCTCCCAAAGTCTAAGGGCTGGGTCGCCCCGGCCTGGGGCTCCCAAAGCCTAAGGGCTGGGGCGCCCCAGGCCAGGGATCCCAAAGCCTAAGGACTGGGGCGCCACAGCCTGGGGCTCCCATAGCCTAAGGCTGGGGCGCCCCAGGCCAGGGGCTCCCTAAGCCTAAGGGCTGGGGCGCACCAGGCCTGGGCCTCCCAAAGCCTAAGGCTTGGGGCGCCCCAGGCCAGGGGCTCCTTAAGCTTAAGTGCTGTGGCGCCCCAGGCCTGGTGCTCCCAAATCCTAAGTGCTGTGGCGCCCCGGCCTGGGGTTCCCAAAGCCTAAGGTCTGGGGCGCTTCAGGGATGGGGCTCCCAAAGCCTAAGAGCTGGGTCGCTCAAGGCCTCGGGCTCCCAAAGTCTAAGGGCTGGGTCGCCCCGGTGTGGTGCTCCCAAAGCCTAAGGGCTGGGGCGCCCCAGGCCAGGGATCCCAAAGCCTCAGGGGTGGGGCGCACCGGCCTGGGGCTCCCATAGCCTAAGGCTGGTGCGCCCCAGGCCATCAGCTCCCTATGCCTAAGGGCTGGTGCGCACCAGGCCTGGGCCTCCCAAAGCCTAAGGGCTGGGGAACCCCAGGCCTGGGGCTCCCTAAGCCTAAGGGATGGAGCGCCCCAGGCCTGGTGCTCCCAAAGCCTAAGGGCGGGTAAACCCCAGGCTTGGGGCTCCCTAAACCGAATTGCTTGGTCCTCCAGGCCTGGGGCTCCCTAAGCCTAAGGGCTGGGGCGCCCCAGGCATGGGCTCTCTAAGCCTAAGTGCTGTGGCGCCCCAGGCCTCGGGCTCCCTAAGCCTAAGGGCTGGGGCGCATCAGGCCTGGGGCTCCCAAAGCCTAAGGGCAGGGGCGTCACAGCCCTTTGGCTCCCTAAGCCTAAGGGCTGGGCGCCCCAGGCCTGAGGCTCCCAAAGCCTAAGGGCTGGGGCGCCCTAGGCCTGGCGCTCCCTAAGCCGAAGGGCTGGGGCGTCCCAGGCCATGGGCTCCCAAAGCCTAAGGGCTGGTGCGCCCCAGGCCTGGGGCTCCCTACGACTAAGGGCTGGAGCGCCCCAGGCCTGGGGCTCCCAAAGACTAAGGGCTGGGGCGCATCAGGCCTGGGGCTCCCAAAGCCTAAAGGCAGGGGCGTCACAGACCTTGGGCTCCCTAAGTCTAAGGGATGGAGAGCCCCAGGCCTGGGGCTCCCAAAACCTAAGAGCTGGGGCTCCCCAGGCCTGGGGCACCCTAAGCTTAAGGGCTGGGCGCCCCAGCCTGATGCTCCCAAAGCCTAAGGGCTGGGGCGCCCTAGGCCTGGCGCTCCCTAAGCCTAAGGGCTGGGGCGCCCCAAGCCTGGAGTTTCCAAACCTAAGGGCTGGGACGCCACAGACCTGGGTCTCCCTAAACCTAAGGGCTGGGGCGCCCCATGCCTGGGGCTACCTAAGCCTCCGGACTCGGGCGTCCCAAGCCTGGAGCTTCCTAAGCCTAAGGGCTGGGGCGCCCCTGCCTGGGGTTCCCAAAGTCTAAGGGCTGAGTCCCCCCAGGCCTCGGGCTCCCAAAGCCTAAGGTCTGGGGCCCCCCAGGGCTGGGGCTCCCAAAGCCTAAGGGCTGGGGCGCCCCAGGGCTAGGGCTCCCAAAGCCTAAGGGCTGGGTCCCTCCAGGCCTCAGGCTCCCAAAGTCTAAGGGCTGGGTCGCCCCGTCCTGTGGCTCCCATAGCCTATGGCTGGGGCGCCCAAGGCCAGGGGCTCCCTAAGCCTAAGGGCTGGGGCGCCCTAGGCCTGGCGCGCCCCATGCCGAAGGGCTGGGGGGTCTCAGGCCATGGGCTCCCTAAGCCTAAGGGCTGGTGCGCCCCAGGCCTGGGGCTCCCTAAGCCGAAGTGCTTGGTCCACCTATTCCTGGGGCTCCCTAAGCCTAAGGGCTGGGGCGCCCCAGACTGGGGCTACCAAATCCTAAGTGCTGGGGCACCTCAGGCCTGGGGCTCACTAAAGCTAAGGGCTGGGACGCCCCAGGCATGGGCTCCCTATGCCTAAGTGCTGTGGCGCCCCAGGCCTCGGGCTCCCTAAGCCTAAGGGCTGGGGCGCATCAGGCCTGGGGCTCCCAAAGCCTAAGGGCAGGGGCGTCACAGCCCTTGGGCTCCCTAAGTCTAAGGGCTGGGCGCCCCAGGCCTGAGGCTCCCAAAGCCTAAGGGCTGGGGCGCCCTAGGCCTGGCGCTCCCTAAGCCGAAGGGCTGGGGCGTCCCAGGCCATGGGCTCCCTAAGACTAAGGGCGGTTGCGGCCCAGGCCTGGGGCTCCCTAAGCCTA